>NC_092811.1:41514004-42114004 GCF_040954645.1 Diabrotica undecimpunctata | reverse complement strand
TTCTTTTACTTCTTCTATCTTCTTTCCCAACTTATCCTCAACCTGTTGTGCCATCTGTTGTATTTTGTCATCAAAATTTTGTGTTATTTCCCGTTTTATTTCTTTTTTTGTATCTTCAAGTTCTTTTGTCATATGTTGTTTATTTTCTTCTGCTTTCTGGTTTATATTTTGCTCAGTTTTTTTTATTTCCTGTAACAAAATTGCCATCATCTTGTGAAAGTCCAATTCATCCTTCTTTACGGGCTGAGCTTGGTCTCCACTTGCCATTTGCCTTTCCATTTGTGCTTCTTCTGGCTGTCTTTTCTCCTCCATTGTCTCCTGTACTTCTTCAGTCTCTTTAATTTGTTCTTCGGTTCTGTCTGTCACTTCCTGTTCTTCTTCTACGTTCTTATGTGATCTAGTCTTTCTTTTGTCCATGTTTATTTTTATTTAATTTCAATTCACTCAATAAACTTATTATCTACACAAATTATACTCTTAACACCCTGTATATTATGTTATTAAATGTTTAAGGTACACCACTGGTTAATACTTTGTTATAATGCACTACCTGTCACCGTCCAAATACACAGCCACACGTTGGGCTCGCCAAATTGTTATGATATGTGAATTCTATGCAAGAAAACTACAAGTTGCTCTTATTTACCGGCTAGCTTTATGAAGATAAAAATAAAATTTTTTTAAGTTGATTAATTTGTAATATTGTTAAATTTAGAAATGCTTTTAATAAAAATTATTGAACGCCTGAAAATAAAAAAAATTTGACAAACATTTATTCTACTCACATTGTATTCTCTAAATCTGTATTTTGAATTTAAATTTTTTTTTTACTTATTTGTCTTAGAACATGCAGACTCTTAACTCAAGCGAGTTCTGTGACCTGTACTGCTTGATAAAGCTATATAAAATTATATAAAGCAAAAATCACCACACAAGAAGTTTTATTTTTAATGTACTGTGCAATTATTCACAAGTGATCAATTAAATATTACACAACGATATCTTGTATATTATATAAAAAAAATTATTTAAGATTCTTCCAATAAATAAGCCAATACTTAACCGTTTAATACTAATATGAATGGATTTAGATTTATGACGTAATACAATATTGAAGTAAGTATATGAAATTAGTGTTTTGTGAAGTTGCAACAAGAAATACTTGATCTAAGATCTAATACGTGTTTGTTTGTCAAAGTATTTATAACCTCACTTACTATCTTTTTAGAGCGAAAACAAAGGTTTATAATCCTTCAATTTTTTTAGTTTAACTGTTTTGTTTAATGATTTTAGTAAGTAAAAGAAACGGTGAATTATATTTGGTTAATATTACAAAAGCGATAATAAAATTTTTGTGAACTTGACTTCAAATTATTTTGTTTTTTAACACAAAGATGATTTAGAATGATATAGGCTGTTTAAAAAAAAAGTAAGATTATTTCTAAAGAAATTTCAAAACTTGCGTTTAACTTTATTAAAGTTCACTTTCGTCTTTCAGATAATCCCTTCTCTAAAAATTTTATGGAAATCTTCAATAACAAAGATTGCATCTTTCAGTGACGTCTTCTAATGGATTAGGGCCGCAAAACTATCAGAATTATCTCTCCAATGGTTGAGAAATATTTATAAGTACCCAAAATGAATTTTAAATGATCTTCAGTCAAAAATAAACACCAAACGGTCTCTTTATTCAGCGAGAATTCAAATGAGTGGAAAAACTCACCTTTCTGGTAGCTGTGGACCTCTTTATGATGACTGCTAACAATTCCCTTATCGGAAAATATACTGTTAATCTGCAGGCTTTGCTAAAATTTAATCAGAAACGATGGTTTCTTATCGGCAAGGTAATTTGAATATACTTTGTTATAATTCAGGACTTTTTTAAGGTTTTTTAAAATACTTTTGAAAAATTGTGACTGCTGAAAAAAATCAAAAATTTTCTGCCCCTTCGTAACTATTGATTTTTTTTCTTTTATTTTTCATTGCTTACCAGATCTCCAAGCATTTTGACAATGTTTTTTAAGATCTGACAGGATTTTTGTATATTTTTGACATTTATGATTAAAATAAAAAATATTTTAAATTTTCATAAATTGTTAAATCTTGAGAACTATATTGACTTTTGAAATGAATTGAAACAAATACTAGAGAATTTAAGCATTCTTTTGACATATAATTTCTACAACAAATTATAATTTAAATATTAAAATTTTTACTAACAAATTTGACATACACCAATTTTAACATGAATTAGTTGCTTTTATTTTGCTTTTATTTAATTTTAAAGCTATCTGAAAGCATTTTTGATATTGAATCACTGAGAATTGTCTTCAGATTACCTGTCCATTAAAGATTATATCATTCTGAACTCTTATTTATGAGATATATCCTATTTCACCTCCTAACACGTTTTATTTTCCGAGCTCTATCCATGTTAACTGTATGTTTACTAACAAATTGAAACTTCTTACTTTGTGAATAAATGACTTAAATATTTTATCTGTTTTAGGACTGTTGAAGATTCTATTGACTTGTATATATTAGAATTTGGATTATAATAAAAATTGTAATTAATTAATAAATACAAATTTATGGTTTTTATTTCCACTCGATCCGAAGTGGTTTGATATTTGCTTTTTGTATCTTTATGTTGTGGCTATATTGGCTTATTCTGTAAGTATCTCTTACATAAATAATATAATATATATATAACGAACAATAACTTAAGTTTAAATCATAATCAATTTCATGATCAACAATTGTTTTTGGTTTAATTTTTTTTTTTTATATATTTTTTTTTTATTGAAAAGTGTTTATCAACCAACTATAACTCAGTGGCTATAATAACTCACATATTAAAAGAATCTTATTTCTATTATGCTGAATTTGTTTATAATAAACCAACTGGTTTTAATTATAATAATAATAAAATTATTTTGAAAACATTAATTAAATCTGGTGATACAATATAGTCCTTATTGGTTTGTTACATGTCTGTGAATTCTGCTTATTTTTGCTTTTAGTTTCTTTCTTATTGTTGAATCTAGTTTCAACTATTAAATTAGCAACAATAATACAATTGTTTGAGTTAAATATATATGTGGTATATTCAATATTGTCATTTTGTTTTATGTTCATACTATTCATAAAAAAAAACTGTTTAGGAGCTTTAATTTCATAACAATATATATGTATATATATATATATATATATATATATATATATATATATATATATATATATATATATATATATATATATGTGTGTCAGAAGTGCAATGTACATTTACACTCTACATGTTTTGACAGCTTCCATAAATTGTAATATTAGGTTTTATAGTTTTTTTACAAATATTTTATTTAGTTTTACTACTTTTGTATCTTTAATTTTGAAATAAATCTCATAATCCATAAAAGTGTATTTCATTAATTTCTTAACAGATTCCGCAATTGATGCGAAAACGCAACACTATTTTTTTAGAACACCCTGTAACCTAAAAAAAAATTATATGCAGTTTTGTCTTTAAAACACCATAAATAACTAAACCTTATATTATTTTTATAAAAAAATTTACATATTTCATACCTTGGCGGTTAATGGGTTAATTAGCTTAATTTTATATTTACTTTTTCATCACTGGCATGAGCATAATCGAACTAAAATAGAACTATCTATGAGGTAAACTAGGAACTATTCACGTCGCATTTACGACGCAAATAGAAAGCTTTTTTAACGTTTTATATCTTTGAAATAATTTGTGGATCCAACCCTGCAAAATCTTGTGTTTTAGTTTCTGTAACCTAATATTCTAACATCCGGATAAAGTGTTGCAACTATCTGTCTGAACCATAAACGTTGATTTATTAGAAATCGAAAATACATGTTTTGTTGTTGAGTTTGAAATATATTCAGATTTCAAAAATACATTTGGAATAAGCAAACCTTTAGAGTGTGTGTTGACATTCTGGACTTTCAAGGACATTTAAACAATACATATTTTATATTCTCAATACAGAACAGATGATAAAATGCTTTTCTTCCTTAAATATTTCTTTATCTAATGGCTTCATTTAGTAAACTGTCACAGGTAAATTTCATTCCCAAGTAATGATATTTTTTAAAATGTACTTCCATTGAATTACTTGATATAAAGTTTTTTTGTTGTCCTTTTATATAATACTGAGTTATCTTTAAATTACTTCTAACCTTTTATGTTGAAAAGTTGTTTATTTCTTTACGTAAACGTTTTATTTTTATTATTTAATATTTTTTAACTCATGACCTTATTCAAACTGTTTTTTAATTTAACCATTTTATGTTTCTTTTTATCTAAAACAGGGATGTCCACGGATGGAAAAACAAAATAACAGATTCCCCTTCATCACACAAAAATCACCAGGATTTGACTTACCACGCAACAAATAGATTCTGCTGAACCAAATCCGAGCCCAACATGGCAGATGCGGTTACATGATGCACAAATGGAGTAAACAACCATCTCCATTCTGTTACTGCGGATAACCACAAACCATCTGTCACATCTTCTTCTTAACCCTTTATCGGCACATGTAACCATACGGTAACATTGTATATTATAATCTTTATCGGGCACCACTTTAAAATGGCTTTAAAAAATAAGTTATTCATATAAGCCGTTTCTAAATGTTCAGTAAAATCAAATATTGATATTTATATATCTGAAACATTATCCTGCAACAAATTACAGAATGTAACCATATGGTAACAAGGTCTGCAAAATAAACTTCAAAAATTACTAAGCTTTTTATTATTACAACTATATGGTGACAAGAAAACAAAACAGTTTACAATTTTTTATTTTGATGAAAGGCTTTGAAACAGTTTTTCTCCTCGGTCAGACACAGTCTTGCATCACATTTTTTACACTTTAGACGACACGTTCCCTTGATGCAATACCTACATCTTCCTTTTGTTGTATGTATTGGCCAATATGCATAAGAATCCAATCTTGCTAAATCATTTGGTCGTTCAACTACTGGACATCTTATTTTTGGAAAACCAGCCTGGCACAAACTTGGTCTTCTCCTTCTGGAACCTTTTCCAACTTGGCATAATGCTTTTGCAATTTCCAATCTAAATTTCTTCAGAGGCGTGAACTTTATGTTCAAAGCTTTACAGTCTATTCTGTACAACAACCAAGCATTTGTTACACAGACGTCAAGAATATAGGCAAACATTGCAAAGTACCATCTTTTAGCTTTGTGTGGAGATTTGTAAAAACCCATTAATGCATTAGCCGTATCCACGCCTCCCATACGTTTATTGTACTGTTTTACAATAGAAGGGCAGGCAACATCTATTTTTGTTTTTTACTGTATCTATTTACTGCGTCTACTGGTTCTATTCCGTGCAATGTACTTCCTAACAATACAACTTTGTTGTCAACCCATTTTACGACTATAATGCCTTTGTCTTTATCCTCCTTGTAATCATACTTTCCTCTTCCTTCTTTTTTCAAGACTTTATGTGTTTCTAATGGACATCCACCAACTCTGTTACTTCATAATGTTCCCAAGGAATAGATACCCATTTTTCTTTTAAATAAATAAAAAGTGGTAAGCTTGCAAAGATTTTGATAAAGCTATAACAATAGCTGCACCCACACCTAGTTCTATCTCCTCCTTCCCTAGTTCATTAGGGGTGCCGTTTAATTCTTCTAATGTGCTTCAACCTTGATATGGAATAAAATCCACAATATAACCAGATACCCCTGATAGAATAAAAAATTTGTATCCCTTTTGAAACTTTTTAAAATTTTCTGTAACTTTATCTAAAAGCGGACGTATTTTGAAAAACCTATCTGTTGTAGTTTGTGTTATATGTTAATTATTATTAAAATGAATAAATCTTCTCCGAAGTTTAAAACGTTTGATGGGCATCAGGCTTGCAACTTGTTCGATACGTGTTCCACTGGCCCAATACTCTTCACAGGAAGGAAGATCTATTATACCCATCATCAACAAAATTGACAAAAAGATCCTGGATGGTATTTTACCCTTCAACTTTCCGTAGAAACTACATGAAGGAATCTCATTGAATCCATCCATAATAGCAAAATGCTGAAAACAACAAACTTTTATTGATACTTGTTACCATATGGTTACCAATGTTTTTTTATAAAGTTATTTTATCAATTATCACCTTACTTGTAATATCATGTAACCCAAATCATCAAATATAGGTTCAAGAATCCATGATTATTCGTTTTGCATAGAAATATATTTTTACTTACCAAAAAAATTCTTAGTAGTAGGCACATACACAGCTAACATAACAACTGACGGAAGAACGCGCGAAATCTACAAACACGTGAAAAATTTCTGGCACCATTAACCATTGATTGACGTTCTCCCACCGCAAATGACCGATACCATATGCCTTCACTGAACAGCAAGCCTTGTAAAGCGGAGTTTAAGTAAAATATGCATTTGAATTCAACGTAACCGTATGGTTCCATTATCCAGTAAAAGATATTAAAATATTTTTGAATGTGCCCGATAAAGGGTTAAGGTGCCTTCTCCATTACTGAAGGTTGGCTATAACTACAGCAAATTGCTCTCTATCTTGAGCTGTTCTTAATATCGAATGTGTGTCCATGCCTGTCCAGTCTCTTACATTCTTCAACCAGGAGCATTTTCTTCTTTCTTGACCTCTTCTTCCTTCCACTTTCCCTTCCATTATAAGTCGTAGGAAGTTGTAATTTTCTCCTCTGTAAATATGTCCTAGATAACTCGTTTTTCTGTTTTTTACAATATTTAGGAGTTCTCTCTCAGTACTCATTCTTCTTAGCATCTCGTTGCTGGTCACGTGCTCTGTCCAAGAGATCTTCAGCCTCCTTAGAAAAACCCACATCTTAAAGGCTTCTATACGCCTCATACTTGTAATTCTAAGAGTTTATGTTTCCACTCCGTATAGCAATATGGAATAAATAAACGTTTTTACAAATTGTATCAGATATTAAACGATAACGTAGAGTTTATTAGGAATTATTTCATTCATTGAAATGCTGACCTAGCATATTCTATACGAGCATGTATTTCGACCTTGTGGTCAAGATCGTTTGTTATCCAGCAACCAAGTTACTGAAATCTTTGTACTGGTTCTATGTGTTTGTTATAGATACAAATATTAATGTCGACATTTGGTGCACGTGTAAAAGCCATTACTTTTGTTTTATTTTTGTTTATATTTAGTCTCAAGCTATCTCCCTCTCTGGTTATGACATTCAAAAGTCGTTGTAAACCCCCAGCATTGTCCGCAATAATGACGGTGTCGTCTGCGTATCTTAAGTTGTTGACGTATTCTCCGTTGAGTTTTATTTTTGCTTCAATATTTTCAAGGGCATTTTGAAAGATCGCATTCTTCGGTTCTTTCGGTTTCTTTCGCATTCTCTGGATATTCGTTGATGTACAATTTTGAGTAAAATTTTCAGAAAATGGCTCATTAGGTTAATTAATCTGAACTGTGAGCATCTATTTGCTTTATTTTTCTTGGGTATAGGCATTGCATAGGTATAAATGTCTATCTAAGCCAGTCTTCTGGGAAGATTCCAGTGGTATATATTTTGCTAAATAATAGTGTTAACGTCTGAAGATTTTCTTCATTGATAAGCTTTATCATCTCTACGTATATTTCATCTGAACCTGAGGCTTTTCGTGGCTTTGTCGTATTAATTGTTTTTGTAACTTCTGATGTTAATATATCAGGTATTGTTTCTTGTACTATATTCATTTGTAGTTTTGTTCTCTAGTCATCAAACAGATCTTTGATGTATTTTTCCCAAAAATCTTCTACATTTTCTGGACTAGATACTATTTGGTTTTTATCATCTACTAAATTTGTTGTAGTGATTTTTTTTTCATATTTGTGACTTCGTTAATCAGTTTGTATGCATTAAAGTAGTCATGCTTTTTTAGTAAATCTCCGAGTTCCTCACAGTTGCTGCTCATCCATTCTTTGGCTTTCCTGATTTTGTTTCGGATGATTTTCTGGTTTTGTTTATATGTTTCTTCATTGCAATTTTTGTAAGATCTCCTTATATCCATCAGTTCTAGGACTTCTTCTGTCTTCCATGTATGCTTTGTTTTTGTGATGTTGTCTTGTAGTTGTTCTCTATGTATAGTTGTGATTGTTATTTTAAAAGTATGCCAAATACTTTCTATTGTTTCTTCTGCTTCCGCGGGTGCTTTATTAAACTTTTCTTTGAGTGTATCTTTGAGTGTTTTCTCTATATCTGCCTGTATTATTGGATCTTTAAGTTTTTCGAGGCTAGGTTTAATCTTCTCTCTGTATTTGATTTTCTTTAGTTTAATTGAAATTTTACCAACAACAGGATTGTGGTCGGAACCGATGTCTGCCCCGGGATATGTTTTAACTCCCCCGATTCCGTTTCTATAACATTTGTCAATTTATATACAATCAATGTGGTTTTTTATTATGTGGTTTTGATTATCGTCAGGTGCTTTCCATGTATATAATCTTCTTTTTGGTTGTTTAAACCAGGTGTTTCTAATCATTAGATTTTCTTCTTTGCAAAATTAGACCAGTAATTCTCCTCTATTTATTTCTTTGGCTCAAACCAAAGTTTCCTACTACGTCTTCGGTCCGCCCTTCAACTACTTTGGCATTAAAACCTCCCATAATAATGTTTACATTTTTCTTTGTGATCTTCATTAGCGGTTTAATCTCTTTTGGTTTTTCTGCTATAGGAGCATATACTTGAATAAAGTTAATTTTACAAGAAGTGGTATTAATTTGCAGCATAGCTTCTCTATCAGATATAGGTATAAAGTTCTTTATACATTTACTGCTTTTCTGGTCAACTATAAATGCCACTTCGTTATAATGATGAGGATCGTTATTACTAGCATAGTATATTACATGGTTATCGATGTTTGTCTGTACAGATCCAGGCCATCTAACTTCACTGACTCCGAGAATGTTGACTACCATTCTCTTCATTTCTCTCACGATGTTATGACATTTTCCTGGCATAAAGAGCGATTTTGCATTCCAGTTTTCAATTTTTAACTTATAATTTTTGTTTTCCACTTTTGGGGGGTTTTTAGCATTTGTCGTGGGGATTCTTAGCACCCCTTGACCATCTAAGGTCTGCCAAGGACTAGGGGCCTTTTGTTTTCCGTAACTTGTCATAGTTATAATATCTTGAGAATATTTAGTGTGTTTGTTTCTCCTTGCCTTACACACCGCAGTATTATAACCAATTAAATCAATATCTGATTGTCGCCCATAAGTATCTGATTCCAAGCCTATTATGAAGTCATTCTTTAACAGCCTTGGAGTTAGTAATGATATAGCTGCTGCCCTATACCATGTCCTCAGTTGATCCGCGGGTACTTATTTGGTGAACCTTATTCGCACCAATCCTGTATAATATACTGGACGTCCCCTATCAGCAATATGGGACGCGCCGTGTCGGGGTTGAAGACTTCCCCGTCCAGTCTGTCTTCTGCGGAGCGCTGAAGAATCTCTACTTAGTTCAGAACTCTTCCTCCACAAAAGCTGAGACCGGCCAGGGTCACATCATAGAATAGTATCTCACAAGATCCTATCAAGGCAGGTCAGAGGATTTCATAATGGCGACTCCAGAGTCGATAGAATATATAAATAAGTTAAATGTTCATTTGTAAACAAATATGTATTATGTTTTATACAAATGTATTGAAATGTGAATTTATTTAACTGCTATGTCTTTATTTAATTTATAATGTCTTTAATAATTTATTATATTGTTCTTATCTTAATTCATTAAAAAGCACAATAATTTATATTAATTTATTTAACGAATTATACATAATTTATATAGGCGAACGTAACATTTAAATCGCGAGCGCGTCTTCAATTCTTAACTGTTCCCCTTCAATTACAGTTCCGTTATTATATATGAAGTCCTGTTATTCGAGAACGGCGGCGATCTCCCCAGAAGCTCAGACCGGTTTTATTTCTGCCTACCTGAATCGGATGATTCATCTAGATCCTTTGCCGAAATTTCTACAACAAAACAAATTTTCTAAATTCAAATTTTCTAAAACAAAATGTAAATGTGTTAAGTGCCATACGATAAATAAATAAAACTAGAAATGTTAGCCGACAACAGACAGTACGTCAGAGAACTTGCACTTCACAGAATATTGAAGATCAGAGACTTCAGACATCGGAGCGTTACGTATTTTTCAAGTACCTACTTTAAATATAAATGCTAATGATGATACCGATATGATAGATTTGAGAACCAAGAGAGAACCTTGAAAAATATTATTACAGAAGAATATCAGTACTAAAATAATATCTCAGGCCTTCATAGAGCCACAGATTGTGGAAAATAAAATCCTGAGAAATATTCCGTGTTACACACAGTATATTGAAAGGTGTGTCAAATTAGTTACATAAGCAAGTGCTGCCGTTTGTGGGCCACAAAAGAGAGACGGATTCATTAAAAATAAGCTCAAATGATGTCTTTTATCCCTAAATTTGATACGAATACACACTATCGTTCACAGTGATTTTTATGTTATTCTTCAATTTATAAGTATAATTTTTCATTATATTTTGACTTCTTCTTCTTTAAGTTCCATCTTCTATCGAAGGTTGGAAATAATCATGGCTATGCGGACTCTGTTGACTGCCGCTCTAAAAAGTTCTGCACTACTGCATTCAAACCATTCCCTTAAGTTCTTTAGCCAGGATATTCTTCGTCTTCCCACATTTCGCTTTCCTCGGATTTTGCCTTGCATAATAAGTTGTAATAATGCGTATTTTTGCCCTCTCATCACATGTCCTAAGTACTCAAGTTTTCGTCTTTTGATAGTTAATATTATTTCCGCCTCCTTTCCTATCCTTCTAGTTACTTCCACGTTTGACATTCTTTGAATCCATGATATTCGTAGGATTCTTCTGTAACACCAAAATTCAAAGGCCGCCAACTTATTCAGATGGACTTGTTTTAGTGTCCACGCTTCCAAGCCATAAAGAAAAGTCGAGAACACGTAACATCGAAACATTCTAGTGCGTAGTTCTAACCTTATATCCCGACAACAAAGAAACTTTTTAAGTTTAATAAATGATGCACGTGCTATTTCAATGCGTGTCCTAATTTATTTGGTTTGGTCTACATCTGATGTTATCCATATTTCTAAGTATTTATAGTTATTAACACTCTCAATTGCAGTATCTTCAATAGTCAGTTGGATATTTGCATGTGCAGATTTAGTCATGATCATGCATTTGATTTTCTTTAAATTTATCTTCAGTCCGTATTCATGACAGCGTTCATTAAGGCGTTTCATTACGTTCTGTAAATCATTGTTGTTATCCGTCATTATTAATGTATCGTCTGCAAAACTTAAGTTATTCAAAACTTCTCCATTGATAGGTATACCTTCTATTGAGTCTGAGATCGCTTTTTGAAATACCGCTTCACTGTAGACATTGAAAAGTAGTGGGGACAGTACGCAATCCTGGCGGACTCCTCTCTGTATTTTGATATTTTGGGTCTACTGGTTGTCAACTCTTACCTTGGCAGTTTGATTCCAATATAACTTAGATATAATATTTATAACACGACTGTCAATATTTTTGCTTTTTAATATATCTACAAGCTTTTTATGTTGAACCCTATCAAATGCCTTTTCAAAGTCTACAAAACATAAGTACATGTCCTGATTCATGTCCATGCATCTCTGATCCAGCACATTTAAGCCGAACAAAGCATCTCTTGTACTTATACCATTTCTAAAGCCAAATTATGTGTCACTAATTTCATATTCAAGAGTTTTAACAATTCTGCTGTGAATTATTTTCAAAAATGTTTTAAGTGCGTTACTCATTAAAGCTATTGTTCTGTGATCTGAGTAAGTTGTTGCACTTGGCTTTTTGGGAATTGCTACAAAGGTCGATTGCAGCCATTGTTTGGGGATTGTGGCAGTCTGATATATTAGATTAAAGAGTTCAACCATTACATCAATAATATCTTCATCGATGAGTTTTAATAATTCTCTATAATTAATAATTCTAAATAATTAGCTTTACCCTCTTTAGTGTTTTTGATGGCATAGATGACTTCTTCTCTTGATATTGGTGGTCCGGTATCCTCGGTGATTTCTAATGACAGTTCTTCTCTTTCATCATTAAATAGTTATTGGATGTAATTGGTCCAGTGATATAATCTCTCCTTCATATCAGTAATAATATCCCCTTTATCATTTTTAAGGATATTCGCTTTTGTACGTTTTCTAGAACCTGTCATTTCTTTGATTTTTTTGTGTAAATTAAAGCTATCATATTTTTTATCCAGATCATCTATTTCCTTGCATCTGTCGGAGAGCCATCTCTTTTTTTTTGCCTCTCGGATTTTCTTTCTGATGTTTCTCTGAATTTCTTTGTATTTATTCAGGTCTTTTGCTTTATGTTTTCTTCGTTCTTCCATAAGTTCAAGAAGTTCTACTGTCATCCAAGGTTTTGTTTTTTTCTCCAAGTGGTTTGAGGGTTTCTTTTCCAACTGACACAAGGGCATGTTGAATTTTTCCTATTATTTTGACTATTTTTTCATTTTTCTTCATAATATAGTCTCCCAATAGCTGAAATAAATGAAAAAAAAACAGTGTCGTTAACTGTATCGTGAAAACTTGAAACTGACAAAATTATCAAAATTTCAAAAGCGCTGGGCACTATTACTCCCTGGCGATTATGGAAACACTATAATAAATTGTTATGTCTCGCTGAAGTACTTGCATGGCTTTTTAGGAATAAAATGGCTTTTAGTTTAAAAATCTAAAAATTCAATAAAACTAACCTTTCCTAACCTTTATGATTTATTTCAAAAAAGACTAAATATTGTATTATAATAAACCCACTTTACATTTTCTCCATATCACGTTACTTTTCTGGAGAATACTTGCTTAGATCAGCTATATTAAACTTCTGAGTATTTACCGCCAGAAATGTATATGTTTATTCATAATAAATAGGTAAATGTTATAGTGTGTTGCATCTCTGCCAAGGGAATAATAGTTTTAGTTTAGACTTGAAAGACGTTTAACTAAGTTATTAAGCTGAGGTTCTACTAAGTTTCACTAAATCCATAGTGTACATTATAATTGTAAGCCACCGATGCATAGTTAATCACTTGAAATTAGGTCAATTATATTAGGTAATGTACATGTAAGGGAATTATTTACAAGTTACAGATAATTAAAATGGTATAGACCTAATCTTAAGCGTTTAGAAATTAGATGTACTATTTAAGAGCACTTAAATTTTTTGTTTTATCTAAATGAGGTAAAAAAAGTAACTATGTTTTAATTTTTCAACTGGTCCTTAGATGGAAGAAGATTAGAAATATTTTCAGCTATAATATGGACGGCGTTATGCATCACTTGACTAAGCGCTATTTTATATAAAATATATAAAATACCGCTTATATAATATATATTTTTGAGGTTATTATGACACATGGATCATAAAAATAAACAAACAGAGTCGGTAGATTGTGCTGTTTGTGAAGCTAATTACCACCCCAGTTGTGCAACGCGGGTAGAAACTGCAACAATAGGCGGAAAATATCTATGCTGTGAAAACATCGAAAAAAGTGAGGTTAGTTCACAAAAACTTTGTAAAAAGAGTAAAAATACTAAAAATTTCACTGATATGGATGACAGAAAGATTAAAGCTATCATAAAAGAATCTTTCCAGCAGTTTCTCAAACCAATGGAAGATAATATGACCAAAAAAATACAAGGATTTTAAGATGCTATGCAGTTTATGTCAGATTCTTTTGAGGAACAGAAAACTAGATTTGAGTCTGTCCTAGAAGAACTTAAGATACTAAAACATGAAAATCAAAAAATGAAAAAACGATTACAGATAATGGAAAGCAAGATGGATGATATTGAAGTTAGAGAAAAAGAAAACAATATCATAGTTTCTGGCATTCCAAAACAAGTCAACAAAAGCTCTATTCAGATAATGAATAAGATACTGAGAGCGATGGAAGTAAAGATTGACGAAAAAGATATTAAGGAATGTTTTAGAATGAAGAACCAGGATAATGGACGAATTTTAGTAAAGTTTAGTAATGTTCAATTAAAAAAGGACGTACTAAAAACAATTAAACTGTTAAAAGGAATCACTTTAAATAAATGTAAACTGGAGGGCACAGAACGAAAAATTTATCTTAATGAAGATTTACCATTAAATAAACGCTTGCTTTTTAAAAAGGTTAGAGAAATTAGGAGAGATAAAGGATACAAAGCAGTATATTGTACAAATGGAATCATTTATTTGAAGAAAACTGAAAAAGATGTTCCTATTAGGATAAGAGGCGAAAATGATTTGCCATAATACTAATCATTCCTCATAACATATTGTAAACATTAAGAAATTTTGTTGATAAATTCGCTGATATTAATAATATTTTGACGTGACAACGTCTTAAATTAGGTTGTGGCTCGGAGTCATTTAAGAAAAAGTGTAACGCCCGCTCACGTCTGTTACAGTGAGTCGCCGAACGAGAGAGAGGCCCGCCGGACCGGCGAATGCCTTGCGTCTCTCTCCCACTCAAAGATGATCGGTCCGCTGCGCGCGGCACTAGAGAATTAGGCGCGTTGAATCGCTAAAGTTGAAAATCGTTGAAAGTATCGTCAGCTGTGTCTGTAGTGAAAATGTGGAGTGCTTAGATTCGTCATTTACAACAACTACAACAATAAAGATAAATAATTGTACACTAATATTTCATTATCGTAAACTATGATTGATTGATTAATTGTTAGATTGACACAAAAGTTGAGAAACTGAGTTTATAGGTTATGTCATACTATTGACAAATGTTGATAGTGTTAAGTAAATTATTAGTTTAAATCACTCTGCAATCAATCGTAATTCAGTCGATTGAGAAGAAACAGCGCGTATTGCTAGTCAAACATTTAAAATAACAAATTATAACTTCTAACCTGTCAAAACAGGGCGACCAAACAAACGAACTAAACCGACCAATCACCACGCGTGGAGTTAGAATTTAACTGGTGTTTAGCAAGAATTTCAAATTCCAATTTTAGTAGATGTTTTAATTTTCAACTTTACCATTTACATTTACAAATTTTAATTAATTTCAAATTTATTTAGCAAAAATTTGAACCTTCGATCTGAATAAGTGTTTTGATTTTCAAATTGATTCTTTAAAATTAAAAATATTAAAATATATATAATCAGAAGTGAACGTCACATAACATTATCTGTACTTATTATTATTTAATATGTAGGCAAATACATGTGACCATACTTGGTAGACACAATTGGAAATAGTAATTTTTTATAACTGAAAAAAATAAATATATAAAATACTGGTAGCAAACAATAACTTCAATGATCGATATCTCCGCAACTAATTGATATATCGAAAAAATTTTCAAATAAATTTTGTAGAAAATAATAAGATCAATAATATAATATAAAATAAATAATATATAAAATAATATATAAAAATATAATATATAAAATATAAATAATATATAAAATACCTAATAAATCGGTAATGCAATTCTTATTTTCATTCAATTCCTTGTTCCTATTGTGCAATTTAATAATATTCATATCAATAAATATTCTACCGAGAAAAAGACGTTGTCACGTAAAATCTTCGCCCGTAAAACCGACTTTACAGGCAACCGATTTTTTTTTGATGACTATAAGGCAAGTGAAACTTATGAATGTGATAATCTAAATGAGATAAACTTTTTTGACAATTATTTACAAGATATTAACGTGATACATATTAATATAAGAAGCATATACCAAAACTTCAATCAGTTTTTGGTTTTTTTAGAATCTAGAGAGAAAAACTTTGATGTGATAGTGATGTCTGAGTCCCATAAATTGTATAATTTAACAGATTTTAATATTCCAGGATACAATATATATTTCAATGATAGCACACTAAATAGATGCGATGGGTGTGTTGTTTATGTTGAGCAGGAGTATATTGTAGATTGTCAAATAATTAAAGAAAACAACCTTAAAATGTTAAAAACCACAATAGAAAAAAATAACAAAAACCTAGTGATTTTTGCTACTTATAGATGTTTTTCAACAGAGAAAGAAAGGTTTATAAAGAACCTAAATAGAATTATGTTAAAAACAACTTTTGAACAAAATAAAATGTATGTGATGGTGGGTGACATGAACATTAACTTACTTACAACAAAAGAAGATAATACAAATAATTATTTAACAGCAATGCAAGGGTTTGGTTTCTCTAGTGTAATAAATAAAGCAACTAGAAAAATAGGAGACTCTAAGACATGTTTGGATCATTATTTTCTAAGGTGTAATAATGAAATCTTTCAAAAAATGCATGCTGGAATCTTACGGATCATGATCCCATTCTGCTTAATATACCAATTCTAGGTCATGTTAATTCTAAAAATAACAAATAATCTTACAATCTAATTAATTATGAGAAACTTGATGGATTTTTGGAAGCAGCGGAATGGGATGATGTTCTCGGAACACATGATGTGAATGTAAGTACAAAGCTTTTTATTGATAAAATTAAAAATATGATTGTAAGGTCAACAAAAACTATTAATGTAGGTTGTAAAAAAGAAAGATTGAAACCATGGACTACGGGGGGACTAATAGTTTCAATAAGAAAAAGGGATAGGTTAAAAAAAGAGTGTACTTTAAATAATAATAATTTATTTCTTATAAATAAATATAGGATGTATAGAAAAACTCTATCTAAACTAATAAAAAATGCAAAATACTTTTACTATAAAAAGCTAGTACAAAATAATGCAAATGATCCCAAAAAACTATGGAAGGTAATAAAACAAGCTACTAATGATGAAGTATGTAAGACAGAAATTAGAACAATTGTAAATAGTGATAATGTAGAGCTAAATGATAAAAAAGATGTTGCAAATGAATTTAATACATATTTTACTAGTATAGGAAAAACATTAGCTGATAAAATCATGCAGTGTCCTGACAGGAGAGATAAAGGGGGTAAAAAAAGTGTGTTAAATTCATTCTTATTAACTCCATGCAATGAAAAAGAAATATTGAGAGAGATACAAAGCCTAAAGAAAAGTTAATAAAGCCACTTCAGCATATTATTAATATAGTATTTGGTACTGGAGTCTTCCCAGAAATTTTAAAAACGACAATAGTACTACCATTATATCGCACCTTCAGATCTATAGAGCATTAACTGCAAATAATATCTTTCTGAGACAATGGGAATTTAAAAATATTTTAACACTAAAAAATTTTTTACTCTTAAGATATTAAATGTTAAACCAAAATTTTTGGAAATAAAAATAATCAATTTTAAGGGGCTTTAATCCCAAATAATACGTATTAAAAAATGTTCGATTTTTGGTAGATTTTACAAATAATTCCTTATAGCTCTGAACTGAAATAATAAAATTGCACATAATCAAATTAATGGTAACTTTATTACAGACAAAAAACAGTATGTAATAAAAATTACAAGCTACACAGAAAATGAAAACGTATCATCAGACAATACAATAATATATTATACATACTTATATCGCAAGTATCATTAATATTATGGTGAATCATTTCCAACTACTAAATTATTAAAAAAATCATGGTATTGGGGTTTAATTGCATTTGTTTCGCATAAAGATAAGAGATCTCTCTTTTTAACTGCAGTGATACCTGGTGCAGTATCATATGCTGTCTTTAGTTCCAAGTTTTCTAGTTCAATTAATTGAAACCTTAATCGGCGACACAGGTTTATTGTTTTGAAGGGTCCTTCAAAACTAGTCTTCACTTTGAAGGAAAATGGCCTGTTCTTTTTTACCTCCAAAACTTTAATATCATTCCATGTGATTTTGTTTCCGTCTTCATCAATGTTGAAATTGTTGAAAATCATTGAACATAAGTTTTTACGGTCATAAAATCCATCAGTGCAGATTTCATTTATTTTGAATGGTGGTCCATTTTTCTTAGCTGACTGGATAACGGTCACCCATTGGGCTGGTACATAAATAGGACCTCCTTAAGGCATGTTCCAATTTTATTGGGACCACGATAAGCAATGCCCCCATACCACATAAAACAATGTCCCAGTCCTTTTCCGATATCGAAAATTGTGAAATTGAATGTAGAAAATCGTCGCTTATAATAAAAGCTTGATATTTCACCACACGGAGTAGGCAACACAGCTTGTAAATCGAAGCATGCTGTTATGCATTTTTCAGATTTTGCTAATGCGGCGTCTTTGGTCTTTTCCTTTCTACTTAATTCAACTTCGTGACGATGTTTCTCAAATTCAGATCTGAGAACTTCTTTGTCGCTTGGATTTTTGTATGACTCACAAAGTGAACACTGATCCTTTTTCGGTGTGAAGAATCCTATATTAAACTCTGTATTAAATATATCTCTAAAGATGTGGTAATTTCCATACTCACGTTCTTGTGCGATTGATTGAGAAACGTAGTCTCTGTGAACGTCTGCTAACGTTTTTTCGCCACTTATAAATATTCTGCTTGTCTGATTTCTTAAGTAATGCGATTCAACTTTTGGAATTTCAGTGAAATAAGTTCGGATCCTTTGCTTGATTTCGTGCCCTACTTGCTTATGATTTTGGTGAAAGCCTCTTTGGTCTTTCTGTATGAAATTATCCTGTGTTTTTAACTAAATGTTTCTGATAAATTTATCACTTATACTGAGAGTTGACATAAAAAATGTTTTGCATACTCTGTACTTGTTATCTTCAATCTCAAACTCATATTCATAGTTTGGTGCTCTTGGACGATTTCCTACATTCACTCTACGGTATTTAATGTTAGTTTTTTTCATGCATTTTGAAATAAAATTTCTTTGCAACATGAGGTCTCCAAAGCTCCAATATTTTGTAAACAGCTGGATTCTCTGTTCATCTGTTATTTTATTGCATTTAAATTTACATTTATTTTCATTGCACCTATTTTTCATACCTCTAGCAGGAACTTGAACATTTTTGGCATTAGTATAAGCCTGTCCTAAATTTCTTTGTGTCTTCCTCAAATTTTTCTTCCATTTTTCTGGCTGGCGCTTCCTTTTCCTTGTATTTTTTTTCTCCTCTGCATCCATTGCATTGACTGACATACTATTTTCTGCATTTAAATCTTCATGCACTACGCTTGCTCCAACTTGTAAGTTTTTATCAACATTTTTTTCGATGATGGCATCTGTTTCGGTAATATTTTCACCGCTTGATTTATGTGTCAGTACCGGCCACCATGTTGGATCATCAATGCTGTCATCGCTGAATGCTGATAATAGTGAAGATTCATCCTGTAAAATAAAATAATTGTAAAAAGCGAATATTACTGTGGTTAGTACTGGCAACATAGGTACTAAGAATGATGATGAATGACTTAGGTATTTACAATTGTTTGATGATCACTGCCAGTTCGATGGTCTTGATCTAGGTTCATACCACTACAGCCAGCAAAATTACTGGTGATCTGAAATAAAACAAAAAGTTTAATATCCCGTAACTACAAATAAAATTAATTATAAACATCATATCATGGCACTAGTTTTATTAATTTAATTTTAATTAGATATTATTCCCATTTAGTAGCACAGGCTTCTCGCAATCATTGGGGCAGATGATCGATTATGAAATTATGCTTCTACAACAATAATCAACTGGAGTAAAAAAGCTAATATAGAGAGGCCATCAATCCAGTTATTTAAGTAGGAACAAATATTGAATTCTAATAAAAAAGAATGCGCTACGAACATACCTCAGAGGCTATTTTTGCTTGGAACAGCTCTTCTCCACGACTTGCAGCTTTGTCAGTTAACATTGTTGATGGATTTCCATTCTTCCACGTATCTCTCTCTGAGATTATTTCTGTAGGACTATCTTCTCGGCCAACTCTTTCAAACTCTGAAATTTCTGTTTGAATTTCATTTTCTCTTGAGAATAAAGTCCCTTCTTCTAGCAAGGGTGGTAACTGAATTAAAATTTAAACTAATTAGTTATCAATTTAAACTACCTATATAACTGTGCATTCATTGAAACTTGACATACTTAATTATTTAAATTCGTGTTGCTAAATACCCAAATAATAAATAAATAAATAAAAAACACTCAGTATTAGTCGTTCCTAGGAAGGCCACCCATCAGAGGAACAGTAAGTAATTATAGGTTATAATATTGGTAATAATAATCATACTTACACGTTCAGTACACTTATTTCGGAGATCTTCTAAAAATTGCAGTCTTCTAGCACACATTTTTCATCAATATCAAACTTTCGCTACAGATTACTCAAAAATAAAAGCTACACCAAACGACATCAAGATGTAAATGAATAACGAAGGCACAACAACAGATTAGTCGGTACTAACGTACTTTACTTAAAGGCAAAACACGCCTTTATTGGCAGCTCTTGATTGATGCATGTGTAACAGTGTTGCCAACTTTACAAACTGTAGGGAATTATGTGCAAATAATGCCTTATAGTTTTGACTACGTGAAAATAGTTTAAGTAAAAAAAAGAATTATTTGCTAATAATCCTTTACAGTTCCCAATTATTTTTTTTAATTAACCAATGACATACAGCATTTAAGAGTATAGAGTGCAAGTATTAACTAATGCCTTATAGCCCCAAAAAGAGAATTTTTTTTTAATAATTCCTCATAGTCAACTCAGTTTAGGATTTTTTAGCAGTTAATGCCCTATAGTTCTCAAGGTGCGATATAAGCAAGGTGACAGAAAGTCTACAAACAACTATAGACCGATTGCGTTAACTAGTACTGTAAGTAAAATAATTGAAAAATGCTTTAAAACAAAACTACTAAAATATCTAGAAAAAAATAAAATTCTACACTCAAATCAGTTTGCGTTCAGGGAAGGCTGTAGCACCGAAAATGCACTTTGTAAAGTTACAGAAAAAATACAAAAAAAAAACTTGATGAAGGTAAGAAAGTAATAGGTATATTCATGGATCTTCGCAAAGCATTTGACACTGTAGCACACCCAATTCTTTTAAAGCGTTTAGATATGATAGGCATAAGAGGTATTCCTAATAATTTAGTAAAATCTTATTTAATATTCAGGAAACAAAGTGTAAAAATATCAGAGACAGAAAGTGAAAAACTGGAACTAGAGGTAGGGGTGCCACAGGGTACAGTGTTGTCAGCTCTGTTATTCAATGTATACATAAATGAAATTATGTAATAATATGTATATTATTATTATGCTAGATAAAGATGACAGCTTTTGTTATGCAGATGATTCTGTGGCTGTAATTAGTGGAGATGATTGGGACGCGGTAAAAAGAAATGCTGAATTGGCTTTTCAAAAAATTAATGGGTGGTTAGAAGATAGCTTACTCTCACTAAATGTTGAGAAAACTAAGATTATCTCTTTCTCGATGTCTACTCGTTCATTGCCAGATTTTCAAAACATTAAATTACATAAACGATAGTTGTAATAAAGTAGTTGAAAGCACACCATTTTTAAAGTACTTGGGAATATACACTGATGAAACTTTTCAATGGAAAGAACATATAAATTATGTAACTCATAAAGTTAGAAAGCTTATTTTTAAATTCTACGAACTAAGAAACATACTAAATTTTAAAGTACTTAAGTAGGTATATTATGCGTTTATATAATCGGTAATTGGTTATGACATAGTAGTTTGGGGAAATGCGGGTACAACAATTCTTTCAAAACTCAGAATAGCACAAAAATGGGTCATAAAAATTATGCTGTTCAAAAATAGAAGGTATGCAACTAACTTATTATATAGAGAAAGTGAAATATTAAATATTGATCAACTGTATAATAAGTGTGTAATTAGATTTATGTTAAAAAATGCATATTATAAAGTAAACATAGAACACGGTATAAATACAAGAAATGTAACCCTAAATAACGTAAAAGTGAGCAGTCCTAAACATACATTATGTCATATATACTGTAGGACCATATATATACTGTAGGACCAAAATTATTTCATAAGTTACCACAGAATATTAGGGAAAAACCTTACCATAAAGTAAAAAAAGAAATCTTTAAATGGATTAGAGACAACATAAAATAGGGAATTATTTAAAACAAAAAATTACTTTTAGTTTAATTTTATTAGAAAAATTGTATGTTTAATTTATATTGTTTTTATTATTTTTTGTTAAATGATTGATAAAAACTTCATTAGTTAATTGTAAATGATATAGGAAATGACACACACAATATCCTAGATATCATTGTGTGTCAAAACGGGTAGCAGTAGGATTTAGTGTTAAGGAGGTGTAAAAGAAACTAAATTATTGTTAATTTTTACTACTATTCTATTACTGAAATGTGATTTATTGTCTAGTATTTGTATTTACACTGTACTATTGCTAATAAATAAATAAATAAATATGGTGTAAAAAAAATATTTATAATAGTATAATAGTAACTCAATAACAAACATGAATTTGATACTTTACCTTTTGAACAGATGTAAGAGGCTCCAAAGGTCCTCAATTAACTCAAAATATTCATACAAATTCAACACAAGTTGCTGCGCTTGGAACTTTAGTGTTTTTTCAGGCATATCTTAAAAATAACAATAATAAGTAATCTTGAAAATATACAAATAAGTTTCCTTTTAACGGAACTATAGCCAAACTCATGTAGTATAATGACATTTTGTAAATTAGAAAATATTACCTTTCTCATTAGCTTAAAAATAAATACTTACCAGAAGTAATTAAATTAAGAGAGCAACAGTTAGTCGTTTTAACAGTAATTATGCTAGAAAATAAGAAACGCTAAAAATGGAAAAGCAAATGGACCTGATGAAATTCCTACATAACTGTTGAAGCTTTTGAATGATAAATCCGTAACCATAATATTACATCCATACAATACAATATACAGTATTGGTATAATACCTCAGGAATGTTTGCTGTCGACGTTTGTCACCATACCGAAGAAAACTAAGGCAATGCATAGTTCAGATCATCGAACAATCTCCTTGATGAGTCATCTGCTTAAAATATTTCTTAGAGTCATTCACAACCGAATCTATAAAAAATTAGATATCGATATTAACGATACACAGATGTTAACCAAGAGGTACACGTCTACTTTATAGAATATGAAAAGGCCTTTGACAAAGTACGCCACAATAAACTCAAAGAAATCCTGGAGGGTAAGAACATTGACACCAGAGATATACAAATAATATTAAATCTGTACTGGAATCAGCAAACTAATATAAAAATAGAAGACCAAACATCAGATGAAATAGAAATATGTAGAGGAGTACGACAGGGTTGTATATTGTCACTGCTCTTGTTTAATATCTACAGCGAACAAACATGCCAAGAAGCTCTCTCATATGCAAACGAAGGGATAATATTCAATGGAGAAATTATCAATAACATTCGATATGCTGACGATACTGTGATAATGGCAAGAACAGCGGAAGATCTATAACATCTAGTTGAAAGTATGAATGAAATATGTAATAACTACGCCATAAGGATGAACGTCAAAAAAACCAAATATGTGACCTTCATTAATAATCTATGACGCTAGTCTAGTATCGCAATAAACGGTACCCAACTCGAAAAAGTAAGCGAATACAAATACTTAGGAACCCTTATCAATGAAACATGTGACCAAAATCACGAGATAAAAAGACGTATTGAAATTACCAGGTCTACCTTTATAAAAATAAAAAAATTATCTTGTAATCGTGATATTAGTATTCAGCTACGAACTAGAATATTAAAATGCTATGTATTCAGTACTTTGCTTTACGGTGTTGAGGCATGGACTCTTAAACAGAGGAATGTTAAAAATCTTGAAAGCTTTGAGATGTGCTGTTACCGCCGTATACCAAAAATAAGTTGGGTGGATAAAATTACAAATGAAGAGGTAATACGCAGAATAAATAACGATCCAGAAGTTATACTGAATATAAAAAAGAGAAAACTTGAATACTTGGGCCACCTGATGAGAGGACAAAAGTACAGATTCTTACAAAATATAATGCAAGGAAAAATCAAAGCACGCAGAAATCCAGGCCGTAGAAGAATGTCCTGGATGAGAAATTTAAGAGAGTGGTTTGGCTGTACCACTAACGAGTTATTCAAAACAGCAGTAAATAAAATTAGAATCGCCCTAATGATATCCAATCTCCGATAGGAGAGGCACTCAAATAAAAAATATGAAAAAAAATCAAATTAATCAATAAACACGAGAAATGAGCTAATGTCTTTGTCAATGAAAATTATAAATGTCAAAATTTACAGTAAACAAGTTATCAAAGATGAAAGCATTCCTGTGTCACACATGCTTACAAGAAATGACCATAAAAACTCCATTAAAAAACATATTACCAACTTATGGCAGATTAACTGGAATTCCACATTCAACAAATTAAAAGATGTTATAGAAACTGTCGGCACCACCTTACCACTCCCACTCAAACGTTATGAACAAGTGATAATAACTCGACTACGATTAGGACATACTATACCAACCCATATTCACGTAATAAATAAAGAAGCCATCCCTTTCTGCCATAACTGCAAGATCCAAATCAGTGTGAAACATATTCTGTTAGAATGCAAAACATACACCCAAGAAAGAAGAAAAAATAACCTCTCTACCAACATGAAGGATCTACTAAGCTGCCAGTTAAACCAAGTGCTGAAATATTTAAAAGACATTAAATTTAATTAAATTAAATTTAAATTAATTAAATTTAATTTTAAAGACATTAAATATTTAAAAGACATTTAAATATTTGTTATATAATACATATGAATACTTCAATATGGACTAATTCCTACGTCCTACCTCTTTTAAAAGACAAAAAATCACGATGTAGTGTGGAATCATACAGGCCAATCTCAATTACTTGTTCCATGTGCAAACTTTTAGAAAAAATCGTTAACAGTACATTAATGTGGACATTGGAACAAAATCGATTATTGATTACTGAACAAAATGGATTTAGGCAAAATCGATTAAACGGCTGATAACATTCTGGAACTCGAAAGTTTCCGTTAATACTGCCAGGAAATACAGGATTCTAAAAACGTTGTATGAGTGGAATATTCGGGGACACTGTTTATCGTTCATCAACAATTTTTTAACCAATCGGACTTTTCGCGTAAGAGTTTCTAATTCGTGCTCGAAAACTCACTGCTTAACAAATGGAGTACCACAAGGGTCTGTTCTTAGCCTAACACTCTACCTAATAACGATAAATGATATTTTGAAAAACATAGAAAAATCTTTAAAAGCACGGATTTATGCTGATGATTTAGAGGTATTTACAAAAGGAAAAAATATAGACAGTATGACAAAATGTTTACAAAGCTTTATCAATAAACTGAAAACATGGTCTCTGAATACTGGCTTTAAATTTTCTACTACAAAAACAAGAGTCATGGTTTTTGCAAAAACAGCAAATGTAAGTTCTGCATCAGATCTTACGTTATACGGGAAAACAATAACAGTAGATACTGATATTAAATTTTTAGGAATGCATTTAAACAACAAACTGGCACGGCAAGAACATATAAAGCAATTACAATTAACTTGCCATAAGAGAATAAATATTTTAAAAACATTATCAAACAGGAAATGGGGTTCCGACCAAAAAACAATATTATCAGTATACAAATCGTTAATCAGGTCTAAACTCGATTATGGATGCATCGCTTATTGTTCTGCCAGAAAGTCTATTTTAAAATCTCTAGATACAATTCATAATAATGGGCTAAGAATCGCACTACGAGCATTTAGAAGTACACCTATTGAGAGCATATACGCTGAACTTGGTGAGCCATCCCTTTACCACAGGCGAATGCAACTCGGATGTGCATTAACACATTCATCCTCGGTATTCTGTAATCCAGAAAAACCTATTTATAGTAACACCTTCACAGATAAATATAACGAACTTTTTAATTATAATGATAAACTAAGAAAACCATACTATGAAAGAGTTAGAACAAAACATTAAACTTTGATTTTCCTGACATATTCGATCCAAACATCACCGATCCTCATATCCCTTGGTCAATCAATATTCCACAGTGTAATGTATATTTGAGCAAATATAATAAGTCGGAAATACGTCCCTCAGAAATAAAAACTATTTTGTCAAATATACTCCAAACTGATGAAAATTTCTCCAAAATATTTACAGATGCTTCAAAATCTAGCAATGGTCCGCTTTTGTGATCAATTCAAGTAAATATCTATTTCAACTATCTCCCCATTGTAGCATATACACAGCCGAATTATTCGCTCTTTATCGAGCAATTAAGTTGATTAATGATACCAATATTGTCAAAGCGGTTATTCTTTCTGATTCTCTGAGTTCGATTACTTCAATTCAACGAGTATATCCTAAACACCCAATTGAAAAAATTATCAAATTAGAACTTCACACATGTCAAGAAAAAGGAAGAACAGTTGACTTCATATGGATTCCTTCTCATGTGAGTATCCCCGGAAATGAAGAAGCAGACTTAAGTGCGCGTAGTGCAGTGTCTAGTGCGTACTCAGAAATAATATTAAAGTGCGGTCCAAAAGATTTAAAGCTTTCTATTGAGGCAAAAATCTTAGAAGTCTGGCATAACGAATGGCAAATATCAACGTCTAAACTACGACAAATTAAAGACACAGTTAAAGGAACTAAACCTTTGTACAAAAATTGCCATGAACAGAGTGTAGTTAACCGATTACGATTAGGCCATACTAGACTGACACACTCTATCCTTTTTCAAAATGTAACCTACCAATATACGAGCGCTGAAATTCAACCTTAAAAGTAAAACATATCTTTGAATGTGACAAATTCAAACATCAACAATCTCTTTATAATATAGATTCAAATTTATCAGTTGTGTTAGGTCAAAATAGTTATACAAAGAACTTAATAGATTATTTAAAAGCTATCGATGTGTTCCATAGGATTTAACTTTTTTTTTGTATAGCATTACTGACTTTTTTTAGTACTATTGTGTAGGAAAAAAAATCTTTTTTGTAACCATGCAATATAACTATTCTTGTAAAATAAGTACAGATCCGTCGCTAATAACCATTAGGTGGATGCGACTTTGTCTTTAAATAAAAAAAAAAATTAAATTTTACAGTGTTTAATAGAATATATTTAAGTTATATACATTGTAATAAATTGAATACTTGTAATTTGTGTTTGTACCCCTTGCTAATAACTCTTAGTAGTTGATGCAGGTGTAACGATACGATCGTTAATAGTTTAACACTTCGAACGTTAGCAAAATCTTTCAAATACTGAAACCGAATCCCTACAGAGCTACTAATTCGCCGCCGTAAAAGTAGGCAATTTATAATACAATTTTATACATCGATTTACAATAGAATCGATTTCCTTGTCATTAAAGGGACAACGAATACTGGCCAGTGGCCATGCTTATTTTCGAACAGAACTTCAAGAAGTAATGAGTTAAGTTTTCACGGCAGGCAGGACTTACGGAGATTGAATAATTTTTAAGTTATTTATGGGTTTTTGGAAATGTGAAATTTGAGTTTGGATAAGTATTTAGTTTATGTATTGTCTTATATAGAAAGTTACGTTGTTTTATGGGAAAATCACTCCGAAGTTCTGGTAAGTACTTTCAATACACGTACATCTTCCATTTAAACTTGCCAGTTCTTAATCATTTAAATCTTCTCACCTTATTAGACCTATCCAAAAATCATTCTTATTGTTTTTATATACATATATAAGTAAATTCCAGCATGGAAATATTAAATATTTCAGTCAAGGTCACTTAATGACCAATATATTCCAGTTTTGTCATGTGAACAAAAACTATAAGTACATGAAGACAGAATAAAAAGATTTTTTTTCTGTTCTTTTATAGCCTGCCGTCTCCAATCATTGAATCATTGGACCTATCTTGGTATTTTTTTTTTGGGAGAAGAATATCTTTAATTTTTGGAATTGGGAAGAATCTAGAATTTATTTTGGGAAGAATTATAATTTGATTTTCTGGTTGGTCTACCGTCCGTGGCAGATAGAAGAACATAGGCTGATCTTTACTAGAGCTCATCCACTACCTGGACCCTGGACAGCGGATTAGGGAACTGCCTTTCCAGCAGAAGGGTTACTAAGGACATTTACCTTCTAGTTAAAGCTGTTAATAATTCAAATTTAAATTTTTTATATATTACATATTATATCCTCGGATACTTAGGCCTTCAGCCTAAGTGGGTTACGAAACAGATTTGTGCACAATCCCTGGTTAGTACCCTCAACTTTTTGAATCCTTTCAATTGCTTTAATTTCGTTATTCCTTATTTACTTTAAATTTATCTATTTATTAATATTTTACATTACACTTTATAGGTGGTCAGGATATCTTATCCAATTTTATGGTAATTTGTATATACCCTCATATATCAAATTGATGTATGTATTGTTCTAGGGTCTTAACTGACTAGTCTCAGATTTTTAAACTGCCCTTTTTTGCAACTTGTATAAGTATTTAATTGTTTTCTAATATTTTAATTATGTACTATTTACTCCAAGTGAGTTATCCTAAACTGTAATCCCAGATCATTATATCTCATTGTTAGAGAACTGGGTAGACCAAATTTTTGTATATAATTATATTTTGGGGTTAGGTACATTTCTAGGTAACTGTCTTTTTTTTGTAAATATATATTTTGGGGATATATTTTAATAATTGGTTAATGTATATAAGTATAGGGTTGGGATAGTACATAAGATTCGAATATAGTGTATAAAGCATTTCTGATTTTTATTTGTTTCCTATCATCTTCTATTGTTCAGTTAATATATAACTACATATACCCCAAATTGGTGTGATATTCAAAATTCACCCTGGCGCCCATCTCAAGATCATCTTAGGATTGATCTAACTATCTTAGGTTACTACAGGCAAGCAAACGTGCCAACCTCCTCTCTGAGCACTACTCTCATTCTCTTGAGCTAAGCCTATTCCGTTGTAGTACTTCAAGTAAATTTTATATTTTCTTTTGTATTGGTTACATTCCCTTTATTTAACCTTATTAAAATAATAATTAATTAATTTGAAATTTTATTCAACCGTAAATCTTACAAATTCCTAATATTGGCTTCACCATCTCTGGCTTTTCCCTTTTAATGTGCAACAATTAGCTATCCTTTTTTTTTAATCGGTAACACAGGGTCATTTTTGTTTAAATAAAAAAAAGGGAATCAAATAAGTACATGCCATATTCTTGATCCTTGTTTAACGTATTGTGATTTCTATAGACAAGCGGGTTAATTTTGCAATACTAGTTTCTGTGAGTAAAAAAGAGACCTAGTTTATAAAGTAATTCGTAAATAATTTCATGCATAAAAAAGTTAGACTGGACGTACTTATAATGTGCTATTTACACTCCCCTAAACATTCCTTTCTATTATGGTCTTTAAAAAATTAGTTTTTCTGGATTATTGACACAAAATAGTGTATTCGTTTATGATTTTATTTGATTTTGTAATCAAATCTGTTCACCTGATAAACATTTGCCTTTTTAATACTTAAATTGAATACAACATGTAAATTCTGTGCCTTATAAGATTTAAAACGAATATATTTTAGTACAATATCCGTCTATCATCTTCGAAAAATTTTTCTACCTTCCACGTATTTTTATTGTTATGCTTATATTTTCCTTTTCAATCGAGCTCACGTTTGGAAATTACTATATAAACATATTTTATGTATTTACCTCACAGCGTACATATTGTGCAAAATTTGGGAGTGTATAATATCGATCGGGGTCCAGGCTTGTGCTGCCCCAGAATCGTCAGCGGGAATCGTCAGAGTTACAATAGTCCTTTCCTACTGGATGCGGAAATACACAAATGCCAAGTTTAACTGCATACAGGCCTCCGTAATATAATCTAAAATGCCAGGCGAATACCGGATATTCCTTTAATTAAGTTTAAACATATGAATTAACTATTAAAAATTATTGGTTTTTAGATGTCCTTTGGACATCTAATTTAGATTTTTGGCGATACAAGAATTGTCTTTTAGTATTTGTTTAGATATCAGAGTTAACAATAAAATATCCAACAAAAGCTAATATGTTACAAATGTTACAATAGCCTCATTTTTAGACAAAGATCCTCTTCACCTAGTAACTAGATCAACTGAGCACTACTTCTTCTACCAGTGTTCTTTTGGCTTGTCATATAATAGATTGGAATACAAATATCAGTAAGAATTAACACGTTTAATGCCGATAAGAATGTTGAGAGTATCGGAGAAACCGGTAATAGTGTAAAAGTAATATGGACAATAAAAATATCATAATTATATATATTTTGAAGTATATATATATATATATATATATATATATATATATATATATATATATATATATATATATATATTAATTTACAGGCAAGACACTCACACCCATTTTACAAGAACATTTATTAACAAATTAGGGTATAAACTTTTAACTTTTGAAATAAACATTAATCATAAATTAATAAAATCATTAGAGAATAAATTAAACATAAACACCCTTAAGTCAAATATTAGTCAAAAATAATTTCATTCAGAAACAAATGAAACACTATAATTTTTCTTTTCACGGGATAAAAAATAGTAATATTAATAAGTTCAACAATTCAAATCTACTGTGTTGATCAACCAACTTATTACCAAGGACTCTCGGATAAAAAATATCTCCCAAGTTGAAATTCCCTCAAACGTTGTTAAGTTTCTCTCGTTATGTCCTAAGTTTAGCATTGAACCACAGTTAGATATTGATTCTCCTATTAAACCGCTTTTATCAGATATTGATTTGATATCATCTTTTATTCCGAATCCTGATTGTAGAAATATTGCAATTGCCAGATCGATTAACATAATCACTAATAACTTGTTTAAATGTAGGAGTACCCCTTCTCTCCTTCAAAGTCTCTTTGAAGAAACTAAACATTTCCTCAAATCCCACCCTGAGTTAGAAGTGACATAATCTGACAATGGTAATGATACCGTAGTAATGTTGAAAAATGACTACTTTAAACTTTTTCAAGAGATTCCTGACCAGGATTCATCCTAAATAACGCTCCCTAGCTAGTGATCCAACTAGCAATATTCAAAATAAATCTAATGCCCTAATAAAACGCCTTTGGCAAAAGAAACAAATTGAGTTGAACACAAAAAAGAGTCTTATCCTATAAAAGTCATTTCTTTGGCATATTGGTTTTGTTGGTCTGGAATTAAATTCTATTTTTTTTTTGTCACCTAATATTTCGCCAATTGATTGTTGGCTTCATCAGAAGTGCACTACAAATTTATTAAAACAAAGAAATATAGAATTACATAAATATTCACTTATAGAGGTAGAACTGTTCACAAAAAAAAGACAATACAAACATTTGTTTTTACATTTTCACAATAAGACTCACAATTTTTAAAATAAGATAAAATACACATAAAAGAACAAAAAGTGTATAGTGGAATAGACGAGTTTCTTTAAATTTCTATATATAAAATAAGGTAGCAGGTATACCGTAAATTAATTTCGACTGCTGTAGATGCTGCTTAGCTGATTCATATCTGCTTTGTAATTTATTACATTTTTTGTGTTAGTAATATTACACATTTCCAGAAACAGCCTGTTTTTATAATTAGTTACTTTTTATAGTATTTCAACATTTTTATAGTCAACTTTATGACCTGTGTTGATGGAGGGTTCGACAACAGCGCATGTGTTTTTACCTTGATGGCAGTCACTTTTGTGCTGGGTAATACGTTGTTTTAACCATTGACTTTTCTGTCCAATATAGCAACTTTCCAACCTAAACACACTATTTTATAGATTGTATTGGTAGTGTACAGGGTTTCTCATTATATTTTGACCCCCACTTCTTCTCCTTAATTTCGGGAATACAAAAAAAAGTTTCAAATAAAAGTTTTATTGTTTTATCTGTACCGACCAACAGTATAGCAACAGACCAAATTTTGTATACAGGGAGTGCCCAATAAAATGCATCTTCAATATTTCAAATAGGACACCCTGTATTTTTTATAGTTTTTAGTAGCTTGGCTATCTGACCGACGTTTTTAATGTTATACAGAACATTAATCAGATCACATTTAATTAATGGATCTACACTGTGTATTCTACAGCCACTAAGACACTGCTAAAAAAACTCGACAGTCTTCACAATCTCTCTTTATATTTAATATCTGGAGCTTTTCGCACAACACCAATCGAAAGTATTTATTGTAAACTTGGTGTCCTTAGAAGACAGAAGACTTTTTTAAGTGTAGCATACGCCGCAAAAATTAGGTCTATCTCAAAAATCCTTACTATTCAAAATTTCTTTACAGAAAAGTTCCCAAATCTACTTATTTTAATTAAACTACACGTTCCCAAAATGCTTTCTCTTTCAATCGTCCTCAATTTCTCCAGGGCAAACAAAAACGCTCAGTGCCTAACCCGCCTTATTTCTTTCGACAAACATTTAACAAAGCCACAGTTAATCAAATTCGCCTTTGATGACATGATTAACAACTACAAGGATTATACACATACATACACAGATGCATTTTAATTAAATGAAGATATTGTTGCTAAAGTCTTAACCCTAACATTGAAAAATAAATACAAACTCCCTTCAGAATACTCCATTTACTCTGTTGAAGTATATGCTCTATACCAGGCCACCCTTGCTGTTAACGCATCTAATAATACTAATTTTATTATACTCACAGACTCTTAAATTTCCGTACAGTAAATCTAATAATCCTTTGATCATCAAAATAAAACTACTACTACTACTACTAAGGATTTCCACAGTTTTCACTGTCTTCCTTCACTCAACCGTTTTCTCCAATTTTCCCTGTCATTCCAGTCTCCATCTCGCAGGGTTCTTTTCTGCATAGCCTCGTCGATTTCATCTCTGAATGACCTTCGGGGTCTTCCTCTCTTTCTTCTTCCAATCGGGCTCCATTCTGTGATTTTGTTTATCCAGCGTCCTCTGTCCGCTCTTCTGACGTGGCCGTACCAGGATAGTCTCTTCTCCTCTATATAGTCGATTATGTCTGATTGCTCTCCCATTCTCCGCTTAATCTCTGCGTTTTCAATTCTGTCTCTTTTTGTAAGTCTACAGCTTCTCCTTAGGAACTCCATTTCTACTGCTCTTATTCTACCTCTATTTCTCTTGTTTATTGTCCAGTTTTCGGACCCATATGTCAGGATACTTCTTGTCAGGGTGTTATATATTCTCTTTTTTGTCTTTATCGTAATGTTCTTATCCCACAACACTGAGTTTAGTTGTCTTATACAGTTTCTTGTTTGTCTCAGTTTGTTGTTTATATCTTCTTCTGTTGTTCCCTGGTTCGATATTATGGTTCCTAAATACTTGAATTTATCTGTTCCATTTATTTGTCTTCCGTCGTCTATCTCTAGGTTTCTCATATTCTTGTTTTCTGTTGTTAGGTATTCGGTTTTCTCTAAGTTTATTTCCATTCCGTTCTTTTTATATTCTTCTTCTAGTTTTCTGAGCATAAAGCTGAGATCTTCTTCATCTTGTGCGATGACTACTTGATCGTCGGCAAAACTTAAGGTGTATAGGTATTCGTCTCTTACTTGTATGAAAATTCCTTCGCACTTTCTCCTCCATGGTTTGAGTGTCTTTTCCAAGAATATTTTAAACAGAGTAGGGGACGTAGCACAGCCTTGTAGAAGTCCTTTTGTCGTCTTAAATGGATTGTAGGCTTTATTTCCACATTTAATAGCTACTTTGTTTTCTTTGTATAGTGCTTTAACTGCTTTTATTAGTGTTTGTCGGATTCCGAGATCATTCATTGCTTTCCATAATTTGACTCTAGGTATTGAGTCATATGCTTTCTTTAGATCAACAAAGGTCAGATGGACCGGTCTACCTTTTGCCATTTTCTTCTCTATCAGTTGTTCTAATGTGTACGTATGATCTAGGCATGATTTTCCTACTGTGAACCCTGCTTGGTCTTCTCCAATTTTTCCTATTATTTCAGTTTCTAGTTTTTCTTTAATAATTTTCCCGTAAAGTCTACCTACCGACGATATTATACTAATTCCTCTATAGTTTTCACATTTTTTCCTGTTTCCTTTCTTATGTATGGATGTGATGTATGCTTGTGTCCATTCCGCAGGTATTTCTTCTCCATTTAGTCCTCTTTCGAACATTCTATGTAGCATGCGGAATAACTTTTCCGTTCCGTTTTTAATTAGTTCGTTTGGTATTCCTCCGGGTCCTTTGGCTTTTTTGTTCTTCAATGTCTTGATTGCTCTCTTAACTTCTGCCAGGCTTATTTCTATCTGGTCGTATGCCCCATTTCCTGCATGTTCTATGTTCTCTTCCTGAAATTGGGGACGGTTTTCTGTAAGTAGTTCTACGTAGTATTCTTGCCACTCGTTTTCACTAATTTTACCGATCTGGGTTTTCTCTGTCTTATTTCGTTGAAGTGCTTTTCATATTCGCCATGATTCTGAATTTCTCGTTCCTCCGATATGTCGTTCTATCTCTGTGCATGCTTGTTCCCATCGTTCGTTCTTTTCATTTGTTACTCTTTTCTTAACCTCTCTGTTTTTCGCTCTATATAGGTCTAAGTCTTCCTGTTTTTTGGTGTTTAGGTATTTTATGTGTAGTTTTTTCTTTTCTTTTATGCATTTCAATGTGTCTTCCCTTAATTTGATATTCTGATGGGTGTTCCTTTGATCGTCTTCTCCAAGAGCTTCTAAGGTCGCTGAAATCAGGCAGGTTTTTATATGTTCATGCATTTTATCTAACGTGTCATATCTGAATTCTTCTAGTTTTTGGTCTAGTCTTCTTTTGTATAAATCTTTTATTGATTCTTCCTGTAATAGATGTAATTTGAGCCTCTTTTCGTTTATTGTCGTTCCCGTTGTAACAATCGATGTATGTTTTTGTTTTGTCCAGATATAGGGGAATTCCATCCATGCCACCACAAGTTTGTGATCTGTTCCACACTCTGCCCCTCTTTTCACTCTGGTGTCTTTTACTTTGATGGAGCTTTTGTGGTTCATGATAATGTAGTCAATAATGGATCTTAGTTTTCTTGTCTCTTGAGTCCATGTGTACTTATGTATATTTTTGTGTTTGTAGAATCCGTTCTACAAACGAAGTAAATGATTTGAAAATTATGAACGGATTCTACAAAATAAAACTGTTCATACTTATTTCCTTAGTTATTGAAATTAATTATGGAAATTAACTAGTTAAACGTATCCTAGATGCAACGAAATAGTAATCAGAAATCTTTTCATTACTTTTTAATATCCCAAATTGGATATTTCTTAAATCACAGTTACAACATTAGTCAAAGTTGTTTATTTTACTTGCTCCTTACAACCAAAATACAATAAATAATACTTTCTATTTGTGACCCAATTTTATATACCGGCGATAAACTAGAACCGTCTATTCGAAACATACATTTTAGTTATTTGGTGTACTGAAAAATGATAAAATGTTATCCGAGGTTCAGAATTCTTGATGAGTAAATAATGCTCTGTTTTATCTTCGTTGTTTATTTCCCATTTCTGGCAAACTGTTGTCGGCGATATTTTCTTGCAATATTTTCTAAAATAAGTTAAACGTTATGGTTTACTGAATGCAAAAAAATAGAAATTGGTAATAAAGAAAATAAAACGTGATGAATACGATTAATGTTAGAATTTTAAGCTACTATTTTATTTATCATTTACAGTATGATAATAAAACATACATAAATGTCAAATAAATCATCTATAATATAAAAATTAACCGCAAAATGTGTTGGTAAGCGCATAACTCAACAACGCATGGACCAAGCTTAACAATTCTTTTTTAAAAATGTTCCTTGACGTTTAAAGATAGTTTCTACGGCAAAAAAAAATTCGAATCATTTCCGGAAAAACCTTAAAACAGCACTTTTCTTTTTTCCATACAAATATTTTCTAACTAAATTTAGAGTCAATTTGAACTTTATTGCTATTCAATAAAGTTCATGTTAAATTAAAAGCACTCACTGTTGTCTAAATAATGTAGGTGTGTTCCTTTTAATAAATTCCACAGGGGATTGCAAAATAAGACGAAAAAACAACCTTATTTTTACACTCCGTATATGAATAAAACATTGACATTTCCCAGAAAACATTAATACAGTTATTACTTAGAAATAGATCTACAATGATCTTTTTTCCATAAAAAAATAAAATCTTTTATAAATAAATAAATAAATAAAAATAAAATTTTCCCATAAATGTTTTCCCATACAAATATTTTCTAAATAAATGTAGAATCAATTTGAACTTCATTGCTATTCAATAAAGTTTATATTAAATTACTAGCGGACCCGACAGACTTCGTTCTGTCAAATAGATTTGGAATGTTGCAGTTTATTTTTTTAATTCTCCTGAACAGAACCGTCACCATGATGATAGGGCGGTGTGTAAGGGTAAGCTCGGGTGACCTAAGTATCTTCGCTTCCACGAATTGTGGCCACCCTTTTGGACCCACTAAAAACCCCCACTGGGATGTTTGCCAGAGGGCTTCAAACTAAGAGGGGAACTTAAGGTTCACATCTGATTGGAAAATAATCTAAAGGAATAGTGGGAACCTGAAGGTGACAAATATTTATAAAGTGGGTGCTTCAATGACAAAACATTAAGATTATTAATATTATCATTATCTAAGAATTCTTTATTTTTTTTAACATTTTTGTAATATCACCTTTGTATCCCCTCTTATGTGTTTTATTTCTACCAGTTCTTTCCTTTCGTTTTTCTATTTTTTGAATAGAGCGTGATACTTGTCCGTATAATTTTATCTCTGGTTTTTGTGAATATTTTCCAGTACCTAATCTGTTTTTATTTTCTTTACCAAGCAATGAGTTTCAGTTCTTATTGTCTTATATGACAATCTTTATATTTTGGTTACAATTTTGTTTAATCTCTTATTCAAACCAAGTTTGTTGACCAATTTTAATTTTGTGTATTGTGATCATTTCAAGGGCTTCATAGACAACCTCTACAATGTTTTTCTTTAGTTTTTAGGTTGTTTTGGTGCTCAAGAAGTGGTCACTTTTAGCATTGGTGTATTTCACTCTTTTTATAACGACTTGGTGTAATAGGTGGTTCAAAATGATTTTTAAAATTAATTGGACTCGTTATAAGAGAAGTATGATTGATAAGTCACCAGCAAATTGTTTAGTTTTGGGTTTTTATCGGAACGCACATAAGCATTTTGTAACTGTGTTTATAATGACATTCTTTACATAAACTGTACCAGCCTCATATAATAACTACACAGAATTTTTTAAAACACTATCATTTTTATACAATTATTTATTGCTTACTATACGTATTTACAGAACTTAGTTTTGGTGGCTACTAACTACAAAAAAAACCTTACAGATACAAAAATGCATAAGAGACGTCCCTAGTGGAGGGAAGATCGTTTCAAAAAACTATAACAATTTAGCTTGGGGAAAAACGAAAATTACACAAACATCGTTCACATTGTCCTCCTCAGAAACACATAAATACCTAGCGAACAATAACCGCTGGATTCGACTAACTGTAAATGTTAAAATACCTACTCTCTAAAGCTAGGGATTATAATAGACACGTTTACCCCAAAAATATATAAGAATGGATGTATTTTAATCTTTTAAGAGATTACTGGAAACTATTTTACACAAACTTAAAGAATTACCGATATAAATCTATGACAATAAAATAAAATCGGAAAACAAAATGAAGTGAACTCTAAGGAGATGAAACAATATCAAAATTTGGAAATTTGGTTTATACCGTGAAAGCAAAGGTACAATAAAATTAATTTAAATTGTTTGTAGAATAACAGTTGACATATCCGTATTGGCCAATTTATCTTTTGGCTGTTGAAAATAGAAATATATTATACATATGGTAGCGTGTTTTAATATAACGAGCGGTTGTACTTTATGTAAATATATTTATTTATAAGTTTATAGTACGATAGTATCTTATCAACTACCGACATCATCTTTACAGTTCACCCAATTTAACCGTTCTCGAACCTTTTGCAGAGTCTTCTTCGTAATACCAAAGTGTCCCTCTGATACACCGTCATGCAACTTAAAGGTTTAAACTCACGAAGGTACTTTTTAAAAAGACCCTTTATTAACTTTTACAACTATACTGCACTGCTTTATTGATTGAAAATAACTGAATTTAATTACAATACTATTTCTTTTATATAAAAATTAAATGCTGACAAAACTGTTGATTGGGTTTTCTGACCTCCGGGGTTACTGCACCGTAATTTCTCCATCCCCTTGGGAAGTTTTGTGAGGGATGAACAAAACTGAAGGTATGGATTCTGGATCGGCTGTATCTTCTTCTTCGGTTGTCTTCTTTTTCCATATCTCTCGTAATTTGTAAACCAAAATAATGATAAGGGCTGTTGCCAGGATATATATTGGTGGTGTCCATAGATGGTAATGGTCCATTGTTTTTAAAGACACGGGTTGGAGTCTTTCTTCTTCCGTTGAGAGTTTATGTAGTTCATCTAACTGGATTCTATCTAATTTTAGAGGCTTTACTGTTGGATTTTCCCCTTGAAGACTAATTTTTATTTTTGGCAGGGTTAACGGTTCTTCTTTTATTGTTGCTTTGGAGTTGATGTAAACTTCGTTGTTGGTTCTGAGCTCACATCCTGGGGGTAGTTCTATTAGAAATGTTCCTCTGAGTACTTCAATTTTGGAAGTAGAACAGTGATTTTAGTAGCTTTTGAGAAAACAGCAATATAGTGAGCTTCCGATACTTTTTGGATAATTGTTGTGCTAATTGTGATCGGCACGTTTTGACATTGGGCGGCATCATTGGATAATTTTAGGATTTGATTGATGCAGTCGTCAGTTTCTGTATTTTCTTGCGGGAACTTCTCTGGACAAATGAATTTCTTTGGTTCACTCTTTCTGCATGGTAGGTCCATGTATTGAAAAAGTTCTGAGTTAGAAGCTAAATATGGTCCAGGTGGAATAATTATTGTGTTATTTATGGTTGGAAGTGAATATAGATGAAAATATGTGAATACTTTGGAATAAAGAATGGGAAAATGTAAGATAAAGACTAGAGAGTGGTTGGAGTAGTAACCATCTACTTCTACTATCTCGTAATATCTCATCAGGTCTTCTTCTTCGAGGTATGGTAGCTGAGAAGCTGGATGATGTTCTAGCATTTTCTGGATGGTCCATCTTATTTCGTCTGGTTTTATAAGTCCATTATGAAGAGTTTTGATTTTTGCGAATGTGATTGCTGTCTGTAGGTCATCTAATATTTGGATAATGGTTTGTAACGCTAAATTCATCTGGTCTAAAACGTTTCGAACTTGCATGTAATGGTTGAAATCAAAGACGATTTGGTTTAAGTCTGTTCGGATTTTGTTGGTTTCTGCGGCTATTATCTCTTGATTGTGGGTTAGTAGTGTCACTGTCTCGTTATAGTTGTTCATTATTTTCTTATTAAGGCTTAATTGGTTATTAATGTTGTTAATAATATTTTGTTGATTGAGTTCAAGTGACTGAATTGCTGCATCGTATCTTTCTGCGTCTTCTTGATCTAAGTTTCCTGAGATGGATTTTATAATATTTCCTAATCCATTGATAAGACCTCTTTTATTTCTGGTTGCTGGATAAACTGAGTCGAGTTTCTCTTGGGCTGTTTTAAGAAGATACTGCAATGTTTTGTCGAAGTTCTGTAGACTGTCGAAGTACGGCTGACTTAGTCCATTTTCTATAGCTGTAGTTGTAGTTTGATATTGATATGCCAATGTTTCGATTTCCTGTGCTATTGGTTCCAATTGGAAATAGTGGATGAAATCATGGGTGCTGGTTTGGATTCTGGCTTCTCCAAGCTTAACTGGGAGGATCCCTGGATTGTCTCGAAGGTCCTGGATTTTCACTTCTTGGGCTGTTACTGAGATACATCTGTAAAGTATTTTTGCGGTTAGTTTTTATTGGTGGTTGATGTTTAATATTTTTCTTATGCACCGTAGTATCTTGGGTATCAACAGTAACAGGATTGTTATTTTGGACTATTTTAGGTGAAAATCTGGGGAGCAGTTTGTTTCGTTTTACTGTTTTTCGAGTGTATATTTTCGTGCTGGGTTTATATGCTATCGGAGAGTGTCGTTTTTCGTTTATCTTTTTAATGGTTTTGTGTTTGCTCTCTTGCAATTTCTTATTTATTTCTTTATACATCTCTTTTGTTTTCGATCTGTGCTCCTGTGTGTAATTATTTATCAATGTTCTATTAATGTCAATATCGAATGGATCTTGAGCATCTATGTGACCATTAAGGACGTTGATGGGCTTCTGTTTGGTAGCTGAGTGAATAGAATTGTTGTATGCCATAATGGCGTATAGCATCTGGTCTTTTATGTTAAGTGTTTTCTTTTTTTCTTTTAATATTCGAAGATGCTCGATGATTGTGGAGTGAAAGCGTTCGATCATTCCATTGGATTGCGGGTTATCAGGTGTTGTGTAGTGGATTAAGATCTTGTGAGTGTCCACGAATTCTTGAACAAGTCCATTTTTAAATTCAGTTCCACTATCAGAAATTATCATATGTGGTAGTCCATGGTGGGTGATGAATAGCAGGAATGCGTTTAAGATGTTAATCGCGTTTGATCCTTCTATTGGGTACGCTTGACCGTATTTTGAAAATGCGTCGATGATGGTAAGGAATTTTTGCCCTGCTGCTTGAAATGTGTCTATGTGAACAATTTCCAGTGGTTTCGTTGGTGTTGGAGTTAACATAAACTTCGGTTTTTCTGGATTTCTGTCGTATTTGTTTGTTTGACAAGTATCGCAGAGATTAATATAATCTTCTATATCCTTTTTCAACGTTGGCCAGTAATAATGTTTTCTGATTTGAATTTCTGTTTCATTAATTCCTCTATGATTTGTCTTTCCTTGGTGATAGTCTTGTACGATGGTTTTCTGTCTTTCTGGACTGCTTATATCTTCAAGTAAATTGTTACATTTTACAAGATCAAATGCAGAATTCTTGAATATTTCTCGAAGTATGTTGCAGACAGACTGGTAGAGTTCATCAGTTTCGAATAGGATGGCATATTTCTTTTTTGTATCGACGTAGTTCTTGAAGAAATTAAAAATATCGTTTTTCAGGTCGTTTTTATCTAGTTGGACGTGCATTCTTTTCTTTGTTAGGAAGCACTGTTCTGTTATAGGTTTTGCAGGATTGTAATTTACCAATTTGAATATGATTTGGTTGTTGTAACAGTTCAATGGTCTTTCGCTGATTGGAATTCCGAGTATTGGATTTTCCTCTGTAGAATGTTGAGTACCATCTGTGTTGTTGTCTTGTTGGTATAGCGATTTTGTTGGCTGACTGTCAATCTTTAGGTTTTCTTCTTGTAGAAGTTCGTCTATTACTTTCATTTCTTCTGCAGTTAGGCCGGATGTTTGTTTTTCTTTGATAATTTCGTCTAAGTTAACCATAGGATCTTCTTCATCTGGATCACATACTGAGTTTGGATGGTTGATCATAGATATGTTGTCATCTTCTTTTCTGGATAATAGACTGATTATTTCTTCTACGTGTTCATCAATGGTACTTACTTCTTTAGTGTGGATTTCGACACGGGATAATGCATTAGCGTTCGTATTGGATTTTCCTTTTTTGTATATGACTTCATAATCGAATTCTTCGAGTTATAGTCTCCATCTAACAAGTTTCGAGGTCGGATCTTTTAAAGAGAATAGCCATTGAAGTGGTCGATGATCGGAGAGAATTTTAAACTTCCTTCCAAATAAATAAGGTCGAAAATATTTAGTAGCAAATACGATTGCAAGCATTTCCTTTTCGATGGTAGAATATTTAAGCTCGGTCTCGTTCAGTGTTCTTGATGCATATGCAATGGGTTTGTCTTGTCCTACAGGACCCTGTGACAGGATAGCACCTATAGCAAAGTTGCTTGCATCTGTGGTGAGATTGAAAGGCTTCGTAAAATCCGGATATTGTAGAAGTGGTTCGTTGGTTAACAGATTTTTGCAGATTTTGATACAGTTTAGGAATTGTTCTGTGTGTTCTATCTTGGCATCTTTCTTTAAACATGAGGTGAGCGGTTTTGTTATTTTTGCGAAATCCTCTAATCTGCTTGGTAGTATTTGGTATGGGATAGTCTATGATGGATTTAATTTTGCTTGGATTTGGTTTTATTCCTTCAGGAGTTACGACGTGGCCCAAGAATTCAACTTCTTTTTTTAAAAATTCGCATTTGTCTATCTGTATCTTGAACCTAGTTTCTCGTAGTCTTTCAAAGATTTTCTTAAGGTTGACCATGTGTTCCTGAAGTGAGGTTGAGTATACGATTATGTCATCCATGTATACTAGGCAGATTTCTCCTATGAGTCCTTTAAGCACATTGTCCATTATTCTCTGGAATGTAGAGGGTGCATTCTTTAAACCAAAAGGCATTCTAAGGTATTCATAATGGCCATTTTCCACGTTAAATGCTGTTTTCTGTATATCTTCCCTTGCCATTTCTATTTGGTGAAATCCACTGGCTAGATCGAGGGTGGAAAAGTATTGACAGCGTCCGAGTTTATCAAGGATGTCCGTGATATTTGGAATGGGATATCTATCGTCTATAGTCTTCTCATTTATCTTTCTGTAATCGACTACGATTCTCCATTTAATTTTTCCAGAGGCGTCTGGTTTTTTTGGTACGACCCAAATTGGAGATGACCAGGGTGATTGACTTGGTCTGATGATGCCTTGGTCCAGCATTGATGTGATCTGTTTTTGAACCTCTTCTCGATGTACGTGTGGATATCGATATGATTTTGTGAAAACTGGGACTTCATCCGTTGTTCGTATGTGGTGTTTTATTTGATTTGTAAATGTTAAAGTATCATCAGGATTATGGAATATATCTGCAAATTTTCTGCATAAACGTCTGATGTGCATCTCTTCTTCTGGATTTAGATGATCTGTTCTGATGAGAGGATCGCTATCTATTCTTGTTTCTGTTTCCATTGGAATGATGTCCGAGATATACAGGTGACATTCATGAAGATCTATTGGATTGCTTCTAACAGGATCGGTGAGTGCTACTTGAATAGGTTCATCAGTATTGTTGATCATTTCGGTCCAGGCTAGCTGATTGCAGGCTTCGCTGAGAGTTTCTCTTAGAGTTGCCCCTTGTATTTCTTGTTTTGGTATAAGTATGGTGCCTTTTGTTTGTTTTACTGGAAGTCTTACTTGTGTGATTGTTCTGGGTTCCAATTGAATTGTATAAAATTGTGTTTTGTTGGTTTCATAATAAAAGATAGGGAGAACTGAGTGTGCTGTAGTTAGTGTGGATGCTGGGAAATTAAGATTTGCTTGTAGAAGTTTTAAGTTATCGAGGCCGATAAGACCATCAAATGTTTTATGGAATTTAAAAAGGTAGAATTTTAAATTAATATTAGAGTTAAATTCTGGGAAGATTGGAATTTCAGCACAATATTCCTGTGAATGGTTTTGAAATATTGAACTGACTACAAACGGTTCATGTTTGATAAAATTTTTGTAAAATTTGGATGCAATTTCGGGGTTAAGAAATGATTTGGTTGCCCCTGTATCAAGAAGAAGTTTAAGGGGAGGATTTTTAATTTCGATATATGGAAGTTCTTTTTTATCTGAATACGAATTGAGTTCGATTACGTTTCTTCGTTTTCCTCTTGGAGTTTTGGAAAATTTACATCTTCTTCTTGGTATTGGGCATTTTGGTAATCTTCTACGTAGTAGTCATCTGAATATGCGTCCTGATTTGGATAGTAGTATGTCTGTTCTCCATAGTAGGCATCAGTATCGTTTTCGTCTTGTTGTTCAATATTGAATAGCTCCTCTACGGTGAACTTTGGGGTGTGTGGTTGCGGTTACTGCGGCCTAAAGTTTCTGAAGCTTGAACCTCTGTTATGTCCCGTTTGGCGTTTACTTATAGACATCGGTGTTGGTTTGTACTGTTGTGGTGGTCTGCTTGCCCATGGGTTAGGTCTTGGAGGTTGTGTGTTTGCCATGAATTGCCTTGGTTGTTGGAATCGAGCGGGTTGTATTGGCCATCTTGGGGTAAATGTTGGTCGGGACGGTGCTGGATTACTTCCGAAAAATGGTTGATGTAACTGTGGCCTGGGCATGGGTTGTTGCCATTGTGGTGGTGTTGTGAACTGCGGCTGTCTCTGGGGTTGTGTGTGGGTAGAATTCTTATTTGGCAATGAAAAATTGGTTGTTTTCTGCAAATACCTAATATTGTTTTCTTCTTGGATGAATTGAAGAGCGAAAGCAAGATTTGTAGGCCTCATTGATCGTATGGTTGATCCCATTGGTTCTCGTAATCCTGCTAAGAACGTAGTTAGGGCCTGTTGTTGAAAGAATTCCTTTTTGCTCCTCTTTACATCTGCATTGTCGGTATGTAGTTCGATGTGGTTCGAAATTGTGTTTAAAAGTGACATTACTTTCTCGTGAAACTGTTAAGGAGTTTCGTTGGGTCCTTGCCTTAAGTTTACCATGTGTCTTGTAAGCGAATTTTCATTACGTTGATCGGCAAAGTTTTGAATTAGTATGGTCCTTATCGTGGGCCAATCTTTACACCCATATACGGAAATGATTTCTCGAGCTCTTCCTTTAATTTTATCCATTACACCTCGAGTTATCATGTGATTTTGGAAGTTATCGGGATTATTGTGATCCCAGAAATGATTAAGAAGCATTGTAGTAACTTCAATGAAGTTGTGAAGTTCATTAGGGTTACCATCGTAATCAGGCACGATGGAAAGATCTTTATTGACGTCGAAAACTAGAGCGGGAGCGGGTGCCATGGCCATAGTATTTAATTCACTAGCGGGAGTAATAATTATAGATGGTATATCTAAGCTATTTAAAGTATTATCTAAAGAACTAACGTTGGTTTTTAAACTAAATTGAGAAGCTGAGTTATTTTGCGAAATAGAAGCAGCACCAGGTTCGATAATCGATTCACTAATAGTTGAAAGAGAATTACTAATTTTAAAAGATGAAGCTTGTGAAGCAATTAAATTATGATTAGAAAATATTTTAAATTTGCTTACAGATAAATGATGATGCTTGAGTGCATTTCTTTTCGAAGGAACTGGTTTCTTTTCTTCTTTCGCTTCCTTTTTATCGTCTTTCGTCATATAAATTAATTTCTACTCTTTAACTCTGGATTTTCGTTGACTTCTGGGGTTGAACGGCCGTAGTTTTCCCTGGAAGTTGGTTGGTTCGTAGCGGGTAAACGTTTAAGAACGACGAGGATCTTCTGTAGACTCTCCCACTATCCTACTGACTGCGCCACTTAAAGGTTTAAACTCACGAAGGTACTTTTTAAAAAGACCCTTTATTACCTTTTACAACTATACTGCACTGCTTTATTGATTGAAAATAACTGAATTTAATTACAATACTATTTCTTTTATATAAAAATTAAATGCTGACAAAACTGTTGATGGGGTTTGCTGACCTCCGGGGTTACTGCACCGTAATTTGCAACTGACGCAATACTTCTGACACTTTACTTTTTAGTAAAAACAACTGAAGCTTAGATTCTGTAAAATCATCGTTCGCAAAGGTTCTATACAGAAGATTATCTTTTAGCACCAGCCAATTCTATTGGCTCCAGTAAGACTTAACATCTGGACTACATGCACTAATTTCTTGCCAAGTAGGTCTCTCAGTTAGTAGGTTAAAAGACTCTGAGGATTCCAGAGCAACAACTAACACATCCACAGAAAAAGCTAAGCTTCCTAAGGAATGGAATTAAAAACGTTTAGAACGTTTCAAAGAAGAAAAGGTATTGAAATAGCTCGCAACAAAAAAAAAAACAATATAATAAAATATGTGTATAAAATGGAAAGCAACCGTAAATACATATTTCTGACCTTAACCGTTAACCGTTAACCTTTTCTTGTTATATATATATATATATATATATATATATATATATATATATATATATATATATATATAATGAACCACAAGTATTTGCTGACAACGTAAGGAAGTAAACGTTAAATAGTGGGTTTGCAGCAATAAAAAATGAAACGTGTACTCTTTTAAATTTTTATTCCAAGCTTTCGGACATTGGTTATGTCCTTCATCAGGGAGCTACAAATGTGATTAATAAATTGTTGGTGTTGGTATAATTAATTAAAAATTGTTTCTACTTACAAACTTAACGAGGTTGTATCAACGAAGATGTGTTATAATGTTGATAAAATTTATCATAGTCTCTCATCTTTTTTAATATATAAAAACTATTTTTATGTTTAAAAATTTTAAAAAATTACTGTAAATACAAAAACACTTAATTATTCTAAATAAATACGTGACATTATTTTGACAAAATTCTTTTAAATGTCAATTGATAAATTATTGTTTGTGTTATTATTGCATTTATCTAGTAGTAACAAATAGGAGAACATTTCATTTAGATGGCCAATATCCGTTCTATGATTCATTGTATTATTATTTTGGCAAATGTAGGCCATTTCAAGAAAAAGTCTTTTGGTGATGTTACTTTCCTGTTCTACTACTTTGATGTTATTATAATCTATCTGATGCCAATTTTTAAATACATGTTCACCCAATGCAGTTTTTTCAGGATGCAGTCTATTATCTGACTTGTGGGATGTAATGCGATCTTTAAGGCATCTTGATGTTTGACCATAGTATACTTGTTCACATGATCCGCACGGTATACAGTAAACAACATCTGTTAAAGACAAGAGTGCGGATTGGTCTTTAAGTTTAGAAAAAACTTTGTTAACTGTTAGTACCGTTTTATGTGCAATTTTGATATTATTAATTGATGAAAAAATTCTACTTAGTTTCTGTCCAATGTCCTTAATATATGGAAGAGATACATATCTAATTGTAGTTTGTTGTGGTAAAGGATCTACAGGTCCAATTCTATCTTGTAATACAGACAGATTTTCTTCGTTTCTTAAATGACTAGTTAAATTTTGTGGAGTGTTAAACAAAATTTTTTTTTTAGTAGTATACTTGGGTATGAGTTTTCAATAAATAGGTTATAAAGGATTTTTAGATTTTTTTTTTTGTATGGAAAGCGGTATCGCTGATTTTAAGGACACGATTTTTCATTTCTTTAACTAAATTCAGTTTCATCGAATATTTATGGTATGACCAATAATTTAGATATCTGCCTGAACTGAGAGGTTTTCTATACCAATCAACCAGTAAATGGGTACCTTTTTTAGATACCAAATTAATACGAAAATTCAACTTACAACTCAATATGTAGTATGTTATCGATGTTATCATATCTACTGTACACTTTACTCCTTATTTAAAACTAACTTAACCAAAAAAGAAAAAACAAAAACAAAAAACACACAAACTTTGCAGAAAATAATGTTCATCTTCGTAGATATGAATATTTAAAAAATTTTAAACGAACATTTGGCTTCATTTAGATGGTTCTCCACTGAAGACCAACAAAGTTCTGATTTATTGCAATCTAAGCAAACAACTTGACGCGATACCGAAAATTTTTTTAAGGGCCATGTGTCACCAAATTCCAAGGTTTGAGACAATTATGAACTTCTACAGGGGACATTGCATAATTAGTTGGACAGGTGGAATTTATATGGCGGAAATATTTGATATATTATTTTTAATTTATGTTTTAATGAAACTTGGAAATAGGGGATAATTTTGTTATTATTTTGAACAAAAAATACGCCAACTTTTAACTGAAGAATAATTGGTATCATTTATTTCGTAAGATGAGAGAGTGGTAAACCTGGCTCAAATTGTCGATGTCGGTTCTTTTGTTTATTGCCGATGAGTTCTTGAGGATCTCACACATTTCAATAAAGGAGCGTTTCTGATGGTTGTTTTGTTTCGCCAGTATTTTGGTATTTGTGAAATCAATGTGATGTTTAGTGGAAATGGCGTGTTGTGCAAGGGCACAAGAGGGTTTGGAAAGTCTGATGTCGCTTTTGTGTGAAGTTATACGCCCTAGAAGAGATCGACTAGTCTGGCCAATGTAGCAGGAGTTGCATTCTGAACAAGGTATCTGATAGACAACATTAGTGTGCTCTAACGAGCTTAGTGGAGTTTTAGACTTGGAGAATAACTTTCCAATGGTTTTAGTATTTTTTAGGGATATTTTGACGGGTAAGTTTTTGAATAGTTTAGTAAGCTTGTTCGTAATTTGTGGGAAATAGGGAAGAGAAGCATATTTTGTGGCTGGTTTTGGGGTTAATGGGGAAATGTTTGTCTGTATGCTATTGGATATGGAGGCTAGTATTGCACCGTTGGGTGCTTCCGAAATAGAATGACCATAGCTTTTAGAGAAAAGATATCTGTTGATGATGGATATGGGGTAAGAGTTATCAATGAGAATGGATTTGAGTAAATCCAAGGATTCCCTCTTGTACCGCGTATGGGTCAACGTATGTACTCTAAAGCTAAGAGCTTGTACAAGGTTATGTTTGTATCTTATTGGGTGTGTAGAGTGGTAATTTAAGAACCGGTTGCTCGCCATGTCTTTCCTGTACCACGTAGTGCCCAATGTGTTGCTATGTGTGCGTATGATTCGCATATCCAAAAACGGTATGCTGTTATCAACCTCCAATTCACAAGTAAATTGCAGGTGAGGATCAACGCTATTGAAGACTGATAAGGTGCTTAAAATCTTATCAGGTGGTGTTGCTAGGATCAAGTCGTCGACATAACGCTTTACAAAGGGAACCTGGAAATCTAACTTACTGATACTCTCATTGATAAGGTCATCGAGTACGAAATTAACTAGAATGGGGGAAATGGACGATCAAATGGGAGTTCCAAAGATTTGGCGATAATATTTGTCATTAAATATTAGATAATTGGTGTTAAACGTCAGTTTTAATAATTCCGAGAATATTTCCCATGATACTGGACTGTGTGGTTGGATTTCATTCCAATGGTTCCGGAGTGACGTGACGACGCTGGAGAGTGGGAGGTTAGAAAACAGTGATACTACGTCGAAGCTTACTAAGACATATTCTCTTGGTAACTGATAATTATTGATGAATTCACTGAACTGGAAAGAGTCTACTATGTTAAAATCGTTCTTATAGTTGTATGCTTGTGAAAGAATGTCCGTTAGGAATTGGGATACATTAATGTTAGGAGCGTTTATTGACGATAGTATAGGACGCATACTCAGTTGGGGCTTATGGATTTTAGGAAGACAATAGAACCTGGGGGCGTTGCCATTATAGTTATGGAGGGATTTGGCTAGTTTATCATCGACGATTTTTTTATTTTTTAGTTCAGTGAAGAGATTCTTTATTTTCTGCAAAGTGAAGAGAGAACATTATTTCTTCAGTGAAGAGAGAACATTATTTTCTGCAAAGTTTGTGTGTTTTTTTGTTTTTGTTTTTTCTTTTTTGGTTAAGTTAATTTTAAATAAGGAGTAAAGTGTACAGTAGATATGATAACATCGATAACATACTACATATTGAGTTGTAAGTTATGAACTATATCTGTATTTCTTATAAACTCAATGTCATTTGTTATATTTTAGAGAACTGAAGAAGCTTTAGAAATATATATATATATATATATATATATATATATATATATATATATATATATATATATAAATATATTCAATTTATTTTATAATAAGTTATTCTCTATTTTTATTACATATTAAAACTAAGAATTCAACAATAACCTCGCCAAACACTGTAAATATCGATTGTGTTTACAGTAATTAATAATGCCTTTAGTGTTGCACATGGCAATGTACTGCAGTATATATGGTGGCACGGCGAAGTAGGGCTAGTTAATAAGTTTTGGTTTTAAACGTTTACTTTTCAAGTACAACCTTCAACCGATTTTCATATAAATATAAAAATATATTTTTTTAAATTAACTTGTCTTGACATCTATGGCCATTGACACGGGTTCAAAAACGTCTGGAGTATTACATTATATGTACATATAAGACTATTACATTATATAAGATAAATACAGTAAGTTACAAATAGTTATACATAGCTACATATAGTGTTACAAACTTTGTTTTTTTTTAACAAACAATGTTGAAATATTTGTTATATACGATAATATAATCTGCAATCTTTTAAAAAGTCAATTAGCGCATCGTACACATTTATATGTTTCAGGTTACCGGTTATATTACGCGCTAGTCTATATAGTCCATAATAACTGCACTCAACAAGTAAGTGTTCTACTATAAGGCGGTGAGAATCACAATTTTCACAAGCAGGTGGGTTTTCGCTAGTCATCAGGTATCCGTGAGTGAAGCGAGTGTGTCCTATTCGGAGTCTTCGAATTATGAGTTTGTTCCTCCTAGTCATTGTAGGTATCTTAAATGAGTATATAGTGGGATTGATTATGTACAGTTTTGTCTTTTGTCCATTTCAATGATTTTGCGATGTGTTACGCTATGAGTTTTGATTTATGGTTGCTGCTAGATCTTAATGAAGTTGAATTTTTTCCAGGCTTAGGTCAGAACAACTTTCTTTTCTTGCTGCGATATCTGCAGACTCATTTCCAGTGATCCCCACATAAGATAAGGTCCAAAGAATGGTTATTGATGTTCCTCTGCTGTGGTTTTGATGACAGATGTGTTGGATTTTTTGGACTATCGGATTTAACGAGTATATGTTGGCAATGGACTGAATTGAAGAAACAGAATCAGTGCATATAGCTAGAGATTTCGTATTGGGAGAAGTCATTTCAAGAGCTTTAAGGATACCATATAACTCTGCAGTGTGGTGAATACTACCACTGGTTGGTAGTCGGTATAGAGCTAAGGTTATGTTTTCCGTACAGAAAGCACAGCCAGTATTCTTTTCATCTTTAGATGCGTCGGTATAAAGAACTTGATTATACTGTTTTGCATTTATTGCTTCTTGAAATAATTGTCTAGGGAGTGGTTAGGAGTGTTTTCTTTTTTATTTCAAGTTAGACTAGTATTAAAAGCAGGTAGCTTATTGGTCTATGGAGGAATATTGGAAATACTGATGGGGGTAGTTATATTTAGGTCTATAGCTGCTAGCAAAGGATTTAATAATTGTGGTAGGGAGTAAACAGATCTGTCTCTATTTTTAGGAGCATGGTGGATGTTAATGACCTTAAGTACTGGATTTTTTGGGTTGGCTAAAACTCTAGTGAGATAAGAAGAGAGTAAAAGCTGGCGTCGTATGAAAAGAGGAGGTTCTAAAGCTTCAACGCGCATGCTTTTGGCGGGGCTAGATCGAAATATACCTAGACATATACGTAAGGAGGTCGAGTGTATTGAATTTAGGGATTTAAGATAAGTATTATAGTCTAAAGTATTACACTTTACGGTTCGGAAGTATGGGACGTCACCAAAGCTAATAGAAACAAACTTATGACGACAAAAATGGATTATGTGAGATGAAGCTGCGGTAGATCAAAACTGGAGAGAGTTAGAAACGAACAAATAAGAAACAAAATGAAAATGGAGCCAAATATTAATGGTGACATAGAAAGAAAACAATTAATCTGGCCCGGACATGTTAAAATATTGTCAGAGAACAGATGGCCTAGGAGAGTACTGGAATGGATCCCTCCTGAAAGAAGAAAGAGAGGACGACCACGGAGAAGTTGGCACCACGATATCGATGAAGAAATGGCGGCAAAAGACTTAGAAGAGGCAACTGCATTTGCTTTCATCAGGTCCTCGTAGACACATCGTCTCAGGACCAGCAACTTCACGTGCAGTCATACGTCGCCATGTTACCAAATCCACTGGTAACTTTAACATCTTAGAATTTATCACAATATAATGTAATCTTAAATTAAAAAACAAAGTTTAACGGGTTTTTACCCACATATTTAGTGGCTCAATACATGTATACCCACCTAGTGCATTGATGATGGAACATGGATTCCGAAAACGTTTTGTGATATAGCTCGATTGGGTTTTTTAAATTATATACCTTTTATAAAGGATTTTGACGTGACAACGTCTTAAATTAGGTTGTGGCTCGGAGTCATGCATGAAAAAGTGTAACGCCCGCTCACGTCTGTTACAGTGAGTCACCGAACGAGAGAGAGGCCCGCCGGACCGGCGAATGCCTTGCGTCTCTCTCCCACTCAAACATGATCGGTCCGCTGCGCGCGCAGCACTAGAGAATTAGGCGCGTTGAATCGGTGCGTGCTTCCGTGCTTGTATCTCTGTCTTTCTCAAGCGTTCTTGGCGTTCAAGACACATTACAGCAGAAACACTTCCTTTCATTTCATATTTCTCCTATCATCGTCCTATCCTCAACAAAATCACTCAAATAGAAATTAGTTAAGTTTAAGTTTACATGTACAATGTTTTAGTAAACAAAATATATTTCTATAGTTAAAATTTGTGCAATTCTTATTTTCATTCAATTCCTTGTTCCTATTGTGCAATTTAATAATATTCATATCAATAAATATTCTACCGAGAAAAAGACGTTGTCACGTAAAATCTTCGCCCGTAAAACCGACTTTACAGGCAACCGATTTTTTTTAATAAAATTTTTTGGTATATATGGTATACAGCCAAACTACAGGAACTTTGATTCCTTGTGGATTTTAAAAGTAAAACTCTACAGAACAATAATATGGCCATTCCTAACATATAGTTCAGAAACCTGGACTTTAACAAAAAGCAATGAAAACATGTTAAGATGTTTCGAAAGAAAAATACTAAGGCAAATCTATGGAGCGGTAAGTGAAAATGGTGTCTGGAGAAGACGGTACAACTTCGAACTCTATAGAATATACCAGGAACCAGATATCGTGAAACACATAAAGATATGACGTCTGAGCTGGGTAGGCCACGTAATGCGGATGGAGCAAAATGACTCAGCTAGAAAAACGCTCCTTGAGCTCCTTTGACCTATTGGTCAAAGAAGAAGAGGAAGACCCAGAACAAGATTCCTAGATAACATAGATCAAGATATGAAAAACATGGAAATACGTGCTTGACGGAGGAAGGCGATGGATAGAGACGACTGGAAAAAAATTCTCGGGGAGGCTAGGACCCACAAAGGGTTGTAAAGCCAAAATAAGGATGATGATGTGACGTTTATAACGTTACACTATACTTTATCAGCACATAGGCTCATATTAAATATGGTATTTTACGGAATAGCAGTCACAGTAATCAAATGGAAGAGTCTATTTACGTAACGAGGGATGAATGTTATACAACATGTAAACTTTTCCAATTTTATTAAAATTTATAAAAATGATAACTAATAAAATTACTTTATTTAATTTTAAACATATTACTTATTTAAATATTAAAAATACAGTACGAAGCCTCATGCTAGGCTACAGTACTGCCTACTGTTCCACTTTTTTTGTAATGGTCGACTTTAACAAGTTCTGATGCTGATCTAATAATAACTAAAAGCTCTAGACTCTTATATCAACAAAAATCAAGATAATGTTTATTAAACGTTTAGGTAAAACGTAAAATACGACGTATATGAGTCTCGAGCACAATACAAAGTTTCCGTGCAAATAATTCTAAAAAGTTAGAAGTTATGCTTCTGTTAAAGTTTAGGAGAAATATAGTTTGGCCGAAAGTTTAATGTATCTTGAGCTAGGCAAACAACTTTCAAGTAATTCCACCAACTTCTTGTAACCTGTTAAAGTTATTTCATATACTACCAATTTAACTAATATGAATTATAATGAGAGATTAATGACTAAAGGGGAATATTTGTTGTGCATGCTAAAGTGTAACATAAGAAGACGTACAAGTATTCATTTTTAGGTTCAGCTAAGGTTTGGTACAAATTAAACTGTAAACTTACCCTTCCAACATATTTATGTGTTCTGTATTGTGTAATATATAAGAAACTTTTGAAAATTAAAGTTCTTCCACATTCTCTATCATGTAAATGAAACGCTGAAATTTATGCTAAATTTTCACCGAAAGTTATTTAATAACTTAGGAGAGGTCTTAAAATTAAAGTTACTTTTTGAAACGAAACTTCTATACTAGCGTTGTATTACTTTTTTTTTTACAGTAAAATGCTGAGGCGACCGTCACGGAACTGGCGCCACAAAACGGCGTTGTCACGGTTTGCGTCGTAGAGTAGCGAATTATAACTTTGTGTTTTGAAAAGGAGTTTTTAAAAATTATTTTATTTACTTTGTGAAAATACAAGTTTACAAAAGTTACCAAGCAAAAGTTATGTAGCTAAAACTATGAGGCAAAAGTTATATTAATTCAAATGTCCCTCTATTTATAATATTTTATTGCGTAGTTTCTATTGTCCTACAATGTGCAGATTCTGTGGAATCCAGGGGCGTAACTCCTCCCTCACTGAGTCGGAAAAATAACGGAGTTATTTTTGGGATGCTGGTTTGTGGAATCTTCTTCAATGCCGGAATCTTCTTGTAATTCTATATCATGCTCGTTCCGTTGTTTTGATCTTCTTTGTTTAATAATATACAGAATGATCAAGATTAGAATAACTGCTATGACTGAGGTGGTCACCAATGGAGTCGTATGCGAAGGAATATTTGTTCCTCTAATTGGTACTAATTGTTTGGCCATATTATTAATTGCGTAAAGATTTTGGTAAGTCAATTTTGGTAATATGGCTCTGGAATTTTTGTATATTTTCTGTGGAAAAATATTTTATTTTTGGTAAAATTAGAGCTTTCCCTGTATGAATTTTGATATTGTTATTGAATTTTAGTTGGTTGATTATCACTTCACAATCTTCTGGTATACTGATGAGAGATGGACTGTGTACTTCGAAAATTTGGTCTCTCTTGCACTTTGATTGGACTCGTTCTGATGTCGATGGCATTATCAATACTTCATTATCAGTTACTTGTTCGATAATGGATTCTTGAAGAGTGACTTCTGTGGTAAAACATTTGGTTGAACTTTGACCGTTGAGGAAACGCAAGGTGCAATTGTCTTGTAGTATGGTATCTTCTTTGCAATAATATGTTTCTTCTAAAATGGGACATTCTTCTTTTTGTAGGTGCGTCTCGTCAGAGGTTCGTGCCAAATAAGGGTATGTGGGAGTGAACATCTTGTTCTTTTGAATTATTGGGTAAATATGATAAAAATCAAGGACAGTTGGTTTTAGGATAGGAATGTGAGTAGCAAAGATCAATTTTGAACTTGAAAAAGTTACTTGTGTCCCTAATAGCATGTAATATGTTAAAATATTTATAAATTTTGGAATTTGAGAAGGTTGGTAAATACTGTGCAAATATTTAATCATATCCTGAATTTCCTGACTCGAAATAATTGAACTATGTAATGTGTTTAATTTTGAAAACATAATTCCATTTGCTATATTTTCAATAAAATCTATCATATTCTGACAATCTAAATTTATCTGACTTATGGTACCTTGAAAAGTAATATAATTTCCCAAACTGTTTATAGTACTTTGAATTTCTAATTGGAACTTCTGTAAGTTATGTTGCAGTTTTTCTTGGTTTTGCCAAAGTATTTCTAGAGATTTGTTATAATGATCAATTAGTTTTTTATATAAAGATATTTGTAAGTTCGTTTCATGAATAATTTGTTTCTGATTATTTTCTAGTACTTCTATTGCTTTATCATATCTATCTCCATCTTCTGAATCTAAATTTCCAAATAAGTATTTATTAACTTTACCTAGGCCATCAATTAGGCCTCTTTTTGATCGAATATGGGGATGGATGTTTTCTAATTTTTTCTCTAATGTATTAATTAAAACTTCTGTTCTTTCTAACATGTTTTCTGCCAATCCATGATATGAAATAGGATTTGAGCCATTAACTTTCACTACATTAGTTTTTATTATTTGAAAATTAACTTTAAGAGATTCTACTTGTCTAACTATTTCTTTTAAGTTTATATAATGGATAAATGTATGTTTATTATAAATTAATCTACATGTGCCTAATTTAATTGGGAGTAAAAGGTTTTCAAGAGGTGTTATATTAATATCGATGTCAACTCTAACCTGGTTGGACGTCTGGTATATCATCTGTATCAGAATCAAGACGATTATTTTCTTCATTTTGTTGAACAGTTATCTGGAGCACCTGCTTCTCTTCTCCGAACTTTTGCTTCCCCTGGAACTCTGCTTCTTCTCGTTGATACCACTGTAAGGTAGAGGTTCGATTTGGATACGCACTACGATGTTGAAACACCAAAAACCGAAAAAGTTCTTTATTGTGTAAAATGTTCTTTCCCGATCTGCACGTATCCTGCTGACTGCGCCAATTATAACTTTGTGTTTTGAAAAGGAGTTTTTAAAAATTATTTTATTTACTTTTTGAAAATACAAGTATACAAAAGTTACCAAGCAAAAGTTATGTAGCAAAAACTATGAAGCAAAAGTTATATTAATTGAAATGTCCCTCTATTTATAATATTGTATTGCGTAGTTTCTATTGTCCTACAATGTGATGATTCTGTGGAATCCAGTGGCGTAACTAGCGGTTCTGAACATTGATTCACTACTAGCTCTCGATCAATGCGTTTCGAGTCATCGTATAATATTTACTCTCAGTAGAAATAGATTAAGAACTGCACGAAAAATAACTAACAAAAGATGTAGACATTAAATAAAAAGGAAAAAATGATGTCGATTAATGTCTTCACAATTTTTTTTTATTATAACTAATAAATTAACAATCAGAATAAAACAATGTATTCTATAAGTTAATGTGATGAGTTTAGGTCCTGTCCCTTGGTTCTGGCGTGATGTGGTCCCCTCCAGTGAGAGAATTACGGGTCCAAGTTACTGGTCTGTTGGTCAACGTCGCTTTAGTCTTCTGATAGCTCGATGTTGAGGTATTGCAGAAATTAATGGATTGGAGTGTGTGTTTACTTTTTGAATGTATTGTAATTTATTTTGCTGGTATACTTCTTTCACTGTTGAGATATTGAGATCCTCACAGATTCTTTGGTTGGTTACGTACCAGGGTGCATCAACAATTGCTCTTAAGATTTTTGATTGGCATATTTCCATGATAGCAATATTAGATTTACTACTACAGCCCCATAGCTCTATGCCATATGTCCATATTGGTTTGATAACTGTTTTATAAATTAGAATTTTATTATTTATTGACAGCTTGGAGTTTTTTCCAATTAACCAATTGATTTCTTTTTGTCTTAGTTGTATTTGTTTTCTTTTTTTTGGTGATGTGTTCTTTCCAACACAGGGTTTGGTCCAGGTGTAGCCCTAGGTATTTGGTTGTTTTAGTCCTGGGTATTTCCTCATTGTTGATATATATTGGTGGTGGTGTTTCTCGTCGTATAGTAAAAGTTACGTGGGTTGACTTGTTTTCATTAATTTTTATTTTTCATTGTTTTAGCCAGTTTTCAAGCTCATACAAATAGTCTTGGAGTTGTTGTGTAGCTATGTTAATGTGTTTGTGACTTGTAAGTGCTACTGTGTCATCTGCAAATATGCCAAATGTTACGTTATGTGATGTTGGTAGATCAAACGTATATAATATATATAATAAAGGTCCCAGCACGCTTCCCTGTGGAATTCCCGCCTTAGTGGGATGCGTTTTGGATATTTCTCCATTTACTTTTGTTCTAAACTGTCGGTTTTCCAAGTATGATGTAAGTATTCGAAAGAATGGTGGTAATATTTGTTTAATTTTATAAAGAAGTTATTTATGCCAAACCTTATCAAAAGCTTGACGTACATCTAGTGATACCATTGGGCAATATTCCTTTTCTTCTAATGCGGAATTGATTTTATGGGTTATTCGGTGGCATTGCTGGATAGTTGAGTGTTCTCGTCGAAATCCAAACTGATAATTTGGTATCCAATCTGAGCCTGTAAAGTCTGGATCTATTCTTTTTATTAAAAGTTTTTCTAGTAATTTGGAGATTGTTGATAACAGACTGATAGGTCGATAGGATGAGACTTCACTTGGATCCTTTCCTGGTTTTGGGAATAAAAGTATTTCTGCAATTTTTAGATTGGTAGGCCAATAATTACATCTGAATATTGTGTTAAATATATATGTAAGGATTACTATACCCTTTTTTGCTAATTCTTTTAGCATTTCTGTTGTTATTAGGTCAATTCCTGGTGACTTTTTGATATTAAGTCTTAAGATTTCTTCTTTAAGTTCTTTGGATGTTGTTAATTTTATTGGATTTACTGATGGTTGTTCTGAGTTTAAATAATTAATAATTTCTTGATCTTCTTCATTGTTGTGTGGTTGGAATACTATTGCTAAACGTTCAGCAAATAATTCTGATTTTTCTTTATCGTTTCTTGCCCATTGGTTCTGTGTGTCTGTGGTTTTTCTTACTGGTGGGGATATTGCTTGAGGTTTTAAGGATGATTTGATTGGTTTCCATATTGAATGGTCGTATCTATTAAGTTGTGTTACATATTTTTTGACTGACTCTTCTCTTGCAATTTTTAGTTGTGTTTTTAATTTATTGGTTAAGCGATTGTAAAACGTTTTATCCGCTGTGTTCCGACTTTGTTGCCATTTGGCTCTTGCTCTTCTTTTTTCAGCAATGAGCTTTTTAATTTCTAATGGAATATTTATTCTTTTCTCGATTTTATTTTTATCTGCATCGTTCGGTGTCGCTTCTTTTGCAGCGTTTTTCAATAAAGTTAACAGGTTTTTTGTAGCTGCTTCTATTTCTGAAGGGCTTTTAGTCTTGCATTTAGTTTAATGTTTTCATCCAGTATTTTTCGGTAGAGGTTCCAATCTGTTCTAGGTCCATGCAGTTTTGGAGTAGGTTGTTTGTTAATAACGCATGTGCTAATTGTTGCAATAATTGGTGAATGATCTGAAGATATATCATAACTTGGATCTATGTCCATAAAGGTGTTAGATAGTCCTTTTATAATGCAAAAATCTAAGAGGTCTGGTCATTTTTTGGGGTCCATTGGCCAGTACATTGGTGTTCCTGTTGATAAATATGAGTATTTATTTTCTTGCATTAACCTATAGAGCTCTCTTCCCTTTGTTGTTATTAATCTTGATCCCCAGTAAGTGTGTTTACTATTAAAGTCACCAGCTGCGATACATTTTGGACCTAGGCTATTAAAGAAGGATCCGAAATCGTTTTTTTTTTAATATTGTGCTTTGGAGGGCAATATACTGCTGCTATTGTTATTTCGTAAGGTAATGAGCACACTTTAATTACTGTAGCTTGGATACAGTCTGTTATATAACTTTCCATCATAAAATGTTTAATTGATTGTTTGATCAAGATTGCTGTACCTCCATGGGCTGTCTTGTCTGGGTGGTTAGTATGGTACGTTAGATAATGAGGTATTTTAAAATACGATTTGTCTGTAAAATGTGTCTCACTTATTAATAATATATCTATAAAATGTTGTTGCAGAAATATTATCACCTCGTCCTTATGATTCAGCAGGCCATTGGTGTTCCATTCAGCTATTTGTAAAAAGAATTTTATTTGCATACGAGTTTACTTAGCATGTTTATTATCTGGCTCTTTTGTTGCAAGATTTGATTAAACATGGCTTTGAATTCTTCTAAAAACTTCATAAGAATAGTGTTTGAATCTTGGTTATCTGAAGGAGCAGCAGGATGTTGTCTATTACTCGCTGCATTAGCATAGCTTACATTTGGTCTTACTGTATTGGGTATAAAGTTTCTATTACGTGCTTGCGACATATTTTGGTGATGATTATATGTAGTTTGTGCTATATTTTTATTTCTATTTAAATTACGATAATATTCACATCCTTTATAGTTAGCTGAATGATCTCCTCCACATAAGCACACGTAGCTGGCGTGTTCTTGTTCTTTTTACAGCTGTTTGTACTGTGCTGCCCTCCACATTTCACACAGACATATGGTCTATTGCAATATGTTTTTGAATGGCCATATAATTGACATCTCATACATTGCATGATATTTTTGTTTTTTATGGGTGGTTCAATTTGTATATTGCAGTGATGTAATTTCTGAATTTTATAAATATCTTGGTTATTGTCTGATGGTTCAAGGTCAACAAAGAACATATTTACCGGCTCTTTTGTAATCCTATGTTTAGCATTAATGATGTTTCTTACCTTGTACCCAGTTTTGTCAGTTCTTCTTTGATATCTTCTGTTGCATGTGAATAGTGAAGGTATTTAATTACGACTCTATAGGCCCTTTCTTCCCTTGGTTGATATGTGTCATGAATAATGTTGTTCTCTCTCATATATCTTGATAATTTTCTGTATATTTCTGTATCGCTACAAATTATTTTGACTGTATTATTTGCCTTAGTCCTGGTTTCGTATTGTTCAGCTTTAGCTATTTCTGTAAATTTTTTCCTCATTTCTGGGAAGTCGCTTACACCGTAAACAAATATTGGTGGTGGTTTAGGTTTTCTTGGCACTGTTTCATTTTCTTAGGTATCCGTCAATGTATTATATTTGTTCGATAGTGTAATGGTATCATCTTCTTTGTCTGTTTCTACATTTGATTTGATTTTTCTGCGTTTTGTAGTTTTAACTACTTGCCATGAGTTTTTTTTTGACACATTTGCACTTTCTGGTTCGTCATCGCTTGTTGATTACATTCTGTAGTATTGCTGGCTATTTCTGTTATTTATATTGCTGTTGTGTGGCGCGTTTTGTTGATTTATATATTGTTCTTAATTGGGCGGAAATATCATATTCGTCGAAGAATTGGTGGTTTGTTGATTTATTTGCATATTGTACATACCTGGTGTTTGTGATGAGATTTGTGGATAACCCTGTATATTGTTGATTTGTGGGTAACAATTCATTTGGTTTGATGGATACTGGATTGGTAATGGCTGGCTGTTTACATTTTGCATTTGTTGGCTAACTATGTAGTTGTCGAATCCTGGTCCATTCCCCGTTGGAAACATTATAAAAAAATTACTGAATTGTTTTTAAATTTAATTTGATGAGTTTACTAATTGATTGCTTTTTAATCACTTAACATTTACTTATCTGTTCAATTCGATAAAACCGGTCGCACGTTGATAACGGAGAACCACCTAACGTCCGCTCGGTTTGGAGTATCGATGTGAACTCCTTCACAAATTTGCATGGAAATTTTAAATTTAGATTATACTTACCCTTTAAATCGGACTTGCGGTGTTGGTTGATTTTAAACTTTTAGGCCACCTCGAGACCACAAACACACGCAGTGATCAACACTGCCCATAGGAACATGTGTATATCATTGTAAGATAGAATCCACATGTCCGAAGATCTAACCGGTCACACTTCGCTATTGAAGTGGTACCTATCTGACCCCCAGGCTTTTCCTCCACCCCTCCTCATCGTGTGACTTACGTGAGGAGGCTTATGATCTGAAAGTTACTTAGGGTGCCCTGGGTAATGGGACACACTCTGTTTTTATTGACTGTGGTTAAGTCACCTAACTGTAGGGGTAGAACACATATCGGCTTTCTGCTCTCTGTTAGGTAGCACCTAACAGAGAGCCACCAACCTGGGCTAATGACTCTCTGTCCCAAATATGTGTGCTCGTTCACTAAGCCGCCGAATTGGGAAATAAATTTGTTCTCCTCGCCGGCTGGGTGTTCGAGTGGGGTTCGGCCACCGAGCCCATGTATGCCGCACATGACCTCGGTGCTCAGAGTTTACGTTAAGATCTACAAACCATCTGCCTGAGGGGCTATGCCTAAGCGGCTTGGTGACGGACCTTTTATATCTATATAATTATTTAAGTACGCTGGAAAACAGTATTCGCTTGATGTTCTCGGTTCGATAGGCTTTGGTTTTAGTTTAGACAATGAGCGGATCTTTTTTTTTGGTTTTTTTTTTACTTAAACTACTACTAAAACTACCTTAACTATGGGGTGTGCATTCCCAAGTGTATATTGCTCGCACACACCTCGTGTATATGTTTTTTTGGGTTTTATTTTTTTTTGTCTAATCTAAACTACTACTAAGTGTGCGTGTGTTGGGGTGTGCATTCCCAGGTGTATATTGCCCTCACACACCCCGGTGTATATTGTTCTTATATACTATCGTTTAAGTCTCGCCAGACTGAATTGCTACAACCATCCAAACTCATCCAGCCAAACATCTCTTGATTGGTTGCAGCAATTCTACTATATTTTCTTGGTGCTCACTGTCTAAATATTCTCTTTTAGCTACTCTGTGGCTATCTCATTTCTTCATCTATTCTTCTTCCCTATATTCAGTAAGTTGTTGTTTCGGCCGTCTGTGCATCGTTCTTGTGTTTACATTGTAATCTGTCAACTCTCTTAGTATTGTGTTGTTGTGGTTTCTGAGTCCATTAAAAATGGACTTTCGTGAATTATTTAGTCCATTGTCCTTAATATCCTTTTCTGACCAGCTCTGACTCTCTAAATAAGTATCTCAATGGGACATATTTACATATTCTCCGTTCATAAATTGTTGAGAGCACGAAATGTGCCTCAAACTCATAAAACGGTCGTAAACCATAGGCGTTCCTGAGGTGTTTATTCATTAAATAATAATATAATATTTTTTAATACTGTTATATATATATAATATTAATATTATTTTAATACTAATATATTTAGCAAAAAAACAATTAAAACTTTCACGGCTAATGTTATGTAATTATATTATATTAATAAAAATAAGAATTTAACCATTAACAATTTTGTAAATAAGAATACCTTATCTCTTTGGATATTTCAATACTAATCTTCGCGTTTAATCACTTTACTAGAAAACCTGGAATTCATATCCTAAGGTAATATTCGTTGCAAGATAATTAGGATGGAATTCCCCAGATTTTTAAGAATATAATGGGTATGCTTTGGCCACTTGCCTCGTTTGTTCAGTTTATATTCGAAACTTAACTTAAAAGGGTGAAGTTATTACGAACGAAAACAATTTTTTTGTTTAGTGCGTTTTTGATCGCATGTAATTTACGGCTCGTCGGTGTGTCCGCGTCTACGGCAGTAATTAGCGTCTCGAATATTTCTTTTGCGAATTATATGCAGTGCGTGAGTGATTCTTTATTCCATATACCTACGAACATATACGTACCTTTCGCTCGTGCTCGTTTTGTTGGATTGTTTGTGATGGCTTCATCATCAACATCATCAAGTTTTACACCGGTACTGTTGCGTACAGTCAGTAAGTCTGTCTATTCACCAAGAGAGAAGACTATTGTCCTGAATGTTCACGATGCTCTGGTTTCTCAGAATCCCACAAACACTGTTTGCAACATAGTCGAAAGTTGTGCCAACATGACTGGCGTAGGAGAGTCAACTATATATAGGTTCCTATCAGACAGAAAAAAAACACGGTATAACTAACCCAAACACAAACGAACACTTAAATAGAGGGAAAAAGCATATTTAAATTGATGAATTTGCCAAAAATGGTATTCGAAGGAAAATTCATGGATTTTTTTCAAAAAAGAAATACCAAACCTAAACAAAATTTTACAAGAAGTTAGAGACGACCCGGATTTGCCTCATATCGGACGAACTAAATTGTGGCAAGTTTTAAAAGAATTAAATTTCCGGTGGGAGAAATCAGACCGAAAATCACTTTTAATTGACCAGGAGGAGATAATATGTTGGAAAGGAAATTATCTAAGATCCATACGAAAATTCCGGGCTGAAGGAAGGCCCATCTTCTACCAGGATGAAACGTGGGTAAACTCAGGTCATACTCTAAAAAAAATTTGGTCAGATAAAAATATATTAAGCTCCAGGCAAGCCTTTATGGAAGATTGGTCTACTGGTATCTCCCCACCTTCTGGTAAAGGCAGTAGATTAATAATTTCTCACATTGGCATTCAAAAAAGGATTTGTTAAGCATGGTTTGTTGGAATTTTAGTCCAAAAGCACAAAAGACTATCACGAGGAGATGACAGCTGATGTTTTCGAAGAGTATTTTGAGCAGATGATTGAACACATATCACCAAATTCAATTATAGTATTAGATAATGCACCTAATCATTCACGACTAGTAGAAAGACTTCCAACGAGTGCGTGGAAGAAACAGGATATTCTTGACTGGCTGCGGAATAAGTATCTGCCTTACAAAGATGGAATGGTAAAAGCAGAACTTCTAAAAATTGCCCGGCAACACAAATATAAGTTCAAGGAATACGTAGTTGACAAAATGGCGGAAAGGCGACATATTACAGTCCTTAGACTTCCACCCTAACACTGCGAAATAAATCCAATTGAACTCATTTGGGCACAAATGAAAAGTTATGTGGCTAGAAAAAATACGTTATATAAAATACAAGCTGTACGTGAATTGTTATACGAGTCTTTACAACATACTACAAAACAAAACTGGAAAGATGCAGTAAGGCATGTAATAGAAGAAGAACAAAAAATGTGGGATCTTGATAACATAATTGATGCGACCGTAGAGACACAACCGCTAATTATTAACCCTCAAGATGACTCGGATTCCGAAGTTGATCCTATTTATTTTGAATTTGAATAGTTTTCTAATCGTACTTATATAAGGTAAGTAATAGTAGTTGTAATCGTGAGGTATTAAAGGGGAAAGGCGCAAAATGTCGCCTGTCAAAATGTTTAATGTGTTTTAAATTTATCCATTTTTTTTCAAATCCTGAGAAAACTAAACAGCATTTTTGAAAAATTTAAAGGCAGAATGAAATATTTATTAGAATAAATAAAAAGTTTCTGTTGCATGCAATATTTTCAATTAAAAATTATAGTATATTTTCTCTTTAATTTTCACCCCTGTTACATAACATATTAAAATAAACATTGTAGAAGTTTTCAGGGACTTTCTGCCCTCAGTAATAATGTAATCTTTCATTCTGCATATTAAAAATTATAGTATATTTTCTCTTTAATTTTCACCCCTGTTACATAACATATTAAAATAAACATTGTAGAAGTTTTCAGGGACTTTCTGCCCTCAGTAATAATGTAATCTTTCATTCTGCGTTTAAATTTTTCAAAAATATTTATTAGTTTTCTACGGATTCGAAAATAATGGATACATTTAAAACACATTGGAAATTATGCCAGGCGACATTTGGCGCCTTTCCCTTTAATGAAATAAATGTATCTTTTACAAATGGCAAAAAACTTTTTATTTTTGAATAAAATAAAGAAGTTTTATTAAAAAATACAATTTACATAAGTACAATTTAAAAAATATATTTATTTAGTTCAAAAAAATGTTTCAATCATATACTTTACGACACTGGTGTAACACATCTGTAACCATTCAAAATACCCTCGTAATAGCATTATAAGGTATTGTATTCCTTCAGATACAAGGTGGGTTAGTCGAAAACATCTTAAACCGTCAGTTTCAGGTTGGTTTTTACTATTATATCGTATTACCTATCCTCTCTGTATTTCAGCTCTCTAATTAGGGTTAAACTTGTAGTGAGCTATCGACAAATTGTGAACCGTGTATAGGTACATTTAGGGCTTCTCTGATCATCAAGTTTTGGACTGATTGGATTTTTTTTCTGTTGCTCTTGCATGTATGTCTTAATGCGGTAGATGCATATGTTAGTGAGGGTAGTATTATGCTGTTACCTACTCTCATTTTTGTTTTAAAATAAAGTTTGCTCTTTCTGCCTATTAGCGAAGAGAGTTGACTTCTTAGCTTTTGTTTTGTGGACTGCTTGCTTTACGTGCTCAGTAATGTGAGTTTTCTGTCTAGTATGACTCCGAGGTATTTTGCCTCGTTAGTTCATTCTACAGAGGTGTTTTCTATGGTGATCTCCCTGTCTGATCTACTTCTTCGGTGTCTGTACATAACGGCTTGTATTTTATCGGAGATCGGGGCAATTTTCCGCTTTATGCACCATCTCTGGAGTCATCTTTGCAGGTGGCTTACAGCTAGGTTAAGGTCTCTACTGTTAGCTGCTATGGCTGTGTCGTCCGCGTACAGACTAACCAGTGTTCTGTGGTCTGTTGGAGTGTCAGCTGTGTAGATAGTCTATAAGCACCGCGATAGCACCGTTCTCTGAGGCACATCAGTGTCCAGGGCTTCGAGTTTGGATAGGGTTGGTCCTATTCAAACGCTGAACATTCTGTTAGCTAGGTATGACGCAAGGAGACATGTCATCGCCTCACTGTAGCCTAGGTTGCTCATTTTATAGAGCAGACCTTGATGCCATACTCTATCAAAAGCTTTACTCACGTCGAGGAACGCCGTTGCTGTGTACAACTTTTCGTTAAAGCCTTTGGTGATGAATTTTGTCAGCCTTAAAACCTACAATTCGCAAAAGTGTTAGGTCGTAAATCCGAACTGAGCCTCTGGAATAAGTCCCACAGCTTGTGATTCTTCATTGAGTCTAGTTAGTATGACTCTTTCTGCTATTTTGATTACTGATCATATTAAGCTAATAGGTCTGCAGTTTTGTGAAAAAGTGCTGTTTTTCCCGGTTTCGCTATCATAATCACGTGAGCTTCCTTCTGTCTGTCCGGGAACTATCTTAACGTTAGTATACTGTTTATAATGTTTGTGATGTATAATATTACTTTCGTTGGTAGGTTTTTGAGGGCTCTGTTTGTTATGTTGCCCAGTCCTGGTGCTTTTTTCGCGTTTGATATCTTTATTAAGCCCTTGATTTCTTCAGGGGAGGTGTGTACGGGTCTAATTTTTCCCTTTTTTCTTTTTAGCCTTCTAGCTATGTTTTCTACTTCTTCTGTGAAGTCGATATCTTCGTAGGGGTGTTCGTTGTTTCTGCAGGCTTTTTCTATTTTATCTTTTAGAATTACTGCTTTGTCTTATAGGTGTGTTTAATATAGGTGTCCCAGCTTTCGTTGTTATGATTTTTCAGTTGTCTTTTGACTTCTCTGTTTGGTTCGTTTGCAATCTTTTTATCTTTTTGAGTCCTAGTTCGGTACGCCCGTCTTCTGTTCTTCTCTCTGAACAGGTCTTTTAGTTCTGTGCTTATATCCCTGAATCTTCCTTTTTTTTTGTTATTTCGTCTTATTTTGAGAGCTGGAATCGATGGCATTTATTATAGTTTATTCTAGTTTCTCCACACTATCTTCCAGTTCAGTGATGTTTTTTATAGTGCATTGCACCGATGTTCTCGCTCACTGTTCTTCTAAGATTTATCCAAATGGTTATTTTCATTTTGTAGGGCTGCAAATAGTTAACATATATTGCGCCCAGGGTCAGGACGATTAAGTTATGTGTCGAATCGCCTTCATTTAATGAATGTATTTCATATTGTTGACCCACGTTGTGTAGGATTGCAATATCGAGATGAGCCGGTAGAGCTATTCCGTTATAGCATGTTGGATACACTGGGCCAACTGCGTATGTGTTATTTCTTGTTTCGAGATAGCTGCAGAGCAGTCTTTCATTTCGGTTGGTTGTACGATCGTATCAGTTCGGTGATCTTGCATTTAGATCGCCAATGATAAATGTGGGTTCTTTTGAGGCCAATATGAGGCTTAGGTCTTCGTCGAAGATAGGCTCATTTGGTCATTTGGTTTTAGTGTCTCGTTTCCTATGGTCAGCCGGACTATCGTGGCTTTCATTATGAGCAAACCATCCGGACTAGGAATGGTTTGGTGTTTGATTTCTTTTTTGACTATAATTGCCGTTCCTCCCGAGTTTGCTCTATGGTCGGTTCTGTAGGTATCACAGCCTGGAAATTTCATGCTTTTCCTTTCCACTAGTTTTGTTTCTTGAAATGCTATGATATCTAGTTCCAGTTTGTTGGAAAATTCGTCTAGAAGATTTATTTTTGTATATAGAATACCTAAGTTCCAAGACCAAATGCGAAGATCTTCCGAATGGTGTACTAGCATTTCTGACCTATGTTTCCTATGGCTGTCATCACTTGGGTCATCTGTTCCAGCATACTGGAGAATTGTGCCATTTTGGCGTTGAAATCGAAGTTGAAGCTAGCGGTGAGTGCTGCTGCTTCATTCGTTGATTGTGTTTCCGCCGTGTTTATGCTTTCGGGCATAAACACTTTTTTGTGGCCCGAGCGTAGCTAACACCATTATTTATAATGTTACTAGTGTTGATGGGCCCTCCCTTTTGTTGTTGTGGGGCGGCTTTCTTCTTCGGTGCTTTTGTGCATCCTCTGTAATTTGCAATGTGGGCTTCTCCACAGTTCGCGCATTTAGGATTAGTTGTTCTCTCCTTTTCGCACTCGCTGCTGAGATGGTTTTCTCTGCATTTTACGCATTTTGTGCCACAGTGACACGCTTTGGAATTGTGGTAAAAACGTTGGTAGTTATAGCACTGGATGGTTTCTTTTCTATGGTGTGATCTTCATGTAGCATAGGTTAGAAATGCTTCTCATTTTTTGTTCTTCTTCTGCCTTGATCGTAACCAAGAACATTGGTAGGGATTTCTTGTCAGTGCTTTTTGAGATCATGTTTACGACCTTCGTTGCCTCTACTCCTTTGTTGGTAATTTCGTTGAGGATTGTTGTGGTATCGGTGTTCGTCGACAATCCTCTTATGATTACCATTTTAAATTTTTCGCTATCTATTGGCTATGCGATAAAATCTACAGCTTTGGTGTAGTTTTCAAGAAGTCTGACCATTTCTAAGTAATCTTCTTTAGTCTGTATGACTATAGACCTACCTGATATGGCAAAATTGTTTGCCGAGATAATCTTCTTAGCTACTGCTTGCTGTAGGATTTTTTGGTGTTCACCTACTGCTTTTGATATAATTGCCGGTGGTTTTGGCAATTTCGTTTGGCGGTTTCGTAGAGGCGACTTCATCGTGTTCGTTCTTAGGGGCTGACTTTTCTACAGTTTTGTTTGTAGGAGGCTGTATCTTCTTTTTATTTTCTTGCTTTTGCCTTTTTCTTGCCTGGATTTTATGGTTTTGTCCATCTCCGCTTCTTTGCGTTTTTAAATAAACTCTGTCTGTTTTTCCGCTACGCTTTATTTGGGAGTTTTTTGTTATTGTTTTCGGGCTCGGCAGTTTTTTTTGTAGTATTGTATTGAACTGTGTGCCATTCGGCATCGTCGGTCTCCATGGGACCGGACCCTAGGCCGAACTTAAAAGTGGCCAATTAACCGATGCTTATCTAAAAAATGCCCATTTATTGTTTGTATGGATCTAGCAAAAACAAAACACTTGCACATTAAATAGAAGACAACACAGAGGAATACTCTGACATATATTTAACACAATATAAAAAGATAGACCGTTACAAAAATACTATGACGAGGATGGGTACGAAGTAACAGTAAACTCTAACTGCTTCGTACACATATTAAATAATACTTTTTTCTTCCAGCAATCAACAATTATTGAAATGAACACACACCACTTCAACAGGATGCTGCAACATGTCACACATCATGAGTGTCAATAGATTTACTAATAAGATCGTTCCTGGTCGTCTTATAAATAATTCGGTATTCCGTGGCCACCTCGTAGTCTGGATCTTTTCCTATGCTACAACTTTCTTTGGGGTATCTTAACACTAGAAGCACCAGGATTTGTGCATACCTAGAAGCACCATCGGCGGTCAAAATGACGGATATTAGAATTTTCTATTGACAGCCGTTTTTGTATGCTTTTTTATTTGATAAAAATCTATATTGAGTTAATAACTAATAATAAAAGACATATTTAATATATTTAAATAAATTATTTAATTATTTAAGTACAATTTATGCAGTAGCAAAATTTTTCAATTTTACTTGTACATGACCCACACACAAATTTTTTACATATATTACAAATTTCAAATGTTTTATTTTTTTTGCAATTCCCTGTTTGACACTGCTTACGTTTATTATTTGGTGGTTTTTTGTACCTCTTGGATTTGTATCCGTTGATGTTGTCCTGCCCTTAGTCATGTGATCTTCTCGCAATTCTTCTGCTAACTGAAGTAGGAAATCCTGCCTAGATATTTGACTGCCCGTAACTTTCTTATACAGAACCCAAGCATTTATTCCTGCCATATCTAAAATATTAAAAAAAACTTGCAACGGCCATCTTCTTGAAGCAGATTTGGTTGAATACAGTCTAGCCATCTGATCTACAACGTCTACTCCGTATTTTGTCTGGTTGTAGAAGATGATGGTTTCCGGTTTTTTCTTTTTATCTGTGCCCATTTTAATATCATTCGAGTGTAAAGAACTCAGCACTAGAACATTTTTGTTGACTTTTCCCTGGTACGCCGTTAGCGTCAAGTCTTCGTGTTTGAAAATTTTTGTTTTGTACAATTCCATCTTTTCGTTTTTTACAGACGGTGTAATATCCTTTCTTGTTCGGTTGATTGTTCCAACAATGCTGGTCGCCTTCTTTCGTAATTCTTTTGCCAACTTTATGGACGTAAAGAAAATATCCATCGTGACATTTCTTCCTTTATTTATAAATGGTTCCATTAGACGGCTAACAACATGTTCCCCCAGAAGTTGATAGGCTGGTCGTTGTTCATCTTTCCCTAGGTAAGGAAATCCGTTCAAAAAATATTTGGACTCGACATTAGCTGCAAGCCAGAATTTAATTCCAAACTTATCGGGTTTATTCGCCATGTACTGGGTAAAGCGGCATCTTGCCTTCGTGGAAAAAAGCTGTTCGTCGATAGGTATATTTTCGCCAGGTGTATAACATAATATACATTTATCTTAAAATGGGTTCCATATTCCCGACGCAAGTGCAAATTTACCTGTTGATAATCGCTCAGACCTGGTATTTCTCATATCAAAACGGATAAAACTCATTATTTGTGTAAATTTGTTTCTAGACATCGTCTCTTGAAAAAATTTTGGACCCCATGTACCAGACCACAGCATCTTTATGCTAACATTTCGTGCCATATAAGCTCCCCTAGCATACAGTAAGGATATAAATGCTTCGATTCTTCAATAGAAATTTGCCAATTTTCATCTTTGAGTTTTCTTCTACCTTCAGCAATAGTACATGATTTTATGTTACGGAGTATGCATTCATCAATCAACAGCCGCCATGCACTAGCTGCAGAATCTCTAATAATGCTTCTCTTAGCATGAGGGGTTGGTCCAGCAGCTTCCTTTAGAACATTTTGACTGGTACGCCTTCCTAAAATGAACGAGATAAATTAGCATGCAGGTATATACTCATTTATTTATTTATTTAAATAAATGGCACCGTAATAAATAAGGAATGGAACAACAACCAAGAAAGAAGAGCGCACATCGGAAAAGCTAGATCCACCTTTAACCAGATGGGGGCCTTCTTCAAGAGCCATAACCTCTCTCTTGGTATAAAAGTAAGGATGCTGCGATGCTACGTCTTCTCTGTTCTTTTTTATGGTGTTGAATAGTTGACCTTGACGAAGATATATGCAGAAAATTGGAAGCATTTGAGCTGTGGCTAAATCGGAGAACACTTCAAGTCTAAAATGAAATGAAATGAATCTAGATGCGCCCTTCTACAAGCCATCCTGCAAGGAAAAATATTTGGAAAACGGGGTACAGAAAGAAGAACATCCTGCAGATAAGGTAAATATTGCCATGATTATCGCCAATATTCGTGAAATGAAGCACAATATGTTCAAAAATATTATACATCTAAGTGAATACATAAATAGAAGCTACTAATATAATATAGTTGCTTACCTGGTGTACTAGCATTGTTGTCAAGTAACTCCCATCCTTTGGTATATATGGAAGAATTCTCTAAATTGCTTCTGCGAATTCCTCTTACCTGGTTGGTAATCATTTCTGAAGATGTATTGAAGTCTGCATTCGAAGTTGAAGCAGAAGTACTGGGCATCACCTCAATCTCAACTTCACCTTCAGAATCACTGCCCGATGAATGTCCTTGATCAACTGTATTAGGCACATACTCGTCAACTTCATTATCGGATACATCCTCATCAGATAACTCTGCTACAGATTCATCTTCTGACAAATTCTGTAGACACTCTAATAGCTCCTGCTGAGTCAAATATCAGCGAGACATGATAACAGCAGAAATAATAAAAATCACAATGTAAAATTAATCAAAATACAGGTTGAACATGCAATTGCAAAGAGTATACTCAAACTACATAATAACAAATATTTTCGATGCATTTTATACATAAAATAAGTAAAAACTTCCCAGAAAAGTAGAACAAAAATTAGACTACCTCGTCATTAGGACCGCATTTTTCTAGGTAGACATCAACATAAATATATTCAAAATGTAATTATACTAAGTACCTGTAAAAGAGAAATTATAATCCTCAAGTAAATAATAAAGTTCTAAATCATAAATTTTGTAAAATAAATATGAATGAGTAATACTCTAGACTAATGAGGGTCGAAAATAGAAAGCAGTCAAAATGACTGCTATATGGTAGTTCCAGGTATACGTTACCATATCTTAAAAAGTAATTACGCTAAGTACCTGTAAAAGAGAAATTATAATCTTCAAATAGATCTAGGAAAAGTCATAAATTATCAAATTTCTAAAACATTTATGAATAGGTAATACAGAGTGTCAAAAATGAAAAGCAGTCAAAATGACTGCTCTGGTACTTCTAGTGTTAAGCTAAAAGTGTTTCAAAGTCATCCCCCAAAAATTATCGAGGTTTTGAAAGAACGGATACGTGAAGAAGTGGGAGCAATAAGAAATTTTACTCAATGTCGTAAACAGCTTTGTATCACGGCTGCAAGAATGATTCCGACAAAATGGAGGCCATCTTTCCAATATTATCCTAAAAAACTGAATATTTCCTTATTTACACATTAATTTAAATCTGTGTAGTATAAGTTTTTTTATTACTTTTATTATTTATGTATAAGTTTAATAAAAATATATTTTTCCCTTAAAATCATATCGTTTCATTGAATACATTACAGACTTAATTATTTTGGATTTGTACGTTAATGTTAATAGTATTAAGCATGTATTGTACTTTTTTGCAAAGGCCACGTAAAACCTCACAAACTGCTCTTTTGTTAAAACGTTTTCCAACAGATTAGTTTGCGTTGGAAACTTCCAAAAATTTGTTTTATTTCCTTAACAAAGGAAACAAAAGCGAGATTCAATTAGCAGGTGCCTTCATTGTTCGCGCTTCCATTCTGGATAGTATAAAAGGAGAACCAATTTCCACATTGTACTGACTTACTTCGATAATTTATAAATTTCATTACTGTGTAGGTAAACATACAATTCGACCTCGAGAAACAGTGCATCAAAAACAAAATTACCTCGTAAATTTATCCGAATTACAAACCAATCTGCTTCTTTGTTCTTTCCTTTTGGTCCTTTTCATGCTGGATAATTTTCTAATTTATACGCATTAGCAAATTTCCAATGCATTTAATCGTGTGGAATTCGGAAAGTAGCTAGTCTCTTGTTGGGGAGATAAGATTTATTGACCTGATAATTTTCACTCAATAGCGATAAATTTAACATTATTTATAATTTCTTTAATGATTTCGACATTGAGTTATTACTTCCTTAAGTTTTAATCGTACAGTTATTCGAATTTAGACAGTTGTCTAGTTAAGACTTATGAGTCAAAGCAAACAGTACAAAATTCGAAAATTAAATTCATTGATTAAATTGTTTTGTTTTTCTTAAAGTTATTTCACAGCTTTATTCACAGCTGTCCTAAATACTTGAGCAGCTTATATTAAACCATTCTCTTAAATTTTTAAACTAACTTATTTGAGAAACTTCATAAGTCATAATTTTACAAAAATCATGTTTTTACTAAAACGGACTATTAAATACATATTTTCGTAAAAAAACGCCTTGAGTCAGTGCATTCGTAACCTATTTACAGCGGTATGATTTGGCGATGTATTAGAGAAACATCATAGATCCATGAGCAAAGGTGTTTCTCCTATGCAGCAGGCATGCCGTTATAATTTGGCGCAATACTGCCAATAATTTTTAAATATAAGGTTGAATGCTCAGATAAATGAACTTTGATCAAATAAAAGGCATATATCGAGCACAGTTTAATTTAATCTTGCCCAAGTACTTTCGATCCCTAGATCATCTTCAGGGGCATCTGAAATAAGCCAAGAAACGTTTTTTTTAACTAAAGATTGATTAACTTCGATAAAAACTCGAAGTTTATGGTTGACAAGAGTTTTTATGTGATTAACGTTTATAGACTTACTTCGTCAATTGCGGCCTATCCGACAAGAATAAAATATCATAAACATATAATTGTACAACACACTACACTACAAAAGGACAAACAAATACTTTAAAATTATTGAGGAATAGCTACATTACGTACAGAAGCCGGAGACAGAATGGCTCCCGATCTAACGGAAATGTTGGGGTGACATGTGACAAATGACAGCTTGAATGAGCAGTCACAATCATAGATATGTGATTTGCTACTTTTAAAAATTCTATGAAACTAAGTATTGACCAAAGGTCCAACTGACACTACTATAGGAGGTCACTGATGAAATATAAAATTATATAGAGTATTTTTTTAAGTAGATCTCACACTCAAATCTGTCTATAATAATTAGGGTGTTAGTTTGTGAGCAACTGAAGTCGACGTAAAGTATGAATGCAAGAAAAAGACTAAACAATATATTAGACAGTGGGTAGTTGACTAGAAGGGTGTAGAGTTGTGTTATAGAGGTAGCACCTTTTATCGGAACGACCACATCGAGCGTCATAGACGGGAGATGGTTCTTGATAACTGGTCCTCATAAGACAGTTAACTCTCACTTATGGCTCCACGTGCCACACCCCGGGCAACTGGGGATCAAACTAGCACGCAGCGTCTGACCCAGAGTGGGCGGCTGCAAATAGCGTCTGTGTCATGAGGATCGGCTAAAATACAAACCAGAGAAGGCAACGGGAAACCACTCTGGTATATATTTCCCAAGAAAACTACAATGAAAGCACAAACAGAAATGGCCCCTAGTCCCCGGCAGATCTTAGATGATCAAGGGGTGCGAAGAATCCCCGGGAGGAATAGCCTAAATATTTTAAATACAAACTTTAAGATTGCTACATGGAACGTTAGAAGTCTGTTCGAATCAGGAAAACTAGCAAATGCATGCCACGAAATGAAACATTTAGGGTTGCAGATATTGGGTTTGAGTGAAGTTAGATGGCCAGGTTCAGGTAAAGTTAAAACCATAAACAAAACTGTCTATTACTCGGGTAATAATGTTCCGGTTCATCGTAACAGGGTTGGAGTAATTTTAGAAGACAAATATAACAATGCCGTCACAAACTTTGTGCCATTTTCGGGCCGATGTCTTCTTATTCAACTATCCGGAAAGCCAGTAAATATTAACATCATTCAAACTTATGCCCCTACGGCCGACAAACCCATAGAAGAGCTAGAAGCGTGGTATGCTGACGTAGAAAAACTTATAAAGATGACCAAAAAACGAGACCTAACATTTATCTTAGGTAACTTTAATGCTAAGTTAGGCAGAGGAAAAGTTTCTGGATTGATTGGAGACTTCGGACTTGGAGCAAGGAACGACAGGGGAGAGAGAATGACAGAATTCTGCCAACAACACAACATGGTAGCGACAAATACATGGTTTAAATTACACCCTCGCAGATTGTACACTTGGACTTCACCACAACACAATGAAAACAGAGTAATCCGTAACCAAATAGAGTACATATTAGTCAACAAAAGATATCACAATGCAATCATCAGTGCAAAAACATATCCTGGAACTGACATCAATTCCGATCATAATCCTGTTGTTGCAAAAGTTCGCGCAAGATGGAAACTAGTAAAGAAACAAAAACCTCAACACCAACTATTAGACATCCAATTATTGAAAAACGACACCATACATCAGACAGTAAATAAAGAATTAAACAAAAATTTAGGAAATATCGACCACAATAGAATTAGCGAGTACGATAACATAAACGTTCTGTGGAAAACTATTAAAGAACAAATGAACAATGTAACGGAAAAACATCTAAAAGTAACACCTATAAATAACAAACAGGAATGGATGACAGAAGAGATTTTACAATTAATAAACAAACGAAGAGAATCCAAAGGAAAAAATGACAAGGACGGAGAATACAAAAGACTAAATAGAATAATTCGAAAAAAATAACCGAAGCAAAAGAGAAATGGCTGGAAACAAAATGCGTGGAAATAGAAGAACTACAACAAAGGCACGATTTTTTTAATTTACATAAAAAGGTAAAAGAGTTTACATCGACTACCAAGAGAACGACTTTTCACACCATGCTGAACACGGATGGCAAACTGCTAGAATCAACGGAAGACAAACTGAAAGAATGGGAAAACTATATTAAAATTCTTTTTCACGACATACGAGAACAACCAAGATTGGAAAATAACAACGAAGGGCCAACAATTCTGAAATCTGAAATCATAAATGCAATTAATCATCTTAAAACAAATAAAAGCCCAGGTCCAGACGGAATATACCCAGAAACGTTAAAATTAATCAGCGAAGAAAATATTGAAATATTTGTCCTTTTATTCAATCGCATTTATGATACAGGTAAAATACCCCAAGATTGGCTGGAGTCAATATTCATCCCACTACCAAAAAAGCCAAACCCACAACACTGCAATGAGTTCCGTCTGATAAGCCTTATGAGTCATGCAGTAAAAGTCCTACTAAAAATCGTACATAATCGTATCTATAGAAAGTGCAAAACAATCATCGGAGACGATCAGTTTGGATTCAGAGCCGGCATGGGAACGAGAGAAGCCCTGTTTAGTTTACTAGTTCTCGCCCAAAAATTCTACGACCAACAGAAAGATATATTTATATGCTTTATAGACTTCGAAAAAGCATTTGATAGAGTAAGACACGATCTACTATTAGAACGTTTGCAAGAAGCCGGTTTAGATGGAAAAGACATCAAATTCTTAAAAAACTTGTACTGGAACCAAAACGCCAGAGTTAGGATCGAAGGTTCCACATCCGCAGAAGTAGAAATTAGGAGGGGAGTTAGACAAGGATGTGTTCTGTCGCCTCTGCTGTTTAATCTTTACTCCGAGTTTCTATTTAAAGAAGCATTGGAGGATTCCAAGGATGGAGTCAAGGTGAATGCCGTAAATATCAACAGTATCAGATACGCCGATGATACAGTGTTAATTGCGGATTCCTACGTAGGTCTACAACGACTCATCGACAAGACCAACTCGACCTGTGAGCAATTTGGTATGAAAATAAACATTAAAAAAACCAAAGTGATGTCAATCCGAAAAAACCAAAACGTACCTCAACCTTGCAAAATAAATGGGCACATTTTAGAACAGGTCAATAGATTTAAGTACCTGGGATGTTGGATCGATAGCAGCGTAAATCCTGATCTAGAAATAAGATCGAGAATAGAACAAGCCAGAAAATCTTTCGAAAAAATAAAAAAACTACTTTGTGATTCTCGAATAAAACTCGAAATTCGACTACGTTTATCAAAATGCTACGTCTGGTCGACTCTTCCATATGAAGTTGAAACGTGGACCCTAAAAACATCAACCGTAAATAAATTGGAGGCCTTTGAAATGTGGATCTACCGAGGAATGCTCAAAATTTCATGGCCATCGCATACCTCCAACGAAGAAGTTCTGCATAGAATAGGCAAGGAAAGAGAACTTTTTAACACAGTAAAAGTTAGAAAAACATCATACCTAGGCGACATACTGAGAAATAATAAGTACCAATATGCCCAACTTATACTGAAAGGAAAAATCGAGGGAAAGAGAGGCCTAGGAAGGAAAAGACTATCGTGGCTCAGAAACATCTGACAATGGACAGGGCTAAATTTTGAACAGCTAATAAGAACAGCTGAAGATAGAGAAGATTTTAAAATTGTAGTAGCCAACCTCCATTGAGGAGAGGGCACTTTAAGAAGAAGAAGTTGACTACAAAAAAATGGTCTACCAAGCACTATCAGTACTGTAGAAAGGAAGAAATCTGACTATGTAATTAAAATACTAAAAATTAAAAATCAAAATTAAAATCAAAGTATATAAATAGGGTGTAATCCAAGTAGTTCAGTTGAACCCACAGTCAATGGTAGAACTATAAAATTATTATGGATGTGCTCAGTGCAGGAAGTCTAAACAGTCGAGCTGGGTCCCCTACGAGCTGAAGCTGTAATAAAGATTTTAAAAATAGGTTTAAATTTATTACAATTTAAATTAATTTGAGTATTAAGACAGTGAGAGTTTCCATTTGTTTACCTTGTAATCTCCAAATCTTCCAATAAATCCAACTCCATATAGTTCTTCTTTCTACTAACGTCATGTAAGAAAGATGAACCAGTGTTGATGTTAAAATTGTGTTTACTGGATAATAAGTGTTGACCAAAACTTTTTAAGTTTTGGTCAACAGGATTGTAAGGATTTTTAAAAAATTAATTTTCGTAACAAAATTTATTTATTGAGAACGTACAGGTATGGTAAAAACTACAAAACAAAAAGCTCTTAATCTAATTAAACACTGGTATATATAGTCTTTCTATATGTCGTCACACATTGGATAATCCAGGGACGTAATTTATGTAAATATGTTTCCCACTATTATAACTTTAGAAGACAATAATAAAGATCGGCTTTTAAACACACCTAACAATCGAATAAGTAATGCAAATCGAAAATTAAAGTACGCTCCTGTCCAGAGGCGATCCCCCGCTAGCTTGCGGTAGACACTTATCGATAATAAATACTAATGACTCTCTTAGATCTATGGTAGGACTATACATGCCACACAGTAACAGCTTTCACATAATTATATTGAAGGTCAGAATGTTAAAAAGATTTTTTACAGGTTTCGGTAAAATTCAATTTCTGTTGCATTAATCAGTAAAGCGATTTACATTAATTGTATGTTAATTGTGTTTCTAATTGTCGATGATGTTAATAATGAAAACGTTTTCAATCTAATTATTTACCAAATTTAACAAATTAAAACTAAAAAGCGATATTACGTCAAAATTCTATAAAATCATTGGAACCAAAAGGGCATGTTGTAAATTCTAATAACGAATTAATTTTATAGAATCATTAATTTGTGTCAGTTGCCAACTATATTATTAAAATTTTCCCGAAATGAAAAGACAAATTGTTTTTCTTGCCGAACAAGCTTATGGCCACAACGAAATTTATCCAAAATATAATCGCATTCATTCCCAAAACTCTATTAAAAAGTTCGGAAACATTTCAATACGTATTACAAGATTTGATTGATAACCTGTTTCATAATTTATCATCCTTTATATCTCCAGAAACTTCAATTTTATGGCTTGCAAGTGTTTAGTCGACTTGCATCGAAAAGTTTTTGCTACAAAACTTTCCCGAGACTGTAATATATCAAGACGTGATAACTGAGTCTCATCACATCTTCCAACGATCCAGAAATTTCATTATGATGGATTTTTCGAACATTGGTTTTTCGAGCATTTTTTTTTAACTTAGTTTATTAAATAAAAAAAGTTTGTAAAATATTTCGTATTGAAAAGGAGAAACTATATTAAAAAAAAAATTATGCCTTGTTTATGATGAAATATTTGTTAAATAATATACACAGTGAACGGCTAAATTATGGAATATTATCATTATTTCGAGAACCGTCGAGTTTTGAGGGAAATCCCGAAAGAGGTCGATTTTTGTTATAAAATACCCATGTTATAACGTACATGGAGTAGGGATGATGTCACCGGTGTAGGTTGTAGTGACGTAATCGTTAATTTTTTTAAATAGAAATCGGTATAATGTGACATCTCATTTAAACGAGAATTTGATTCTCTATTTAACGACATTACATTTTTAACTAAAATGTTTTTGTAAGGGTACAAAAACAACTTTTTTTTTAATTTAAATTCAACTTAATTACAACTAATGATTTAATTAATAATGTACTTTAAATTTGTTTTGTTCATGTAAAAAAATATTATTTTAAAGTGCCAAATGTAAAAACTTTTTGTTTTTAAATAAAAAAAATTTGTTTGTTTGAAATTGTATATTTTAATGGTATCTTTTTTTTAGGTTGATAGTGTGTAGAAGCTTGACATCTACTGCTGACAGAAAATTATATATTTAACAGGTATGCTACATATATTTAGAAAAGCTGGATAAATTTAAGCACCTGGCTATTTTGTGACGACTAAATAATATGCTTTTTTTATCATTTTTTAAACGCATCAGCTACTAACAGTTATTTGCAAGTTGAATATTAAATATCAGACAATATAAAAGATGTATAAAATTAAAGTAAATATAACCAGTGATTTTGCCAATCGACGGGGATCCATCCAATCAATTGCTATCTATAGTCACTCATTAACATATATAAATGTATATATATATATATATATATATATATATATATATATATATATATATATATATATAATTAAACCTAGAGCTAAGACTAATACTATTATAAAAATTAATATTAAACTCAACAGGCTTCCGGGTTGAACCGCGTCGATATCCATTTTGCCGAGCTTTCGACATCCTCTCTGATGTCTTCTTAATGGCTTCCAAGGTCTCAGTCTCCCGAGCCCCCAGACACTACTACACTCACTAGTCACTTCTCTCCCAGACACTACTACACTCACTAGGGACTAGTGAGTGTAGTAGTGTCTGGGGACTCGGAAGACTGAGACCTCGGAAGCCCTGTAGAAGACATCAGAGAGGATGTCGAAAGCTCGGCAAAATGGATATCGACGCGGTTCAACCCGTAAGACTGGTGAGTTTAATATTATTTTTTATAATAGTATTAATCTTAGCTCTAGGTTTAATTGTACTAACCGCGGAAATCTTTCCGAACATTTATATATATTTATATATATATATATATATATATATATATATATATATATATATATTTATATATATATATATATATATATATATTTATAAATATATATATATATATATATATATATATATATATATATATATATATATATATATATATATATATCGTTGCCCCGGTGGAACAATGACAAAACTACAAAAGTGTAACTTTTCAGGAGAACCAAAAATATAAAATTATTTTACTTAAAACCTCATGCAATAAAGCATACTGAAGATACTGGATTAATTGCAGTTATACTTATCCACCGTGATATACTCTAACTCTATTATAGATTCGCAATGAATTCTTAATTTGTTATCCCTAAAGTTGATCCCCAATTGCAATTACGTCATTTTGGCACAAAATCACTGAGGCAACAATAATGTAATTGTAATTGGGGATCAAATTTAGGGATGAAAAGTTAAGAATTTAGAATTTAGTTTTAGAAAGAAAAATTTAGAATTTAGTTTTAAAGATAAAATATTTCACATGGTTATTGTTATCTAGCTAGTTTTGAAAGGTGGAATCGAAATAAGAACAAAAAGTTATTGAAAAAGTTTATTAAACAAATTGAAAAAAAAATTCAAATTACAAAAAAAGTATCAACGAAAAATTGAATTGTAAAATGCTTTACAAAATCCAGGAATATCTTTTGAAAGCAAATTTTTCAAATTTTTTAGTTTGTTATCCCCTTAAGGAATTTTTGAAGAGTAAGCCCTACACAACTGGCATTTCAGTGAAAACAATTCTTATGAACTCCGACCTCTTCTTTTTTGGCAAACATTAATTTTCGTCCACGTTGGTTGTTTATAACTTTTTTTATACAGGAAGTAATTATTCCCTTTTAAGATTTGAAGTAACAGTTTACTTCATGTATTTTTAAGTCACGGCCTTCCTTATCTTTGTGAAATCCTGGTCCAATTTCATTGTACAGTGCTTTTACATCGTAAAACTCAGTAAAATCCATTTCGTTAACGTTTCAAGGAGCTCCTGTTTTTTTAGAATTCCTAATTAATTGAACGAATTGCTTGGGAATGTATGTTGGCCCTGATTTGGTTGCCCTCTTCACTGATTTTTCTATTATGCTGTGGCCTGACTCACCTTCATTTTGGGTGTGACCGCGAACAAGGTACTTGTTACCAATAGAATTAATGTCTAAAATATTGAGAGCAGGTACATTTCTATTAGAAATTTTTTTTGTTGGTTCCCATAGTTATTGGAATAAATAATTACATCAACTTCTGGGCTGGTTATTGACAATTCTTTTAGATATTAATAAACGCAAGATCCGATTTATATTGCTCCTCTATTCCCCATCACTTAATTCCAAAAGCTAGCTTTATTAATTTCACAAGTGCTATCTGTCTCGGAGACTTGGCTTTTTTTCGCCTTTACTTCTACTACTGTAAAGTTATAACAGTTTAAGCGAGATTTGTAAAAAAAAGGTAGAACTTTGTCCTATTGGTACAGGTAACACTGTTTGTAAGTCATAAGTAGCCAGATGTATATTGTTATTAGAATTTTTTGTGTTCAGTTTATCGTCAGTTTTTTCTTTACGACTTAGATCCTTTTCCTCTAAGTGACTTTCAATAGTTGTTTGCATATTCTCTTTTTCTTTTGCTCCGGCATTTTTAAAAGATTCGCATTGGTCACACAGATCTTTTTTCGGGATAAAAAACCCTATATTAAATTCGCCGTTAAAAATACGAGAATAACAATCGTAGGTTGCTGACTCTTCTTATTTTGCTTCCTTTCGTTCATGTTTATAGTTCCTGTGAAGTTCCGCAATAGTTAAACCATCGTCTGTGTATTGCCTCGAAGAATCACTTCGAAGATAGTGACTTTCAACTCGTGGAATTAAATTTTTATGGCTACGAAGAGGATCCAAAATTTTGTCACTTATTTTCTTGTGACTCTCGTGCTTCCCACGTTTATCTTATGGTATAATAGTAGCTTTTTTACTTGAAACTACTTTAATTATAGAGTGAATACCTCTTTTAGTTATTCCAAAAGTATTAATCAGTATTAATTTTTGTTTTTGTTTTCCCTTGCCTGTAATGAAAAATGCACAATTTGTATTTCTGGGAGTGGTTTTTTATGTAGAAATACGTCGCTTGCTCAACTCAAGTGGCTGAATACAAGAAGCCAAAAAATCTCGCTGTCTTTACAAGGACCCTAATGTTGCCTCACAATAAGGAGAAATCCAGACGAAAAATGACACAAAATACAGTTATGTCAATATATAATAGCATTCCTTTATATTTCACACTTCCTAGCATGAATTTGAGGAAACATATGTTAAATAATGCTCCACCTAGATTTCCTTAAACGAAATATCATGACAGTGTTGTCTTTTCCTCCAAACTTTTCACATAAATAGCAGTCATTGGACAGATTGGTTTAGGTACCTCTTAAAAATATGTCAACTTGGCCTGTGATTTCTGGATTACAAATCATCCTGACACAGCCATGTCAATTTAGGACATCCCTGATATTACTGCAACTGCATTACTTCCAGCTATTACTCCTAAAAATATTACTGAACTGTGACTGAAATTTATCCTTTTAATGGAGTTATATTTTTAGAAGAGTTTATACGGATCGTCCTGACCCACATAGGAGTAACTTAGACAAAAATGACGAGACTAAAACAGCACCTTTAAATTAAAAAGCGCCTACTGAAAATGTCATCGAATACGAAGATCGGAGGGCACTTCAACAGAGAGTATGAGAGAACGTACACCAGAAATTACCTATAAAAAGATTACTCCTGTCAAGTTCAGATCCTCGCTACAAGCAGGCCCACAAAAAAAAATAAAAGAGATATCAGATGTCACCCAACGGCAATATGGACTGATACCTCTATCAAAGAAGATTCAAGAAGATTCTATCAGGAAAAAAGAATTTAAAGAAGACAAAACAAATATAAAATTTCATAAAATTTTACTTTTGTTATGTATGGTATGTTATTGGGCTGTAAAACATATTTTTTGAGTTAGTTTTCTTTTACTGTGATTTAGAAACTAATAAGGTTTACAAATTTTAAAAAAGAAACGGGTTATTACATAAGAACACTTAAAATTATGGTTTAAGACTAATAGGTACTTGGTAGTGTCATCAATTGCAGCAATGACTGCTTGGCACCTTCTTGGCATACTTTCTATACATTTCTGGCAATTTTGTTGACTTGTTCCACTCCTGTGCCATACTGTTATTAAATGATCGATCATTTGACGCTTCGTGGTTATAATTTCATTAAAAAAATTTTTCTTCATGAGCTTCCAAAGATTTTCTATTGGATTCAGATCTGGCGGATTGCCAGGCCAGTTGAGCACCTTTATTTGGTTGTCAGCAAGGAATTTTTTAAAAGTTTTTGACAAGGCGTCTAGTCATGCATAAACGTGAATTTTTTATTTGGGAACCACTCTTGGACCTGGAGAAGCATTCTTGTTTGTAGTATTCTCAATTACTGGTCCTGTCGCATTGTTCCTTTGACAATGTCGAGTCTACTAGTTCCTTGACTACTTATGATGGACCACACCATCATGCGCAGGGGGTGCTTTACCGTCCTTACAATACAATCCGCTGTGTATTTTGCTCCAGGTGTTCTCCTTACAAAATTAGCTTTATCCATGATTCGTCTAAAAACAAACCTGGAATATTAATATTATTTTAGAATTGTAAAAAAATTAATCAACTATAAACTACATAAAATTATGTTAAGTAATGTTATTTACCTGATTCCAATCATCAATAGTCCAATCTTTAGCCAATGGAAGCCATTTTTTCTTCATGACTGGTGTGAGCTTTTTGCAGGATGACAGGTCCCCAGATCCTTTATTCTCCAACGAGCTGTCATTGATAAAATGTTGATGCCAGACTCTTGCATTATTTTCGTTAAAATCTTGCGATGATTTTTTTTTGTTTTTTTTTTTATTTATTTTTTCTTGTTTTTTGTTCTCGCAACTCTTTCAAGTTGCGACAACTTGCGCCGAAGTGGGATAAGTTGCCGCACGGGGTATCACGCTACAGAAAACAATGCAATTTTCTTCAAAATCCTAATACTGACTTTTAAATGTTGATGATGCCATATTGCAACTAAGATACGAATGTATTCATTAATCTTAATTAGCTGCTTTTAAATCAAACACTGAAATTCATACATTTAAAAATATCGAAGTGCGGCGACTAGCTCCGGTCTCCCCTATATAAGCATATCTTTTTGGTACATTTTTATTATCTATTTAAATTGCATATATTATTTCCATATAAAATAGCGGATGCATTATTTTAAAAATGACCAGAATTTTTCTGATTGAAAATGACAATCTCAAAAAAAATTAATTGTAAAGTTTAAACTCTATCGCATATTCATAACGCTTTTTAGATGCATAAATCAACCAAACCGTAGTGTTTAATAATGAAACCTTTTCAGAAATATTTCTTTTTGTACAACACTCCAAAACTCGACTAAAAAAGCTCACTCTACTTCTTCTCTGCTTTGAATCAACTCGAGTACTTCTCACTCGTTTCTTTCGCTCCGTCTATCGATGTTATCTTTACGATTGGGCTTGTTTGCGGCAGTTTTAAAGTGAAACTCGGGGAGTTATCATTTATTTTTATGAAAATCACTTGTCCACCGTCTATACAAAAAGGTTACAAAGCGAAAATATTTAATGCTGCGGAAAATACAATGAACAGAAAAGACGAAGTGGCGATGATAAAAAGTAATAATAATAATAATAATAAAACTTGATTGAAGAAGAAAAATTTATATAAAAATATTATTTTTGAATATTTTTTGAACTATTCTCTTGTTTTGAACTGATTTTGTTAACTTAGAGTTCATTGTGACACTTAAATAAAAACGTGTCTTTTCTTTATGGATATTGCAATTAAAAGCTTACGCGTTTCGGAAATAGTATTAAATTAATTACTATTTAAATGGGAATAAGCCACAATTAAAGGTTAAAATACGTTTATTGACGTTTTAATTTCGACTTCGGAAATCGGTCTCAAAATACAAACATTTAAATAGTAATTAATTTAAAATGCCACAACAAAATAATATTAAAGGATCTCTAAACTCTTAAAAAGTGTTTCAAAAAAATTCTCGCAATATTTACTGCTTTTCTAGGCTACGGTTATTATCTGTCACTTCTTTTTCCGTATTGTCCATGCTTTCTTCTTCTTCTTCTTCTTCTTTTTATATAGACATTAGTCTATCTGTCTTTTAATGTGCCTCCACTAAGTTGTCGCTCCATCGTTTTCGTGGTCTTTAGAGACTAGTATTGCCACTGAGAGAGTAGTATTGCGCCGTCTGCATAGCAGATTATTGTAAGTTGTTTTTCTCCTATTTGTAACCTTTTTTAGTTCCTTTTTTTATTATTTCATCCATGATCAGGTTAAACAATAGAGGACTCAGGGAATCTTCCCTGTCTTATTTCATTGCCAGCTTTAATAGGGTCAGTGAGTTCTTCTTCTAGTGTTACTTTTATTGTTTTGGTAGATATTTTCGATCGTTTGGATTATTATTATAGTCCATTTCCATCATATTGATAGCACATTATGTATGCAAATCCCTAAACTGTTGATACGGGTGACTCAATGAAAAATAGATATTTGTCAACAAGTTTACAGAAGTATATAGGAAAGCAATTTTAAATTGAGTATGACAATCAGGTATAAAGGTTGAAGCAGAATAGAATACAATAGTTTTGAGGGTTACTAATCTCTAAATAAAGTTGCCAGTGTCGGAGTGATGAATATTAACAGGTATGAATTTGCAAGAAATGTAAGATGTTTATTATATTGGTTTTATATAAAATAATTTGTGGCCGTAACAGGGGCCGATTTGTAAAAAAATGAATATTATTTTAATCAAATTCCATTTTAGATTTACTGCTTTCTTCAGAATCTAAGGAATCTTCAACTCCAATGTTAATTATTACCGGTTCCAGCATTGCATCAGTCATATTATCCAAATTCCACATTTTATTTTCTTCCTTGTGAGTATGCATTTTTTCAATTTTCTGGAGTTACTTTTGATAGGGAATGTTCTAATAATTGATGTAAGTCTTCTAATTTAAAAGTTTAGTTGTTGCATCCCACTTCACCCTTTACTTGAGACCATATATTTTCTATTGGATTCAGATCACAGTGGTATGCGGGTAAACGTAAAATAATTACATCACGGTTTAATGCCATTTCATCAATTATATATTTTTTATAAGCTGCTTTATGTTGCCTTACAATAGGTAATAATTCCTTTTTTGTCGAATTCTCCTTGTACTCAATTGCGTGTTTATCCAACCATTCGATTATCTCTCCTTTTATCCATGCCAATTTTTCTGCTAGTCTTGAATGGTAACTAGCATTATCCATGACTATGACAGAATTTTTTGGAATTAAATCCAACATTTGCTCAAAATATTCTTCAAAAACGTCAGCAGTTATTTTCTCGTGGTAATCTTTGGTTGATTTTGAGGAAAAACCATTAATAAAAAAAATAATCCACCATTAACAAAACCGTATTCGTTTCCAATATGGGTTACTATGAGTCTGCGTCCTTTTCCAACGGGAATATTGTTTATTCCAGTAGATATACTTTCGATGAATGCCTGACGGGAACTTTTCACATTTGTATTAACCCATAGATATGATACAGTATGAACTTCATTTAGCCAAGTCTCGTCCAAATAAAAAATTGTTTTCCCTTCTTCTCGGTACTTTTTAATAGTTCTTAGATAATCTCGTCTCCAACATACAATGTAATCTTTTTCAATTAAAACGGATTTTCTTCTATTCTTTTGCCAACGAAATCCCATCTCTCTCAATAGTCCCCATAATTTCTTGTTGCTTATGATTGGTATCCCTTCGTTTTCTCTAATTAATGTTTGGATTTTGTCCAATGTTGGAAACTCTTTGTTAAAAAAAAATTAGTGGACGCTGCGTCTTATCATGTTTTTATGTATTTCTTCAATTTTCAAGTGTTTACTCCCTTCACTCTTCTTGGGAGATGAAACAGTTCCTCCTTTTCTTTTTTTTAGGAATCTATAAACTGTTGCTTCTCCAACCCTTGTCATATTTGAACACATGTTAACGATTTCACGAACATTACTTAAAGGGCGTTGATGTACAAGTGCATCGTGTACATTCAATATTATATTTTTTCTCTTAGACTGAAGGCACTTTTAAAACTACACATAACCGGGATAAAACCTGTTGTCGACGTCATTTTTAAATGAAAATAACAAAATATCGACACCAAAAACGTAGGTAGGTAAGACATGAACAATGTACATCTAAATGAAAGATGCAAACAATTTCTAATTTATATTATTGGCATAAGCTGTAATGTGGCATAAAAACTACTTAAACTATCATTAGTGAAGCCTTATCAGTAATTCCAGGTAATCGTTCAAAGAAGGTATTTTTTTTGTGTCAGGCGATAACTTGTATAGAAAACAACAATCACCTTTAAATTACTGTTTACAGTAATTTATTTCGTGAAACATTGAATTCTCTCGTTTATCACCCGTGTATAATTAACAATAATTGTGTGGCATATATACCGACGTTTTTTACGCACAAAAAAGGTATAGTGAGATTAGTGGACACTTATTTTACAGAAGATTTTTTAAAAGATATTGAATTGTCGACGGCATCTTAAAATATTAATATTTTTTATTTATTTCAAAACAAGTATAGGCTGATGCCTATAGTTTTTTGACCTGTTGAGGATTTGCATACATACTGTGCTATCAATATGATGGAAAAGGACTATAGAAGTATCTCTCTTGCGTATAATAAGTGGATAACGTCCTTTAAATTAATACAATCAAACCTTCTTGGTCCAAAAAACATACATATGCCGGTTTATTGTTTTCTTATTGTTTCCTTTGCACTTCCCTCATTATAAATAGCGTCGGTGTATGATCTTGCAAATCTAATATCTTGTTGTTCTTCTGATAGTGTAATAATTCCATGTAACTTATTTGTTAGTAATTAGATTGTTTATTATGGTGTTGTGTTTAATAAATTAATTCCTCTGTAATTTTCCGGATCCGATTCGTTTCCCTTTTTGACGAGATGTATGATATAGATGTATGAAATGTATGTATGATATAGAGGATGCTTGATCTCCGTTCTTGGGGAATTCTGTTTTGTTCTATTATTTTTTGGATTAGTTTTAACCCTAGAACACTAACCTTAATTTACATACCCGTGGACACTAACCATTCGTAATATTTACGATTTTTTTCAATTCCAAAAAAGTAAAACATAAAATTAAGATGAAATTTCAATTAATTTTTTCAATAAACACAGGACCATTTATAAAAATATGCAAAAAAATTCAAAATTTATTTATCTACGTCACAATATAAAATACAATAATTGCATTTTTACAACAATGGAGAAAATTTTATTTTTATAAAATGTACAAGCCATAAGAAATTATTAAATAAATTCAAACACAAACTTGACAGTCAGTGTGTTAGAAAAACCTCTATTCACGTTTTTTTAAATAATATCGCACCCTCAGTGCAAGTCTGCAGTAAGTCAGAATAAGTAAGTTTCGAGATAAAGACGATTTTGTTTATTTTCGTGCTAATATCGGTGAAATAAGACACAAGTTTGAAGAAAAATTAACATTTAATTATTATTTTGCATGCTTTTTAGCGTATATTACATTAACGAAAAATAAAAATTTAAATAAAATAATATTAATGCTAAAAAAATTAGGAATTTCAAAGTTACAACACTTTTGCACGGAGAAAATTGTTAATCACTACACATTTAGTATTGGAATTTTAAAGTTACTTTAATTTTAAAACACTTTTGCACGGAAAAAATTGTAAAAAGTGTAGACACACTTTCTGTTAGTTGTTGTCCTCTTATTGATCATCTTGGGCCAAAATATTTTCATAAAAACTATGGTAAGCTTCTGGTATCATACTCGAATGGCATAAGTATACCAAATCTTTCTTTTTGGCCATTTGAATTTTTGGCTGTTCTTTGTAGGCAGGTTTAAGTAGCACTTCTCGTATATTATGTGTAGTCCGCGATGATTTTTTTAGATTAAAAGAATTCCATAGTTCGTCATCATAGTTGTACTTAAAGAAAATTATGTGCGGACTATATTTTCTACATTGCAGAATTTTTATATCTGTCCACTTCACATTTTCTTTATTTTGATCAATTTTATAATTGTTTCCCAACAGAAAGGAAACATGTTTAAAATCAATGAAGTCCTTTGTTTCCATTTCTCGAACTATGTAGGGTGAACCACTTTTTTTGCTACATTTCACTACAGTTGCCCATTTAGTAGGAATATAAATTGGACCGCTCTTCATCACTCTTTTCTTTTGTCACTCTATTAATGAGTGCATGTTGTCACCAGCGTTTTGTGTGTGACCTGTTATTAGAAACTTGTGGGTAATCGATTCTATATGACTCACATTAGTAACAACATACAAATACATAAAGGCGATCAATTTATTTTTGTTCTGCCCGGCACAGTTTTCGCTAAAAAAAATTAAATTTTTGCTTATTGCATGATTTGTCATGTAATAATAGACACAACTTGCAATTTCATTACTTCCTCGTTTCGCTACAGACCCATTCCACATAAAGCAGTATCCTTGTTTGGATACGTTATCAAATAATGTGAAATTATACACATTTAAACGTAGCTTATAATAAAACATTGATACATCTCCGCATGGCGTCTGTAATACAGCTTGAAGATCGTAATGGCAAACGGAATATTGATTTACACCATTAGCTAATTCTAGATCTTGTTTCTTTGATTCGCGTGCTTGATTTTTGTTTTTAATATGCAAGTCGTACCTAGTTGTCCTACAATGATTTTCTCTGCACTTCATTAGAGTTTTTATACACTTCACACTCTGAACATTGATCTTTTTTAGGAGAAAAGAATCCAATGTTAAATTCATAATTAAATATGCGTTCATAGTTATGTTTCTTAAGACAAATATCGCCGTCTAAAATACACTTATCTTTGTATAGTCTATACATTTCGGATATGGTTAAGCTACCATCAATAAAAACTCTACTAGTTTGAGCCCTTAAATAGTGACTTTCGATGGTCGGGAAAATCTTTATGTGCTGACGTATTTTTTCCAAGGCAACTTTATCAGATTTTTTATGAGCCACATGCTTCCCTCTTCGATCATCTTCCAGGATACCAGCATTATCAGTTTTCTTCCATGTGGTGTAAATGTATTGATCACTCACTCCCAAAGTATTGAGAAAAAACGTCTTGCATACTTGAGTATCAATGTCATTAATCCTAAATTATATTGCAAATTATGTTTGCCATTGCTTTCAGGTGTTTTATTTTGATACTTAGGTCTAACTTCATTGGTGTGTCGTGATATAAAGTCTCTTTGTAAATTTATGGTACCCAGGTCCCAAAATTTTCGATGAATATGCGTTCTTATATCCACAGAATTTTCAAAACATTTTAAACGACAAGTTTGAGAACAAGCTTCTTTCATCTGTCGAGCGTGCATGATTGTACCTTTATTTGACTTGTAGGACTTACCAGAGTTGCGAAGTTTCTTGAACTTATTTCGTCTCCATTCTTCAGGATTTGCACTTCGTTTTCTCACACAAGATACACTGTAACTGTCACTTTCACGGTCACTATCTTCAGTAGCTTCGATTGGTGTTTCCATTAATGCAGCGTCATAGGTTGGAATTTGTTCTGGGAGATATGGGAGATCTTGCATAGAATCATCATTGGAAAAGTCGTTTTCTGCATCAACCTGTTCCCCATCTACAATGTTGTCAGCACCATTGTATTTCTGTTGAATCCCTATTTCACTGGTCAAAATGTCCTCCTCCATATCTTCAGTAGCTTCGTTTTTTGTTTCCATTAATGTAGCGTCATAAGTTGAAATTGGTTCTGGGAGATCTCTCTCTAAGTCCTCTCTCGGTATTTCAACGTTTGTTAAAATTTGAACTTGATCACCGATAGCAGTTAATGAAGTACCTTTGATAGCATCTGAAAATAATAATGATTTTAAAGTTAAAACAAACAATAATTCAGTAAGAAACAGAAGAATAGAATATAATGACCACGCATTGAAAAAACAGGTAGACATGGCTACACCGAAAGAAGAAGAAAAAGAAGAAGTTGAAACAATCTCTGTAAATAAGTAGTAATTATGTTATCGTGGGGTTTCGAATATAAAATTATTTTGATAAATAAACTTTGGTATTATTGTTTCTCTAATACATTGTGTCTATGTACTTTTAATCATTTTGCTTAAATCAGAAGTATTTTTTTGAACATCTCTATTTCGTTCAGTTTACACTAGTCGTAGAAATTCTCACCATTGAATTTGAAAACAAGAGTAGATAAATAGATTATAATACAACGATTAATTTAAATTCAACTTACTCTGCATGTCGTTGCTATCCTCACTTGTCTGCGCACACAGGGATAAAATCCTCAATGTTCTGGAACTATTAAATTTTGACATTTTCGAAATCGTTAATTCTGCATCTATCACTTGCAAGGGCTAATAACAGATTATATTAAAAACTACACTACTAAGATGTACCTACTCGTACTTCTTCCCTGAGAACTCGTTTCTAATGAGTTAATAGGGTAGGTAAAGAGAAAGTAATCTCCAACTACGATAGGAATAGTACTAAACATTACATTTAATGTATTCACAGAAATCACCTGGTAGATAAAGGGAAAATACTTCCCGGGGTTTAGTATGGTAATAAACTTTACATTTAATAGAGTCCAAGAAATCAGATAGCTACCTAGAATAAATAGGTATTATACCTAATAAAACGGCTTATTGTTAGCGGCATTTTAATATTTTTATTTCTGCACATGTTTCTGATAGCCACAAATCCTTCGCTTTGTAATGACAATGCCATAACAAGGTAGAAACATTATTTGTAAAACTTTGAATATTTTTATTTAAATTCAAAACAAAAGGACTATAATAAAAATATGCAAATCAGGCTACCTTAAGTAAAGTGATTAACAAGAGGATTGGAATTCACTACCTTAGTAAAATTTGGGAATTACGTGGGGACAATAATATGATGACAAACGCCCCGGAAGGTTACGTGAAGATTTAATATAGTTTGGGATTTAGTTTTTATAGAACAAGTTTTCTGAGAATAGATATTTTTAACCTGTCAGTATTGTTAATACACAAGTTTTAAGATAACTGTTTTTCCTTTCATAAAAAATACTTTTTGGCTGTAAATAATTAGTCTTAATTTATGTGTTTTTAATCCAATCTAATAAATAAATGGTATTTTATGGAAAATATAATGACACACAAAGGACATAAAACTTACATGAATAGATTGGTCTCGTTAATCTTTGTTTATTGTCTCGACCGTTAATGGATTACGTAGACACACTGTATATTAATATTAAACACCACAGATATACATATTAAAATAACAAATATGACAAATATCTCACTTTTTCGTGCTTTTCATTGATTTTTATCGAAACCATTGCAATGTTCCGTGCAAAACTGTTGTAACTCTGTTACATTAGAGTTACAACAGTTTTGCATGGAACTTATGTACAAAAACGCAAAATAGTTAAACTGTTGTTGTTGTAATATTTAGCCGGTTAAGCATTTGAAAGTTACTAAAGTTTTACAGGGTATAGATATGCATGTTTACAATCGAATTCCATGATTACTTCATTTCATAAAATTTTGAGTTACTGCAGTCTTGCACTGAGGCTGCGATATTAAAGGGAATAATCCGCCTTAGAAGTAGATATCGCAAGTGGAAACTAATTTTGCATAGATTTAAAAAAAAAATTAAATCCATTTTTCCATAACAAAACACAGTAATTGCCTTTACCAAATTTTGTAATTAGTACATGCTTAAAAAATACTCCATTTTGTAGAACAGTAAGTATTGTTAGTGTGTTTGCAAAAATAAATTAGAACTATATAATATGATATTTATTTTAATAACCTACAGAATATATAGTACAAACGTACCAATATAAAAACTGTGATTAAAAATCAGGAACTAACAAAAAAAAAACAATCTGTACTTGAAACAAAAACAAATAATACTACCAAAATAACAAAAGGAACGACCTAGACAAATACATCGGTTGGAAAGAGCAGAAAATTAAACAATAGAAACGGAATAAGCAAACAAACCGATATATTTTATTTAAATATTGGAATCTATGGCATCCATTTGTTTATGCTCCACCAAGTCTAAAGATGTTTCTGAGTCTGGTAGGCTTTGCCCGAAGAACTTTTAGTTTTCCATCATTAATGGTACTAGGTTTTTCAAAATGAATGCCTTTTTGTCGCTTGAGATTCCACGAATATTTAAAGTTTTGGGCGTAAACGTGCTTGGACAGTGTTTTTTTTGTAAAAAATCTAAGTCCTGATAATCGTCCTCAAAATCTGTTTTATATTTTATACAATTACTTCCTCGTGTAAAAAGTACTTCTACCAGATTTTGTAATAGAAAACCCTTTAAAGGATCCTCTAGTTTCTTAGTTGTCCTTTTTTAATTTTGTCACAAGTGATACTCTTTTTTCTAGAGTTATTTACAAGCTGAGTCAGTTCCTGAAAATCATAGATGTTTCTTAGTATATTTTGCTCGATATTGCGATGAATTTCGTTAACAGGTATATGTGCGTATGGCCCTTTATGAGTTATCTTATAACGATTTCCTGTGGTCCGGAAGAACGATTAACTTCAGTTATCAAAAAAGTATATAGAACCTAATTTTTATTCTGGGATGTACAGATATCTGCCCAAAATACAAAATGAGAATCACTTCTTTCTTTTTTTATTACTTCTAATAAAACTTCAACATTCTACTCAGCCTTACGTCCACCTAAAGCTTCGTGCCAGAGTACACAGAAGCTGTTCTTTTTAGGATTGTTTACTTAAAGTAGCAAACGTTAGGTTAAATACAACAAGTCGCCTAGTAAAACTTGCACTTTTACTTTGAGGCATAATAGGCAAAATAATTCTTCTTCTTCTTCCTATGCCGTCCCCATTAACGGAGGTTGGCGACCACATTTTTAAAAGCTTCTCTGTCTTTTGCAACGTGGAATAATTCGTCTACAGTCATGTTTGTCCAGTCTCGAATATTTCGCAGCCATCACTTCCTCTTTCTACCTATTCCCTTTTTGCCATCGACTCTGCCCTGCATGATGACCTGCAGAAGACTATATTTATTATTTCTTAGTATGTGTCCAAGGTATGCAGTCTTGCGTACTTTTATCGTTCTCAACGATTTTTTGTCTCGACCCATCCTTCTCAGCACTTCCTCATTGGTGACCCTGGCAGTCCATGGGATTCTCAACATTCTCCGGTATATCCAAAGTTCAAAGGCTTCAATCTTTTTAACTATTTGCGCTTTTAGTGTCCATGTTTCTACCCCGCACAATAGTTGCGACCAGACGGAACATTCAACAAACCTCAGTCTCAGCGCAGTATTCAGATTTTTGTCACAGAACAAGTGTTTAAATTTTAAGAACGCTGCCCTTGCCATTTCTTTTCGTACCCGGATCTCTTGGTCTGGATCTAATTCTGTGTTGATGTAAGCTCCCAGATATTTATATTTTGTCACTCTCTCTATTTGCTGTCCACCAAGAGTTAGTTGTTCATTATTTATTGGACTCCTTGATACTATCATAAATTTGGTCTTATCTGTGTTGATGTCAAGTCCCATTTGAATGCATTCACTATTTATTGCATCTAGTAAAGTTTGTAGTTCTTCCATACTGTCAGCCATAATTACCGTGTCATCTGCAAATCTCATGGTGTTTATGATTTCTCCACCAATTCTTATTCCCTCTTCTCTTTCCCATAAGGCTTTTCTGAATATGACCTGTGAGTACACGTTGAAAAACGTCGGAGACAAGATGCATCCTTGCCTAACCCCTCTCGCAATCGGTATATTATTTGTTTCTATATCGTTCACCTTTACTACTGCTTTCTGGTTCCAGTATATAGCCTTAATAAACTAAATGTCTTTTTTGTCTAAATTGATGTTTTTTAATTCATCTATTAACTTCATATGCTGCACTCGATCAAGGGCCTTCCTAAAGTCTATGAAGCATACATATGCACTTTTGTTATATTCCCGACATTTCTGCAAGAGTACCGTCAACGCAAATAATGCCTCTCTTGTACCCATGCCTCCTCTGAAGTCAAACTGAGTTTCATCTATCTGCTCCTCACTTTGCTTATAAATTCGGTTTTGAACAATTTTCAAAAGAATCTTTAAAGGGTGGCACATTAAGCTTATCAATCTATAGTCATTACATGATTTGGGATTGTTGTTTTTTTTGGTAGAGGTAAAAATATCGATTTAAGCCATTCTTCCGGGATGTTGCCCTCTACATATATGTGGTTGAGAATTCGGGTGAGTCTCTTTATGTTACCGTCATCTAAGGCTTTTAACAGTTCAACTGGAATTTGATCAGGACCCGGTCCTTGTTTTGCATTTTGTAGGGCATTTTTTACTTCTGAGGGTAAAATTTGTAGGTATGTTTTTTTTTCTTCACCTATATCTTGTTCATTTTCTCTCTCGTCATGGAACAAATGGATTATATATTGTTCCCATACTTCCTTTATTTTGCTCTCTTCAGTAAGTATTTCTCCATTATTATCTCTTGTTATGAGTGTTCTTCTTTGTCTGGTGTTGCCTGTAAGTTCTTTCATTTTTTTATGTAAGTTTGAGGTGTCACGTTTGTTGCTGAGTTCTTCCAATTCCTGGCATTCATTGTTCATCCAACGTCCATTTGTGGTTGTTCTTGAGAATCCTTAGGGATCTTTAATGCAGTGGTTTCTCCTTGCATTCTGCATCCTCATGCCGTTGATCTTGGTTCATCCGCCTTTGAGATCGATTTCTCAATCTCAGGACAAAAGAGTGCCCTTCCACTTACCAACTCATCCGCCCGAAGCCGTTGGTCAGTAAGTGGGGGTTTGCTTATACCGGCAAACATTTGGTGATTTCGCAGTGTCACAACCGGTTAAATCATAATTACCGCCTGTGATTATTCAGTATCAGACCGGTAAAGAGATTTTCTCTACCGCTCCGATCCTGTAATGACATAGCAGCTGCCCTATGCCATGCTCTCAGTTGATCCGCGGGTGTTTATTTGGCAGAGCCTTATTCACACCTGCCCCACATATCTGTAGGACGTTCCCTATCAGCCATTGGGACGCGCCGTGTTGAGGTTGAGAACTACCCCCCTCCGAGTGTGTTTTCCAAGAAGTACTGAAGAGCCCCTACTCAATTCAGAACTCATCCTTCTTGGAAACTACACCGGCACGGGCAAAATAATTACTTTTTGTAAATCCATAGAGTATATACGTTTCGTCGAACTTGGTATTTCAGTAGAGTCTTTCTTATATTCCAGATTTGCCTTTTCTGCTTTAGTACGGTGGGAATTCAGCTGATCTTGAATTTATTTATTTTCCAACGTGTTCTTTAGGTTGGCAAAGTGAAATATTCATTTCCTTTAAAACCTGACGGTATAGTTCGATTTTACAAACATAGGGATGTTTTGTTACAAAATCATTAAACATTTTCTTATATGTCAACTCTCTCGTTAAATACCTAACATTATAGGCATTTTTTTTACGATAATGGCTCACTGATAACTTAAAATCCTTTAATATTTCTCGATTGGATTGCTTACGAAACCCACCTCTACGTTTCTTGATCTGATCTCCACAAGGTCCTTTTTTAATTACTGCTACTAATTCGGTTATTACAGAATCATTGGTATACATTACTCAAAACCCTTACTTACCTGACATCACTCCTGAACTGGCTTTTTCTTGGTATTTAATTTTCTTTTCTTTACAGGGCCTAATATAATTGAGTTATAAGTCAATTTTTACATAAACTTTATATTACAATAGTTTTATTTCATTCATTGAATAACATTCTCACATATTAAATATATTAATTCCTATACTTTTTCAAGAACCCAACTTTCCACCTGTGTCTAGTTTCCATTTTCCAGGTACCAAATGTTATTAAAACATAAAGGGCCTTATATTAGAATCTTTTTCATCACACCACTTGACACTGTATAGTTGGTTGCCTAACTATAATCACATAATTTTCTCACCACAATTTCATCTCACATATATAATTTAAAACAACAACATTTATGGTTGATACTGTTATAATTTTATTTTTATTCCAACTTTCACAATTTTTAAACAACGCTGGCTTCTGTCTTAAATAGACATATACAGTTACACTGACTGCTCTGTCACAACTTCCGTCATAACCTGTCAAGATTGCCATTTCAATCAGTTGCTTTAATAAAGTCCTCGTAGACATAACGTCTCAGGACTTGCAACTTATAGTAGAGTCATATGTCGCCATGTTACCAATCCAACGGTAACTTTACCATCTTAATTTTAAACTAGACATAATGTAAACTAAATTTCATTTAGTAATTTTTAAAGGATTTTTACCCCCATATTTAGTGGCTACATTTATGTATTAACCTGTAAGTATTAACCACATTTTACATTAACCTTAGTCAAAATTTAAATTATTTCATGTTCTTTTTAATTAAGTGGTTAAATACTTTTTTGGACACTGATGATGGAATACTTATTCCGAAAACGTTTTGTCAATTTAACATAGCCCAACTGGGTTTTTTATATACCTTTTTATAAAGGATTTTATTGAAAATTTCTCTTCTTTGTTTTAATTTTAATTTCGTCATAATTTTCGCTATCGCTAGAATATGATTGTGATGTGGGGCAGTAATAATCCTCATCTTGGTCACTGTCATCGATTGGATTTTCTATGCGATGAAATTTCAAATATTTTATTTCCCGTGCCAAATTCTCTGAAGAGCAAAAAGTTTGCAACTTTTTTAAGTATGTACCTTTTAATTTTCACTTTCATAATTGGACAAAAAAAATTAAGATGTTTCAAAAATTTACTTTTGGAAAAAGCGGAAGCTCCTCGATATTCTAAAACATAAAGGTTTATTGACGATGCAATAATAATTATTATAATATGATATTTTAGAAATTTTTTAAGTTACCTTCTTTAACCTTTGTGTCTATACCCAGGTACCTGGGTATCCTTGGTAATTGATTTATCTGAATCATTGACGATAGTATAAATATTTTTATTCGAGTTTCTAGTTATTCCTAAAATTATTTAGAGCGAAGAGATTTATAATAAAAACCAAAGAAAAAAATGCATATAATATATTAAAATTACCTGTCAAAGTTTTTACACCATTACGTCCACACCCGTGGCACCCGGGTAACACTAATGTTTAGTAAATTATGAAGCTCTGTCTAGTTTTTTTTATAATAAAAGTGATATGGAAACGTAAATAAAAGTTACATTTTAAACACATTGTCCACACTTACTTATATTTACTGAGTGTTCGTTACATAGTGGACGATTACAAACATTACATGATTTTCGTGTCTTTCTTAGCCGCTTTTTCGCTAAAGACATACAAATGTAGCAGTTTCCAACAATTTTAAGGCGTCCAGTGGAATCTCGAAGTGGTAATGACTCTGCAGTATTACTTGAATCTGTAGGTAGAGGTTTTCCTAACATACACTCAATTCCTGACCTTGATGAAGAATTTCGGTATACTTGATGGATTCGACCGTTACTTGATGGAAATTCATTTTATGTAACAATAAAACACTGAAAACTTTGTTTTCAAAACTTCCACAAATTTTTATTTTAAATTATTATCACTACAGCTGTTTCGGCTGATTGCCTTTCTCAAGTGATCTGTTTTTGGCATGGGTTTACACTTTATAGTCTCTAATGAAATAAGTTGAGGAGGGGAGAACTGTTTGTCTCAAGCTGGTCATTCAGAATTATATCTGTGTTTTTTAATTTGTTGATCTCCATAGATTCTAACAAAGATAGCTTAAGGCCTTTATTTTGAATGTGTAGGATTTTAAATTCGTCATCAAAAGAATGATTATGATCTAGAAGGTGAAGTGCGTATGTAGAATCTGTTTTTCTATTATTGAAAGCCCTTTTATGTTCTGCTATTCGTTTATTAAAATTTCTACCTGTTTGACCAATGTAAGTTTTTGGGCAGTCGCCACATTTAAGTTTGTACACCCCACTGTGTAAGTGTTTTTTATGTTGGCTCTTATTGTTTTTAATATATTTGCCTAGGTTATTATTTGTTCTGAAAGCTGGTGTTATTCCTTTCTTTTTTATGTGTTTGGCTATTTTTGTTGATATTTTGCCTGTATATGTAATCGAGCAGAAGGTACTGGTACACCACCAGAGAAAAAACCCAGTGTTTTATTGTTACATTTCGGTATACATTTGGTACTTTAGATCTAGCAGAAATTGCAGGCATCACTAGTTGTTTCCCTAAGTCTTGTAGAAAAATTCTACGCTTACTGGTTTCAGTAGAACTCTGTGGATTATTCTCTGTATAAATTATATAGATTGCTAGGCAAGCTACGTCTAGGATATTGTAAAAGAAGGCTACTGGCCAACGCAAAGTTCTGCGTTTAGTGGAATAATGAGAAACCATTTTGTCCATGTTGTCTACGCCTCCTTTAGTTGTATTATAGAACTGAATTATTTCAGGTTTATTTTTTGGGCCACTTACATTATCGTTGTCATGCATTGTTGACAGCAAGATAACGCTTTTTTTCTTTTTTGGTACATATGAACAAATAGTAACACGATCTGCACTGAATCCGTGTAATGACGATTCAGGCTCACGCTCTGGCGAAGGCAGCATTTTTTGTGGAATATATGGTTTGTTTCTTTTCAAAGTACCAACTAATGATAAATTCCAAGACAATAGGAGACGGGCTAGTGGAAGAGTTGTGAAAAAATTATCCATTGTTATGTTTCGTCCAGAATTTTTGTATCGGTAACACAAATCTTTTACTACGCGTTCACCTTGATTAGTTTCACGTCCAGTCGAATTTTTTCCAGTATAAATTTGTCCAGTAAGTGGATACGAATTATTGGCGTCACAAACCCACCAAACCTTGATGCCATACTTGGCAGGTTTTACTGGCATATATTGCGTGAAACGTGTCCTACCTCTAAAAGGAAATAACTGTTCATCCACAGTAAGAGAATCCGACGGTACATAGTTACGACGTAAATTATCATTGAGAAGATGGAATATATCTGTAATAGCTGCAGCTTTATCATTTTGCAAACGTTCTGCACGTGTTTTGTCATTGTCAAACCGTAAGAATCTGCTGATGCTCCAAAAGCGATTTATGCCCATACTTGCTCGGTACAAAGGATGAGAGTCTGTTTTCCATAAATCTTTCGAGTGCTCTGAATTTGAATGCCGTACTCCTGCTGTAATAAGAATACCTAAGTATGCATCAAATTCTTCTGTTGTGAGTGACTTACAAACGTTTCGAGGTTTGTCAGGGTTTTCAACATTATACTTTTCACAAACGCTATTAGCTTTTCGATTGGTTTCGCGTATAATTATGTCACACATTACGTCACTGAAAACACATTTAAATGTATCTCTAATCGAAAGAGTTTTAGTAGAACGTACTGGGCCCGTTTTTTCACGCAAAAGGTTACGTTTCAGTGTTCGACTTGCAGTAAACGGTTTTCGTTGCCAAATCGTTTTATCTTTTGCAACCAGAACATCACTTTGGGAAGAACTTTCTTGAAAATCGTCAAAATCATCACTACTATCGTTGCTGTCGGTATCGATTTCAATCTTATTATTGATATCAGTAAAAACGTCCTCTACGTCAGAACCTTCATCTCTCCTGATTCCTGGTTTTCGATATTTTTGTCTACTTCCTCATCTATATCGTCTATAAATTGTTGCAAGTACTTCTGTTGCTTTTCATACGTCATTCTAAAATTGAATGATCTATGTATGAAACATTGTAAAAATAAACAGTAATAACTTACCTTCTAAATTCGCTAGCACTCACTTCTCTTCTTGCCATTATTACAAGTAATTACAACATAAAACACGCATATAGTCACAAAAATATTAACAACTTGTAAGCACAGTTAAATAAACATTGATAGCAAACAAAGAAAAATCCCAATTGTCTGTTATTTTCGGAATGTACAAGCGAAGTTTACCGAAACAATGCCGGGTACCTGGGTAGCACGGGTATAGACTCCCGTATCAGGTACTTGGGTATTGACATAACGGTTAAACACGAACGTGTCGAAGATATTATACTTTTAGTGCGCGTACTAAATGCTAGCATCGTCTCACGGTGCAGCATCCTATCGCTTCGGTGGGTAGTAGATTCGAACTGCTTGAAAAACACGTTGTGTTTACAGTTACATGGTTACAGAGTATAAGGAGTTGAACTTTTCACATAAATTGAAGACGATTCTTAAATCAAAACTCAGTAACTACTTAGCAGTTACTTGGTTTTGATATGGGTTTTGTTAGTTACTGTGTTTTGTACTGGGTGAAGCCTGGGTCTACTGTAAGTTACTGTGTTTTGCGTATACCGTATTTTCCTTAATTATGGTCCAATGTTAGATTTAAAACTATCAGAAGGTAGAGCAAAACGCAGTAACTTCAAATTTATAAAAAACTTGATTTTGACAAAAATGACAGTTACTGTCTTTTGCAATGGGACAACCGAATGAGCACGATGTTCACTTGTTTGCAGTGAAGTGACGCGATTGTTCTTTTTTTGGAGGTAAAAATGTAGCATGTAGTAAGTTAGAAGGTTGATTAAGGTCAGCATTTTCCAAAGGAATTTAAATTAAATCGCTAATCAGAAACTTGATTGAACGAAGTTGGCATTGCAAAATGCATTTCAGGCCATAATCTTGTGCGTTGTTAGTGATAAACTTCTTGATAAACTATGATTATATATAATCCAAGAGTTTATACACGCTATGTTAATCATACCATAGAATAAACACAGCGGTCCTCTTTAAGTTTTTCGGGAGGCTTCGGTGGCTTCACATTTGGTTAAAAGTGTCCACACCAGCCTTTATTTAATTATAGTGTAATATTATTTCTGGTTTTTTAGTAGTTGGACAAACAACTGAATCTTTGTGCATTGTCAATAAAACTAAAACATTTGTATTCTTTTTGGATTTATACGAGACTAACGTCTTCTCTCGGTCAAAGCAAAATCTTGACCTTCCGATTTTTCTGTTTTAAGATTAATTATTTCAGGGAGTATCTCTCGTTTATTTTGGCACAAAATACTAATAATTGTTAGGTTGTAATTAGCCTTTAAACGGTTTACGGTAACTTCCGTAAATAGTTGTAGTCAACTTTTTACCATAGTATTCTCCTAGAGATTCTTCATTTGTGTGCGTATACTTTTACCGAGGTAAGGGTCTGCGTTCAACGTGTACTTGGTACCCACGTCGGAAGTCATCACAATTTTCATTCAGTACTTGGCCGCCATATTCGGAGTATACATCCTAAAAGGGCACGGGCCCCTAAAAGCTAATAACTGCTCGTCAATAGGTATATAGCTAGCTGGTCGATAGGACTCTTTACAATTAAAAATAAATTCCTTCCATATTTCCCTGATAGGGGCAAACCTATCTATATTTTTTCTTTCAGTTTTTGTGGTTTTATCATTAAACCTAAGATAATGTAGAAGAAAATCAAATTTTTCGCAGCTCATTGTTGCCCTATAAACGGAGCATCACTTGTTCTTGAATTCATCCCTTATTACGATAGCATATTGGTGTGCAACAAAATTTTTTCGAACAAAGAATCGTTAATTAAACACTGAAATACATCTAATGGTGTATTAGCATCTTTTGCCTGTCCAGATGGTGCTTGAGCAATAGCAAAATATGCAAATTAATATTCCTTGCAGTAGGTACACCAGCTATAACCATTTTTTGATATAAGGTTGAATGCTCAAATAAATGAACTTTGAGAAAATAAAGGCAGATATCGAGCACAGTTTTATTAATTAAATCTTGCCCAAGTACTTTCGCTCACTAGAGCATCTTCAGAGGCATCTGAAATAAGCCAAGAAACGTTTTTTTTTAAATGAAGAAATTGGTTAACCTCGAAAAAGACTCGAAGTTAATGGATGATAAAAGTTTTTGTGATTAACGTTTTAGACTTACTTTGTCAATTTTGGGCTATCCAACAATAATTGCAGAATATCATAAACACAAAATTAAACATAAAGTTGAACATAACACTACACTAGACAAGGAAAAACAGTTTAAAATTATTTAAAAAAGTCGGAGCTACATTCTGGTCGGCAACAGAAGAGAGAATGGCTCCCAGTATTAACGGAAATGTAAAGGTGACATGTGACATATGACAGCTTCGATGGGCAATCACAATCATGTAGATGTGATTTGCACATTTCAAAATTCTATGTAACTAAGCATTGATTAAAGGTCCAACTAACACTACTATAGGAAATCAACTGATGAAATATGACATATAGAATATTTTAACTAGATTGCATAATCCAGATCTTACACTTAAACCTGTCTATAATAATAAGGGTGTTAGTTTGAGAGCAATTGAAGTGGACGTAAAGCATGAATGTAAGAAAAAGACTAAACAATATATTAGACAGTGAGTGGTTGACTACAATAAAAGGGTCTACCAGGCACTATCAACACTGTACAAAAGAAGAAATCTGACTATATAATTAAAATACTAAAAATTAAAAAACCAAAATTGAAAGCAATGTATAAATGGGGTATAAGAATAACCAGTTTTGCCTTTCAGTCTCGTAATCAACGTAGTCAAATTGGAAGTATGCGTTTCAGATTCGTTCACAATGTTTCTGGTTCCTCTCTCTTTAACTTGTTGAAAACACACTTCTTCATTACCTTTTTCGTTTTAATGATATTATTTGTTTAATGTTATTATTTGCTAAAATAAATGGTCTTGTTGAATGTCGGTTTCGACAGAAGAAATCTCATAGTAAACTCTACATGAAGTGCTAGGAATAGAAACAGAAATAGAAGAGACTGCTAATCGGAGGGACCAGAGTAATATTAATGCGACTCCGACTGGGTCATACGCGATTAATTAATAGCCAATTAATTGTCTACTAAACAAGTACCAAGATGTGACAAATGTGAGGAAAAGTTAACAATCAAACCTATATTAGAGAAATGTTTAGCATTAATGCCAAAGCGCATGTTGTACAATATACCCAATAACCTAAGTGATATTTTATGTCTACAGTGCAATGTCAAGCCTAAAAAGTTTCTTTACTTCAATTAACGTTCTAAATGCTACCTAAACTTTTAAATGTAATACAAATTATTGTATTATCCTTATAGCCAATTTGGCTAATGCGATTTTGTTAATAAAAAAAATGCACATTATCTTTGAAAATTTGTAAAAAGTTTTGCAAAATTATATTATAAACAACATATACAAAAGTAACGTATTGTACCGTTTGTAAATAGAACGAGCGGTTCTAATTTATATAAATATAATTATCTATAAGTTTACATCTCGAAAATATCTTATCAATTAAACTTAGCTAATATCGGAGTCCATCTATTGTTTCATCGAAAGCGCATTAAAGACGGGCGCCATTGAAATGCCAACTTTTGAGTATTCTAGATTTATCCTTCTAAGAATTGTGTAAATAACAGTCTACAGACTTTGAAGGACACGATATCTTCAGGTTAATGCAACACTCAGTAATTCGTACGCCGGTTTCTCGGAAGATTACTTCAAGCATACTTCTGATAATCTTCCAATCCAGATTATCTAGTACATGGCCTATCTTCGGTAAGGCCAAATTCTTATCCTCGTAGCTTGCCCTGCCTTCCTGACTACCATATGCAGCAAAGATCGAGAACCATCTTCTAATCTCAGTACTCTTTCAACTATAGGCTGCTGATTTTTTAACTCGTCCAAACGACCAAACTTTTTATAAAATACGGATGATATTCCTTTAGTCATCCCAAGATCTTCGGCAATACAGTGGGCTAGAGAGACGTTATTTGGAACACTAAAAAAATCCTGCTGAAATTCTGTGGTCACGCCTAATCCAGCAGTCTTTCCCTATGCGTAATTTGACATAAATTCATTAAAGGGTTCGTGCTTCTTCTGTTTCATTTGAGACAGCATAAGGTGCAAGACAATTTATGTGAACTACTTTTGGTTTAACTTTCGGCAACTTCTTAATTCGGTATATTACGTCATTTATTCTCTTTTTAATTTCATACGGACCTTCCCATTGTCTTTGCAATTTAGGAAACAAGCCTCAACGACATTGTGGATTATAAAGCCAAACAAGATCACCTACTTCATACCTTTCATTCTTGCGTCGAGAATCATATTGATCTTTCATTCTGTCACTGGCTAACTGGATATGTTGTCGGGCACGTTTATGAATGTTGTTCATTCTTAACTGTAGGCGGTCGACATAATCTTCGCTTGCAACATGTTCTTCGGAACTGCAAATTGCAAACTCTAGGTCGCGAGGCAAACGAACTTACCGACCTAACATTAGGCAGGTTGTAGTCTGGCCTTCAGTTTCATTCACGGCCGAGCGGTAGGCCATTAAAATTAAATGAATGCACTGGTCCCAATCTCTGACGTTCTAATACAACTTTGGACAGGTATTTACCCACCGTTCGGTTTATCCTCTCGACCATTCCATCTAATTGAGGATGCAGTAGTGTCATTCTGGTCTTATTGACACCAATTAATTTACACACGTTTTGGAAAAGGGTTGACTCGAAGTTTTGCCCTTAATCGGAGTGGAACCTCCAAGGGAACACCAAATCCGCTAAAGAATTCTTTAACAAGTGCCTCTTCAACGGTAGCAGCTTCTTGATTTGGTACCGCATAGGCCTCAGTCCATTTTGTAAAATAATCCATGGCTATCAGGATATATTTATTTCCATCATCCGTCTCTGGAAGTGGACCTGCAAACCTGCAATGTCGATTGCTACTCTTTCCAGAGGACTACCAACATTGTACTGTTTCATAGGTGCCCTCATTTTACCAACTGGACCATTACTGGTTGCACACAGTTCACATTTCCGGCTTCCATCTTCTTACATCATCTTTACAGTTTACCACATAGAACCGTTCCCGAACCCTTTGCAGAGTTTTCGTAATACCAAAGTGTCCACCTGATGCATCTTCATGCAACTGACGCAGTACTTCTGACATTTTACTTTTAGGTGCAATTAACTGAAGCTTAGATTTTGTTTCATTATCTATCATGTTCTATGCAGATGATCATCTTTTAGCACTAGGCAATTCCATTGGCTCCAGTAACACTTGACTTATGGACTACATGCACTAATTTCTTGTCAAGGAGCTCTTTCACTTCGATGTATCTAATTCAATTTTTGTTTTAGATATGAATCATCTTCTAGAGCATCTTAAAGCTCTTGAGGCTGCAATTGATCATTAATGACAGTGGTTCGTCTCACGGGGCACAGTTGTTCTAATTTAAGACAATGATTACGATTTGCACTGTATGGTCATCTTGACTGCGCATTAGCATTTAAATGACTTTTTCCAGCCCAGTGTTCGATTTGTTCTAGCTTTCCGACTGTTGTATTATTTTCTTGCAATTTAGCGAATGTGATCTAAGTCGCCACCATTCCAACATCTGTTTTGCATCTTGTTACGAACTACTTTCCTCCAGACGTTTATTGTTTTGTTTCGTCGCTCTCTTCAGAGGTTCGTACTCGATAGCTCCGTGAAACTTGACTAGCTGTCTTTTGTTCCAAGGCAAAATGGCAAGCGCTTCATCTAAAACATTCGGTCTTGCTAGTCGTTAACCTTTCTGTAGTTCACTGTCTTTCTACCCATTGACGAAGGTTTCTACAGCAGCTTCTTAAAATTCTTGCAAATTCTCACTTGCTCGTTGAATTCTACTTCTTATTTGTAGTTTGTAGATTTTTTGTAGATGGGCATCTCCGTAAAGTTTGTTCAGTCGATTGAATAAGGTCTGATAACATTTTTCTTGACCCTTAGAATTGATCTTAGGATATTCGTAGCATTACCTCGTAAAGCAGCAGTTGAGGAAACAGCTTTTTCTTGTTCTGTCCAATGATTGGCTGTCGCAATAGCTTTAAATTGTCAAACGTATATGAACCAAAAAGACTTTCCATCAAATGGTGGTAATTTGAGAATCTCATATGATGTGTCGTTGCGTCTCTAGGTGATTCTTTTTTTACTATCAGATCTAAAATTACTGCATTAACTGGTGGTAGCGCTTTCGTCTTAGTTATCATGGTCTATCATCTTCTCTTCTACCTTATCGAATGTTCTAGAAACTTCTTCGAATTTCTCATTGTTCTGACTACATACTTCTTTAATAATTTGAGATATTTCATCGAATCTTTTGGAAACGTTCTCTAATCTATCATAATTTTTTCTAGAAGTTTCTTCGATCATTTGAGAAACATCTTTAAATTTATCATTCATAATTTAAAATGTTTCATCGAATCTTTAGAAACATTCTTATCATTCTTTCTAGAACTTTCTTCGATTATTTGCAAGACATTTCCCATTAATTATTTTCGTTAAAACAGCTTCTTCTGCAGATTGAAACTAGAATGTCTCTGAGTTGTCTCCATTCTTGTTAAGAGCAGTCTTCAGTCGTTCTTAGAGTATCTTCTTGGTTCCGCTGCAGTCTTTATCGCGTTCTTCTAGCTGCTCACGCCCAACTGTTTTACTGAAAGTTGTACTAGCAGCATCTTTGGTCAAGCACACACGTACTTTTTAAACGTTTTTTTGTACAAAGATCACTACCGAACTAGGGGGATGTTTTCGACGAACAATACTTTTCAAAAGTTTAAAAGTTCTTTTTAAGCAATCACTGCTGAATTAAATCTCACATCAGACACCACTGTACCGTTTTTAAATAAATCAAGCAGGCCAATTAATATAAATATATTTATTTATTAGTTTACAGCACGAAAATATCTTATCAACTAAACTTAGCTAATATCGGAGCTACTTATATATAAAAGTTACTATGTACTAAAATATTCTGGAATAGTCCACCTCTATTCTTCTCATCGAAGACGGGCGCTATTGAAATGCCAACTCTTGAGTATTCTAGATTTATCCTTCTAAGAATTGTGACACATATCACGCATCGGAGATGGGCTATTTCGTTACAGTATTAATTTTTTAATTTTATCTGCAATATCGGAACACTACTAACTCGAGAATTTTATTAATTTTTTTTATCTTAAAATGCAATAATTTGTTAAAAATCAAAAATAAGCAATTTAATACAAAATTATTCTAAAAATTTCAAATTTTATAGTTCAAATATGAGTTTAAATAAAATCATTCTATGAATTACCATATTTAACGTTCTCTTTGAATAGAAAACAGTACAGACGGCACGGAATTATGTAAATTACCGGAAAGCATTTACCTAAAAATAGGCCAAGTCTCGCAAATAAGCACTACACCAAATCCTCGACCATTTTGCGTCTTGTAATAGTTGCAATCTGGTCTCATCCGAGATTATCCGAGTTGCACAACCTCACTGTAGACTCATTAAAATCGATTAGATTTAGATGGTGACGTAAAAAGATTTACTTTTCCTCTTCTCCGATTTAATCTACTCGTTTTCTACACTTCTTTCTATGATTGTTATCTGTTTGATGTAGCTTGTTTGGCGAGTTTTAAAATAGAGTGTATATGTTGTTCTAAAACGATATTTACGATAAGTCTTGTATTTCAGTATAAAATAGGGGCTTTTATAGACATAAAATTTAAGAGGAGAGTAAAAAGAAAGGAACCAGAGATCCAAGAAAATTCTTGGAAATTAAAGGTTAGTTTGCCATATGATCAACAAAGACTTTCAACCACGGTCATAACTAGATCATAATTAATTTGTTTTTTATATGACATGAAAAAAATTAAAAGAAGTAAATATTTCTTCAGAGAAATTTTTTGTCTTGATTTAATTTAAAAAAGAAAACACACAGAAGCGATATTTTATTTGAAAACAAGTCCAAACAATTATTGATAATGTGTAGAGGAATTTTTATAAATTTGTAATTTTAATTATAGGTACTAGCGAATATGATATATGATTTTGATTAATTGTAAAAATTTCACTTATTATAATTGGTAGATTAGGTAAATAATTGGTAGTTATTATAATTGGTCAATGGTAGACCGGGCCGCTCTACCATTGACCAGATATTCACAATAAAACAGATAATGGAAAAATGCTGGAAGTTTGATCGTGAGCTTCATCAGATGTTCATAGATTTTAAACAAGCATTTGATAGAGTATGCAGGGCCAGACTGTGGACAGCAATGCAGGAACTTGGCTTTCCAAAAAACTAGTTAGGTTGATATGGATGTGTTGGAACGGTTACGATGTAAGGTGAGAGTTGGACAACAATACTCGAAGACATTTGAAATAAACAATGGACTAAAACAGGGAGATGCACTTTCACCACAACTCTTCAACTTAGCCCTGGAACACATAATTAGAAGTGCAAGAATCGAAAAACCGAATACAGTATTTTATCGAGAAGGACCAAACTTACTACTGGCATTTGCGGACGATATCGACCAAATAGGAAACACACGATTAAGGATGAAGGAGACTTTCGTGAGGTTCGACAAGGAAGCAGAGAATATGGGCTCCAAATCAACGAAAACAAGACGAAATATATGTATATGAGCCGCAATAACCAAAGCAGACACAGAAATGGTCAGAACATCACCATCGATGACTTTAACTTTGAGCGCGTTATAGAATTCAAGTATCTTGGAACAACAATAACTGAAGACAATAACGGATCACAAGAAATAAACAAAAGGATTAAGGCCGGCAGCAGATGTTTTTTTGCCCTCCAAAACCTTATAAAATCAAAACAACTAACAAGACGTACGAAGATACAAATCTATAAAACAATCAAACGACCCGATGTGGTATATGGAAGCGAAACGTGGACGATAATAAAGGCAAACAAAGGGAGACTATGTGTTTGGGAAAGAAAAATCCTAAGGAAGATCTTTGGCCTTGTGCTGGATGAAGCATCAGGACAATATAGGATAAAAACTAACAAAGAGCTCAAAGAACTTTACCCAGACGCTAACATCATAAAAGAAATAAAGTGCAGAAGACTCCAATGGGCAGGACACCTCAGAAGATATTCTGACGAACGAACAGTAAGACTAGTGTGGGAGGAAGTCCCAACTGGAAGGAGACCACGTGGACGCCCTCCTCTCCGGTGGCGAGATAATATAGCAGGAAACCTAAGCACTATGGGCGTGGAGAATTGGATGGAGGTTGCTCAAGACAGAAAACAGTGGAGGCATTTTGTCGAGTCCCCACGAAGAGTTGTAACGCCACGGAGTAGGTAAGTAAGTAAGTAACTTATTATAATTAAGAATAAAAGGAGCCATGAGATCAAATTTTAATTAAAATAAATTTGTTTTTGCAAATTAAGCCTTAGGCACATTAAATCAATTAAACATATAAAGGTCCAAATTTGTAAATCATAATAATAATAATAATAATAATCATTTATCGGCATTTGTCGGTACTGATTATAAAGACCGTCATGACTCAGTAGGAAAGATTATCCACCAAGAACTAGCTGACAAACTGGGACTTCTCCAAACCGACCATCTTCCTTATTATCAATACGTCCCTGATAGAATGCTTGAAAATGACAACTACAAGCTATACTGGGACCGCACTGTACTTACAGACCAACCAGTAGCCCATAATAGACCCGATCTCATACTAGTTAATAAAATTACTAAGCAAACAACACTTATTGATGTGGCGATACCCAACACCAATAATTTACGTATTAAATACAACGAAAAGATCGCCAAGTACAGAGATCTAGAAATACAAATCAGGAGACAATGGAGAATGGAAAGTACCCAGACGATACCTATTATTCTTTCTACCACTGGAGTCATCCCGAAGAGCCTCCTAGAAAACATAAAAAAGCTGGGTCTAAATGAACATATATATAAGATTATGCAGAAAGCTGTGTTACTTTCGACGTCCAGATGCGTACGAAAATTTTTGGGAGATACACCGACATACCAAGTCACCTAGGACTCGATAACATGGAAAGAGTCCCACCAGAGCTCAATCCTTTTGATACCGTAGGTATCTGGGATGAGTGGAATTTTCCCCTTAGAGGGAGTGTGAGCCGTATGGCTAAATCTGGAATAATAATAATATATATATATAATATATATATATATATATATATATATATATAAATATATATATATATATATATATATATATATATATATATATATATATAATATATTATAAGCTATTCTAGGATGACTACGGATTCACCTTAAGGTATGAGCATAATTATATACATGTATATGTTCTGTTTTTCGTTAGTTTGTATATTCAAAAATGACATTCTATTAATCAATGAGGTTAGATAAAGCTTTCGCAGTAAAACCAATATTGTCTGTGTTGTTTTTAGATTTGGCTATTCAACCAAAACCATCTGCTATCATTTTGGCCAGATTTTCCCTGTTAATTTCAAATATTACAACTGTTACTACCTGTTCTCGCGATGTACTCGTAATAAAGGTATTGTTTTACAACCATGGTGTAAAGTGGCTATTCGGATGAAACTGTTTTATCAACCAGCACACAGGGACGCTATATTCTCCTGTAGGATTTAAAGCCGACCGGTAATTATAACACATATAGCCCCACGAGCTTTGATGGAGGCGATATTCCGAAAATTGTTAAATGCGGGAAAAATCAAATTACGACAATTTCAGCGTACTCGTCATAAAATTAAGCTTGTCGTAATTATTTTAATATTTTGATCCTCAGTTTACTAAAAAATATCTGGTTTCTCATTTTCTATGTAATTTATTGTACAGAGTGTATTATTAATATATTAATTTAAATCTACAATGTTGATATATTGTTACCTTGAAAGAAGAGCCATATCTCAAAAAAAACAAAAAAGGACTATGTTAGTGAACACGAAAGGTGGTTCGACATTTTGCACAATATTCTTATATTTTAGTTGCTTCTCAGGTATTATGCTAAGTGAATATACTTAGGTTGTGTGAAACTGCACTTTTTAAGAACAGTGTACTATTTTGAGATATGCCATCCTTTTTTAGTAGCACATTAAATTAATACAACCCTTTCTGCGAAGAATAATGCATTATTTTGAATTGTGTCAATTTTGTTAAGTAGTTGAAGTTATGTTTAGAATGGGTTGGAGTATTATTTTAAGTTATGTCATTTATTTTAGAAAATTGTTTAATTTTTAAACGCAACTATCTACAAGTTATTTCGACGATGACGTTCTTAAAGAAATAAATCTAGTTGATTTTTTTTATACTATAAAAATGTCACAATGATTTAGGGGTAAAGTTATGATAAAATTAATTTCTGTGAAAAATAATAATGATATGTTATGACAAAGTTATAGTGTTAGGTAGTTTCCATGCTAACATTTGCCAAAGCCTGCTCGATGAAAAGCGTATTCCTTGCAAGATGTAACAGTATATCATTGGTCCCCGAAACATTGGTCTAACGGACCACAGCGAAAGGATAGTCTGCTATTGGCGGCAACAGTGTAGGCCGCATGCACTGTCCTTTTAAATACCTTCTTAATAGTGTAGAACAAGCATAGTTCTGCAGTATCGTAGCGATCGCTTTTAGTGTTTACTTCGTAGTAACAGTAGTTTTCAAAACGTGTAGGTCTATACTATATATAATGTCACACTGCTTTTCTTATGGAGAATAAACGCGCAGAGGTTGTCGGTTTTCTCCAGCTGTTGATTGCTCATTGTCTCACAGGACCGGCTTGGATAAAATGCATCTGCCGGCAGTACGAGTAAAATATTTTATATCGTGTATACGTATACAGTAGAATAAAAAGGCATTAATGAGTTATTGACAACGAAAACTATGAATTTTGCATATAAAACGTCAACATGAGATATACAATTGAATCATATTCATAAGAGTAACATTTAACACCTCTTTACAAGAACAACATACAATATCTGTAGTTTTATTGTTTTACATAAAATAGAAAAAAACCTACATACTTTCTAGGAAAGAATTTGGAAACTTGGAAATAATATTATTTATAGATATTATATATAATATTCAAATTTCCAATTCTTTCATAGAAATTAGATTTTTTCTATTGTATGTAATGTATTAAAAATACAGTTATGTTGTTTCTATAAATAGGTCTTCATTTCTTTTGTAAAACTTCTGCTACAAATTACCATCATTAACATAATCACCTAAATATGGCCATAAACTTGTTTGTCATAATTAGTATTTGATAAATCCAAGCTTTCCCTATTTCACCCCCTACCCATCCTTAGGGTGAAAGTGCTTTTGGAAAACGAAACTACACTTCAAAATTTAGTTCGAGTTTCAACAGAGAGCATGGAGTCCCATAAGTTTAAATCCGGTGAATTATTTAACGGTTGCGCTAAACTCGTAGTGTTAAATGTGTTGTGTTTTTTACAAAATACGGAACAACTTAATGTAAGTGCTGCTGTAAGACGTACTTCGTTGATGACTGGTGTTAGCGAAAGAAGCATTTACAATTTCAAAAAGAAAAAGAACAGAGTAGAACGTTGAAATCGCCAAAAAAAACGTAAAAAACGAGTGTGTCAATCAAATTCTAGAATATTCACATATGACGAGGGTGTAAGAAGTATTCTACGGAGAAATTGTTCATTTTGAATTTTTCATGAAAAATTTGCCGCCATTCTTAAAGCATATATATAACTTCATACAAGATAATGAGAATATACAGCCGTTGTCTCTTTCTACTTTATACAGACTTCTGAAAGATATTTGGATTTGTTTATAAGAAACGTGGCCGAAGAAGCATCATGGTGGAGCGAGAGGATATTATTCATTGGCGCCATAATTATTGAGAACTATACGACGTTGCGAAAAGACCATTGCAATATCATATATTTGGACGAATCGTGGGTTAATGTTGGCCAATCTATAAATTACGAATGGTGCGATACTACGATACAAAACAGTCGTGATACTTTTTCTCAAAGGTTTAAGTACTGGCTTAAAAGTACCTACTAAACAAGGTCCACGATATGTTTTATTGCATGCAGGTTTTTCAGGAAGTTTCCTTTCTGGCACACAGTGTGTTTTTCTGGCAAAGAAAAATGATGGCGACTATCACGATGAAATGGATGCCGTATATTTTGAGTCGTGGTTTAAGGAGACATTAATATCAAATTTACCAAATAATTGTCGCAAGAATGTCATTGTAATGGACAATGCATCGTACCACTCCCGTAAAGAGAGATTCTCTAACAATTCCTGGAATAAAGCTGCAATCAGGATGGCTAGTGGAAAAAGACATTTTGTTCGAGAAGTGTTATTTGAAATCCGAGCTATTAGAAGCAGCGCGTGCTTTTAAAGATCAATACGATAAGTATCATCTTAATGAGTATGCTTCACAACATAATGTTTATATTTTAAGGCTTCCTCCATATCACTGCGAATTGAATCCTATAGAAATGGTGTGGAACCAAGTTAAGCGATATGTAGGTACCCATAATACCACTTTTAAAAACGACGAGGTACGCCAGTTGAGACCAGAGTACGTCACAGAGCAAAATAGGCGCAATTATGTCACTCATGTTGTTGAGAAAACGGAAACTGAGATGTGGACTGCGGACAACCTGCAAGATGACGTAGACCAATTGATAATATACGCGAACACAGGGCAGAGTAGCGAAAGCGAATCCGACATCTCGGATGTAGAGGACGACTTTAGTATAATTAATTGAATATCTGTGAGTAACCTCGTTTAATTTACACTGTATAACCAATAAAATGCATTTACCAGTCCAATCCATTACCGAGTATGGGCTTTTCGGATATTGGGCTGGGTGCACGGAAATCGAGTTCCCGGAGGTTCCACCCTATATATTTATAGCTATCAAAAAATGTAATTTAAAATATATTTGTTAGTTTAATAAAGTATAAATATAATATAATGTTAAATAACTTACACTATAAACCTTTTACCTGCTCATCTGGTCAAGTGTGGGCAAGGAAAACCATTATCCCATAAGGAATAACACAAGTTTTCGCTGAAAACTACCAGGTTGCTATGCCAAGGAACTAGGTAAACTTATGTTGTGTGTAAAAAATGCGAGACTGCATTATGTTTTAACAAGGACAAAAACTGCACTTCAGATTTCCACAAAAAAAAATTTCATAGCAGGTGTTAAAATTTCGCAGTTATTAAAGTGCGTAACTTGTTTTTTTAATGACATCGCCGGGATTAAAAAATGTGCAAAGCTTTTTCGATATTCCCGTTCCTGATAATTTTTCACATATTTACAAAAGAAAAAGTTTTTCTTGGATATTGGGCTGGGTGCACGAAAATCGAGTTACCGGAGGTTCCACCCGGTATATTTATAGCTATCAAGAAATGTAATTTAAAATACATTTGTTAGTTTAATAAAGTATACAGTTTTATAATAAAATTCTCGCTAAAAACTTAAGGTCTTTTTATTCAAATTCATGCCTCTTATTTGGCTACTTGAAGTTAATTATTTTATCAATATATTATTTTATAATAAATAACAGAGCCCGGCGTAGAGATCTGGGTACGGTTCTGTGACTACCACTTGGACCTGTTTGTATCGCCAAGCACAAGGCGTGAAATCCGGCAATCGTGCATTCCTATATTAGCCGTACTGCACTCTCGGTGTGACATTTTCTAGTATATTTATAGTAAGTTAATTTAGTTATAGTAAGCCAGGTGTTTCGAATTACAGTGGTTTTATGATAGGTCTAGGAGGCCACTTGTTACGGATTGCGTACTGATAAACAATAAGGTATTTCATATTTTTTGTATAATAAACATAATCACTCTAAAAATTTTTAATTTTGTAGTAATAATGGTTAGAGCAGGACCTAGCGGAACTGGCCGTAATAAAAAAGTAAATCTGGCCGACCCAGATTTTAAAAAGAATATACAAAGATTACTACTTGCCGACGATCAAGATTTATATTTATCAGAGCAAGGAAGTGACGAGGACATGAGAGATGTTATAGATGATTCGGATAAAGATCCCGACTATGTAATTCGGCAAAGTGAACCCTCTAGCAGCAAAGAATCGAATTCAGATCACGAACTTTTGGAATTAGATAAACCGTCGAATGATTTAAAATCCAAAACCGACTTTTTAGAAGTAGAAGGGGATGTGAACATATTCAAAGGAAAAAATCGTTTTCAGAGGCAGGGAACAGAGCCTCCGAGAAATACAAGGACACGAACACATAACATTGTCAGAGAATTACAAGGTCTAACAGCGGTAAGCAGGACTCTGGGAAATAGCCCTTCTAAACCGGATAATTGAAAGTTGTTGATTACTGATGAAATGTTGGAACAAACTGTAACATGGACAAACCAAAAAATTATTATAATGAGAGAAAAGTTATCTGATTCGACTAATACATCAAACTACAGAAGCACAAATATAGTTGAGTTGAAGGCTTTGCTTGGACTTTTTATGCTATCTTCAATTATAAAATCTTCTCATGAAGATATGCTTCAACTGTTTTCTAAAGATATTTTGGGTCGGCCAATTTTCAGAATGACGATGTCTTTGAAAAGATTTGGAATACTTTTGTCGAGTCTTAGTTTTGACAATAGCATGGATCGCGAAGAGCGGAAGAAAACTGATAAAACAGCGGCTATTTCAAATATTTTTAATAATTTTGTAACTAATTACCAGAGGCTATACACGTTGTCAGATTGTGTAACTGTCGATGAGATACTACTTCCATTTAGAGGTCACTGTGGTTTTCGTGTTTGGTTCATAAAATGTAATAATCGTATAATAAAGAATGATGATGATGATGAATGAAAGAGTAAATGAATATAATATTGTAGATAATACAAATAAATATTTTTTGTGACTTTAGCATAAAATAAATTAAATACTTTCATTGCTGCGTTTTTTTATAAATGCATTAAACGCATAAAAGGATAAAAAGCATATTTAAGTGCATTTTTTAACTATTTTTTGTGCATATTTCCCGAGCTCTACTTATCAGATTAGATGTATCCGAGATGAAAATACTAAAATACTAATTCATGAAAAGGATATAAAAAAGAGATGAAAAAAATACTTTGACAGGTTGTTAAATGAAGAATTTGACAAAAAATTATTTTGTTTATGCTACAGGAAGCTACAGGAAGGATTTCTGCTCATGGTACAGGAAAATTCAAATAAGAATAAATTTACTTTACACCGGTTTAAATAGAGAACCGTTTACCTGTTGGTATAACCAATTTCCGGTCCCACCTGTCAGATATTAGAATGACCAACTAACTATTGAATGCTTAATAATTCAGAACTGTCTAAATAGAAGAAGAACTGTCACACTTTAACCTACATTTGTCAAATTTACCTCTAAAATCTAATAAATAACATAAAAAACCATGGACGTATAAACACAGATGGACTCAGTTATTTACATTAAAATGTGAAGCCAAAATTATTTGACTAGGTCACATTCTTAGCACCTTCAAATGTTGTCACGTTTTTTTATTAAAATATCTTATTCATGTATCGCTGAAAATATTACTATATTTATTTTATACTCTACAGGTGCTATCAAACCAAAATAATAATTTATTACTTATATTAATATATTTAATTGTAATTAAAACATCAAGTGTGCACATAGTGTGCACATTATTTAATAATAGCGTATAACAGATATCAACCAATTATTTTATATGTAGAATCACTGAAAACTATTTCTTAATGGCAACGGTGTTTACATTTCTCTGTCTTATGGCTCTACGTCAAACTTAAAATGCTGTTCCATGTCATGTCCATGTTTGTTTACTTTTTACCCAAGATGAGGAAAAGTTGTTTTTTGATATTTTGGCTGTATTTTAAGTGATATTTGTAAATAGTGAAATAAACATATTATAATAATGGTGCTACAGTATTGCATTTGCAAAAAAACAAAATATTTACATCCCAATGTCTCATTTAATTTGTAAGTACTGTTTGTTTACATTATTTAAGATGAGGAACTGAGGAAGCCTGTTTGTTAACATTTTAAAATATGTCTTTTATATGTGTACCATTGGGTTTATTTATATTCATTAATGTATTGAACAAGATATTAGTTCATGAAATTAGTATAGACATTTTTAAATTGTAAGTAGACATCATGTGATTAAAAAGATCTGTTTAATAGCTGTTTAATTTAATATTTCTCATAAATTCAAATAAATTTGTGAAATGAATCAAACTCATTTATTTTTCTATGTAGGTTTCCAAATAATATTGATTAATGATGAAACTTACTCCAAACTTCAACAGAGAAAACAGTATAAAAACCTTTCAAAAGCATCCTTTTTGGTTATTAAAACTTTTAAGGAAGCTGAAAAATATTTCAGATTTTTTAATAAAACTTTAAATATCTACAACAGACGAATTAAAAACCTGATAAATATTTTGATTAATAAAACCATACAAAATGTCCCAAAATCAATTTATGAGCATTTTGGTGACCATATGTATGATGAAGATGCAATCGATGGTCACTCTATGCAACTTTTAAAATTGGTTCTTGAGAAATATTATAAAATTGGAATTCATCATGAAACGAGTACTACTTTAGATGCTAACACCGTGCGCATAAGAAGCGTTCTTACTAACACTGTTTTATTTCGCAATCAATAAAAATTTATTTCTGTACCAACGTCTTCTATTATGTCTATTTACCATTTTTACTTTAATATTTCTGTTCGCTAAATAGCTTTCCAATAATTTATACATTTTCACGCCTACTTTTTAACAAGTAGGTATATTTGCAAATAATTTTATGTCAAATGCCAGCAAGAGCTTTGGAATGATCAATAAATATTTTTGTAGCAGAAACGCTTACTACGAGGAATCTATTCATATTGTATTAAAACAAATTTGTCACAATTTGAAAAAATATGTTTTAACACATTATCAATAAATATAGGTATGCACTTAAATTTGACAAATGTATATTTTTTAATGTTTTTTTTTTTCGTAGCATTATTTGATACCTATTAAAAAATTAACTTGAGCTCAACTATATTTTATTGTAATAATTTTAAAGCAAATAAAATTGTATTTTATTTTTTCTATAAAAACGTGTTTTTATACATTATTACTACTTCCAATTATTAACGTCTGAATAATTATCCCCGCGAGAAAAAATTCAAGCACGCTTATGCTCATTGAGGAAGTATCACAGTCTATCGATACACGTTTTACTCCCCTTTACCCTCTTGTCCAGGAATATCGAAGCTTCAAAACAGTGTGTGTGTTTAAGGTATCTTATTGCTGTGTCCATCTATGTTTATACGTCCATGTAAAAAACTCATTGTCTCCAAGTAAGAGATATAGTGCTTCCAAATCCTCCCCCTTTTAAATGTAATGTCTGTTTCGTCCCCCCTTTTTAAGTGTTTTCTGTGTGTTTTCTGTGTGTCTTAAAGTGTCCTTAATTTTAATTTTTAATTTTTAACTTTAATTATTGGACTTTACAACCATTTGCCAACAAAACTTTATCAAAGAAATTTAATATTTATAAGTTAATAGAATTGCACACCCACACAATTTGTACATCTAATCTCATTCATTGTCTCACAACAGTCACCTTCAAAGATAAAATCTCAATAAATAACACATATTTCATAAATATATCTCTAGAATAAATATAAATAACTTTTAAATAACTCAATGGTATAGAACATTACTTTCATCAAACAAACAATTACATTACACCTATCTCTACTTCATTGGATAAAATCTGTCTCCTCAAGAACTTCCCCGTTTACTGTCAAAAAATTACAATAGCAGACTTGAGTTCTCCAATCAACAATACAGGATAGTTTGAATCATGTTCTTTCAATCATCAATTAATAGAGTACCGGCATGTAAGTAATGTTTTATTTATTTGTTCATTTATTAATTCATTACAGTTTAATGGGCTATTTACCAATTTGTGGGTCTTGCCTTGTCTGCTTAAACATTTTATTCATTTTAAAAAACTACAGACATGTAATATTCGCATAATTACTGTAATTTATATAATTTATATCATCTATCAGTTTTAATAATATCTGATTCATTATCAGTCTTATTATCTCTCAAAAATACAAAGTTACCCAATTATAATTCTAATCCTTTTATTTACCAAATTAAGAACATACTTGTTAACCTTAAAAATAAAAATAAAACTACGAATTTTATTTGGGTAAAGGCTCATGTTGGTATAAAACATAATGAGCATGTTGATTACATTGCAAAAGCTGCAATAACCTCGACAGTGGAAATTTTACCAGATGAGAGAATTTGTGTTCCTGATGCTTTTCTCATCTCTAAAAGAAATCAAACAGATCGTTGGAATACCGCCTGGCAAACTTTTTGCGACCACTCAACAACACAATACGTGCATATACAACCACACATCCCTAAGTCCAGATGGTTTAAGAATTTCAATACCGCTCGTAAATATACAACAACTTTAATAAGATTGAGATTTGGCCACGCTTGTTATCCTGTTCATCTTGCACAAATCAAAATATATAATTCAGACTTATGCGAAACTTGTCAAGAACAAGGAGATCTTAACCACATCTTTTTTAAGTGTTCCAAATATCTTCAGCATTCAGGAACTCTTTTAAACAACTTGCAAACTCTGAAAATATTTCCTCCATATCAAATAAATAACCTGTTGGCTACTAATAATAAAAAAGTTTATGATTGTTTGATTAAATTTATACATAGTGCAAATGTGTGTCTGTAGTCAATCTCAGCTAAGCTCGTTAACCTTTGTTCTAACCCAATTGTTTATTTACCTTTCTTTCCGTGACCTATTGCTAGTAATGTCTTAAACAAATGTCCTGATGGGTCCCTGGACGAGAAGTGAGTATCCCTGTTTGTTCCTTATATTTGTTTTTTCTTGATATAATTTTCTCTTTTTGTTTGATTCAGTTATAGGGATTTTATGAGGTTTTTTGACTCGAATAGATACACTTTTTGCACTAGCAATTAATAGTATAGATTATACACTTATGTATGTATACTTATGTATGCACTTATGTGTATATGCATACACTTTTTTTTTTCTTTAGTATTAATTAAATCAGAATATTGATATTAGTAATTTTTCTTTTATTATATCTCAATATGTAATTGGCTAAATAGCTAAGTGCTAAAGCCACAAAAAAAAAAAAAAAAAAATATCATCTATCTTTGTTTATCTTTATTAGACAACACCCTAATATGGGTTTATTATTTCAGCATTTATTTAACTTTGTATCGAGATCTGAAGATGCTTTGCATATTGTAAAAAGCGAAACCGGTCGTCTGGATAGTTAAATTAAATTGATTGTGAGTAAGTCTAATTTATTATTTCTTTTACCTTTTATTTTGTTTATGTTTAGATTATTAATGTTTCAATATTTTTTTATTTGTACTATTCCCAAATAAACTTTTCTTGAAATTAAACCCTTTTGTTTTATTTAGATTTGAAATAAAAAGAAAATAGTAGACTTAATCAGTGAGGACGTAAAATTTACGAGTAGTTAGCATTTACGTATGTTAAAGGAACGTTAGTATTCTAGCGTGAAAAAGCAAAAAGTTTTGAGAAAAAAAGAGAGTGTGACAAATTTGTAGGGATTAAATTTTTCTACATTCGTTAGTATTTATTTTAAGCTTACATTTAAAACTAACGAAACACTCGATACATCATTAGCTCAAATAGGAATTGTCCCTCCAATTAGATTTGGCGATAATAAAGTGACGCTTTACCAGTGAATTCAATTCGGATCACTTGATCTAGTTTGCCCGAAAACTAACTTTAAATTCGATATATGCTGCTACGAACGGTGCATGCATTTGTTAACCCGATCGGGAATAATTACCAGGACTTGTTTCAAATTCCGTGCGGTTAACCAGTTTTGTACCGAAGCGAAAAAGGTTGATACAAGCGGGAGAATGCATATATCTCCTACTGGAAACCGGAAACAACAACTTCCATTATATACAAGATCCAAGTTATTTGTTTAATTAAATTACTAACCTACAAAATGACTGATACATGAGCGTTCGGAAAAGCTTTGATAATTAACCAAGAAGAAATAAATACGGTTTATACCGAATAACGAGTTATTTTGAATTAAATGAAGGGAAAACAAAAGTATATTTTTATTTAAAACAATATATCCCATCACTCCGCCTCCGGTAAGTTCTGATTGGATTGAGTGGCTCAGTAAATGCCGGTGCCAGTCCCAAGCCCGGATAAAAGAGGAGAGCTAAGGCGATGGGCTAGCAACTAATCCCTTGTCAAAAGAAATAGATGCTAAAAATTTCGACCAAAAGCCTCGGAATGTAAAGGATGGATCAAAACAAAGACGACAAGGATAGAGATAATACAAGGACCTAGAACCAAACAAGTAGAAGTATTCAAAGAATTTGCGGAAAGAAAAATAGATATATGCCTTAAAGTTTAGATGCAACTGAAAAATGCTGAGACTTATAATAATTTTTTTGTTAAATATAATTTACAAATACGTTAACTCAGATTTTGGTGTAAAATCAGCTCTATGATTTTAACTTTTGTTTTTTAATAATTTGTGATAGACCCCTTTGCCCTTCAACACTAATAAAAATAACTACAGCTTAAAACAATATTTTATTAGCAAAAAACCATAAAATCATGTAAGCTCTTCCTCTCCCAAGGGTCCAATATCTTTAATGGACGGGTCTTCCCATGATATTCTTAAAATACTCCTGTTGAATGGGTGGTATAAACTGAGTAGATCCACCATATCCTTTTTTTTATTGACGCTAATTTTTAAGTGAAACAGAGTACAGTGGTGTAAGTTCCATATTTTTAATTAATTTGGGGCACCTTTTTTTATTATTTTGGGGAAATATGTTGATTGTTGTAAAACTGAAGTCTTCATTTACATTGCTCTTATAAACTATTTTATACGGTTGATCTTTCTGCCAGATACTGTACAATCATTTTCATTTTTCTTGCGACAAGTCACGGAGTTTTCCACCACTGCTATGGAGAGAATATCTTCCTTTTTCATTTCGTACACCGATTTTTTGTCCTACATTTTTTTATTGTTATATATGAGTTTTCAGGCGTATATTTCAAGCGATTCTTGGCATACTGTTCAATTTGACCGAAATCTCGACCATTTGGTAAAAATGAATAGCCGGACACCGTAAACTTATGATCTATTACTTCAATATGTGTATCTGCCATTAATTTTAATCAGAACAAACACTACTTGAAGTTGCGGTTTTGACCGCCGCAAGCATAACTGTAAGCATGCTTTCGTATGCATGATATGATTTCTTGTGATCACATAGTAGCAGTGATTTCATCCAAAACATACATAAAAGACTTTTCTTTTTCGGCCACCTCGTGTATTCCTAAATTGTATACGTACATTTTCCTTTTATAATACGTAATGGAACAGCTTAATGTCGGAAAAGGCAAAGCCTTTTCTAGGTCGAATGTAAAATAGTAACTTTTTTCTCTATTTACAATAACCAATTCCGTACCATTACTGTACTTGTTCTTGCTCTTTCAGCCTTTAACAGATGCAACGTAAGCTGTGTTTTTAGATCAGTATCTTCTTGTTCATTGACGCGCTAGTTTTGCCTTAAATGTATTACACTTCACACATGTGTCTTTAGATGGACTATAAAAGTGTAGATTAAAATCACGATGAAATATATTTCGGTACATTGCTTACGATACTGGACTTATATTTTTTGTTGAGAATTTTTCCTCATAAAGATTGTACATAATTTTTATGTTCAGAGACTGGTACATGGGGAAACTGCTAATATGTTCACGTACATATTGAACATGTTCTTCAGGAGTTTTATTTCTTGGTTTATGCCTACCTCGAAAATCTTCTCCAGGCGATGAAACACGTGAACGTTGAATTGCTCTTTCTATTTAGTCGACCATTCAAAATTTGAAACGTTTTCAAAAAATACTGTTTACAAACATTATGTGAAATACTTAAAGTATTTATAAAATACGTATTTGTCGTACTTATAATATTTTTTCTACTTTGATCACGAGGACGTCGATTTTTAATGGCACTTTGTTTAACTAAACCAGAAACAAATGGATTTTGTACAGGAAAATAGCCCATTTCCAAAAGTTTTCAAATACTGTTTTCCTCTGCTGCTCAACAATTCGGTTAAAACATTTTTTTCTGCAATTACAATATTTGCATTGAAAAATGCATTGTGTGGCACCTTTTTACCAGATGTACTGGAATATTCACGTCCTGGATTCCTCTTTCCCTTACCAATTTCTTTGATATGTTTTTCGGGTTCTCTAAAGCGCTTTTTTCCAATGCGTTTCCATTTATTAATACTTTCATGCTGACTTTGCGAACCTGATGCCCCATCAGGTAAAATATTTTGTTTCCCATCTAAAATAATTTAGGGGTTATGTACACACAACGCAAAAGTCTAGGGATATTTTTATAAATAGACGTATTTTGTTTATCTGTAATCAACTTAAAAAAAATAACACAAAATTTGTAGTTTAAATTGTTGTTTAATATGTCAAAAACCATAAATTGCAAAAAAACAGAAAATTGGATCAAAAAAATATACTGCAAATTACCCATGTTTCACATACCACCATAAAATGTCAAAAATACGACATGTAAACTTAAAAATAAAGTATGGCCACCACATTGGTTTATCACAGCTCTACATCTACTGTTCATGATTGGAATCACATTGTTAATGTTTGCTTGAGGTAGTTGTGTCCATTGTTCTCTCAGAAGCTCTTTTAAATGAAACTCATTGTATATATTGCCCATATGTGAAGTAATTCTTAGTTGAAGCATGTCCCATACATGTTCAATGAGATTTAAGTCCGGTGATTGTGCTGGCCACGGCAATACATCAATACCCTCGTTATCCAACCAGTTTGTCACAATATGCGCAACATGTGGTCGAGCGTTATCATGCATAAAGTAAACATTTTCTCCAACAGCAGCAGCAAACGGGCGCACAACAGGTTCAAGAATAGTGTCGAAATAATTCTGACTTGTGAGAAAGCCACGTGGGAAAATGAGGTCAGTACCAGGAAAAGGTTCTATTTCAGTTTCGATAGAACTCATTTTTCAGATCTTCAGATCTAATTTTAATTAAATCTGTGTGTACCACTCTGCCTTTCAATGCTATTAGCATTTCGTTAAATGGGTATACTAGTTTGTGTTGTAATGTGTTATCTCTAGGTACAATGGCAAACATAATTATTTCATATTTTGTGTAAAAATAAATTCCTATAAAATAAAGCGTTTGCCGATATTTGGACAAAAATGGAATTCTGTGACTTGTACCACTCTGGCTTTCAGCGGCTCATATGTATTCTCACCGAAACCAAGAAAAATGGAAAAGGAAATAAAGAGATAGGAGAATTTATACATATCTACAGGGGAGTGAGTAAAGATAAGAGAGCTAAGAGAGGAGTCTCTATTGTCATTCGAAAAATCTTAAAAACAATATTAAATCGTGGACCGAAGTAAATGAACAACTGTTAATACTGGAAATGAAAAATAATGGACACAACATCGTAATTGTCAAAGTGTATGCCCCAAACGAAGATGCAGATCCAGAAAGTAAAGACAATTTCGACAAAAAGGTGAATGAAATACTCTCTGAAGTTAAAGAAAACTGTGAAATCTTTATACTAGGAGATTTAAAAGGCAGAGTAGGGAGAGAATAAAATAACAGAGTCGTAGAAAGATATAAGGAACAAAAATAACCAATGACAACGGAATGCATCTTAAAGATTTTTGTGGAACAATGTATCTCAAAATTATGAAAGGATTTTTTTAACATTATAGACATCCACAAATTTACATAGATACAACCTACTAAGAATCTGCGCTCGATAATCGACGACGAAATGAGAATAAAAATAGTACACTATTGCTAAAGTATGAATATATAAGTATTACCTCTCCTAGTAAAACCACCAATAAAAGGCGTTATCAAAGGACCAGAGTATTCCATTATAGGTAAGGGCGAACGGGGTCGTTTCGTTGGCTTAAAACTTGCGGCGCATATGATATCGGCGCCCGAAGTAGATGGAATTGCTTTCATAGATATAGACGGCTCATCCTCCTTCTTTTCTAAAGAATTGATACATTCGTCAGCTTCGATTTGCACCTCCATTTTCATTATTGACGATGCAGCAGGTGCTTCTATGTCACTCATATTTGGTGACATGTTCACGTTTTGAATAAAGTTGTCGCTTGTTTGACCTGCTTGCATTTAACGGATACACTCTGTCAATATGTCATCCGGCTCGTAATCTTGGTCGATTTCTGGACCATCACCTTCTGACGAATCCGTTTCAATATAGTCGATAAGTTCTTGCATTTCATCTTCGGTCATTACTGACAAATTAAACTTTTTCTTTCTCCAGTTGTTATTGCCTCTTATTTCCAGAAGCAAAATATACAAATAAGTGATGAAACCTTGCGAAACAATAGCACAACAACATAACACAACAAAGTAAGACAAAACTTCACATAAACCGGCAAAGGATCCCTCACGACCCCTTTTTATTTTCGCTTCTACAACACACTCAGAATAATACTTGTTTTGTAATAATTCCAATATATAGTGAAACTTGGAGCTCTAAACCACTCATAAAAACATGTTTTTACTAAATTAAGATTATTTACACTATCATAATTTTACTTTAAAAAAAAAAATTTAAATGAGAGTGAATAATTGTTCTGCGTTCACCTGGACCTGTCGCACAAAACTGAGATAAAAATGTAACGATAAGGTTTAATGAATTTAGAATGCATTTGAAACGTCTCTAGATGTACTAGTGGGGTAGATTCAAAACAGTTTGCGACTACCTGACTTTTACTTGTGGCTTAAATAGATAATAAGCGAAGGGGCTCTCAGGGACCACCTACCAGTTAGAGGGTAAAAAATATAAAAAATATATAAAACATTATATATACCGGGTGGTCCAATAAGCCGATCTCTCGGCTATATATCAGAAACTATTCATGTTATAACTTTAGGAGAAAAAATTCCTTAGTAAAAGTGGCCAAGAGAAATCGCTGGAAATAACTTTCAAGTTTCTGGGTTAACCGCTAGGGGGCGTAACCTGTGAAGAAAACTTTGAAAACCAGTTTTTTGGGAAATATGCCCAATTATACCAAGTGTTAAATAAGTTAACCAGAAAGAGACCTAAATTCTGTATAAAGTTGTTTAAGTGCTTTTTTTTATTTGTTTAAATAAAGGGTGGGGGAGAGTGGGAAAGTATTTGTGGATAAATACCTATAACTTTGGTTTGGATCAACCGATTTTAACGAAATTAGTGTCATTAGAAAGAATGTCGAAGATTTAATTTAAATCTAGTATAAAACAATTGCATTTAGTTTTAATTGTCATAGGTAGAGAGTACTTTCGAATAGAAAAAATTAAAATTTGTTTTTCTTTAAAATGTTTAATGGAAACACCTATTTATTGTAAATTATAATGGAACTGGATTAAATTCGTAACAAAATGGCGCAAACCGCATGTTGATAGCTTTTGTCAAACTCGAGATATAAATAAAAACGCATAAACATAAGTAATTATAGTATTGACTCACCCTTTATTATAACTTAAAATTAAATATGTGAAAGATCATACAAATATCTCGATCATTAAAACTTAATGTCCAATTAAATGTTCAAATTGTTTTTCATCGTTGTCCACACAAAGATGTAATCTTTCGCGCGTAGACATAACAGCTGCTCTAATCTCAGCTGTTGATATACTATTTATTGCGTTTATAAAGCGCTGTTTCATGTCATCTCGCGTGGTTGGTCGAATTTGGTACACTAAGTCCTTCAATCTTCCCCACAGATAAAAGTCCAGACATGTTAAGTCTGGAGATCTAGCTGGCCATGAAAATATACTTCCCCTTCCAATCCATTTATTTGGATAACTTGCATATAAATAATCACGAACTCGTCTGAAAAAGTGCGCAGGACACCCGTCATGTTGTAATATCATATCTCTTCTTGTTTGTAAGGAAATATCTTTCAATAAAACAGGCAACTGATTTTCCAGAAAATCCAAATATGTTTCACCATTTAAAGTTCTATCAAAGAAATATGGACCTACGATCTTTCCATCAACTATACCACACCAAACATTAAGACTCCATCTATCTTGAACCTGCACCTTATGTATCCAGTGCGGATTTTGTTCGGCCGAATAATGCATATTATACAGATTAACACCACCCACACTATTAAACGTAGCCTCGTCTGTCCACAAAATCTTTGACATGATATGCGGTTGTTCTTCTAGCAGACCTAACATACAATTGCAGTAATCCAGCCTTGCATCAAAATCTCTCTCACGTAAAGCTTGGTGGAGAACTACATGATAAGGATGCAGTCTAAAAAACAGAACAACAAATATTGGTGAAAAAGAAACCAATATATTTACTAAGACTCAAAAAATCTTGAAAAATCCACAATTGGTTCACAAGATAAATCGTGCATGAGTATTTTTAAGAAACGGATAAAAGAATATTAAAATAACAGTTGAATCTAAAGTTTAAAGGGAATTCCAAGTTTCTGACCTAAACGTTCACTTTATAATATAAAAAACAAACCTGTGATGTTTTAAAATCCTTAGAACAGTAGTTTTGGGTTTAATTCTTTAGAGATTTGCCGACTATTTATATGTGGATTCTGTTGAATTAAAGCAAGAACATTGATTGAATTATCTTCGGTCATACCTCTACTACGTCGTTTAAAACAAGGACGATGAAAACTACCAGTTTCTCTTAATCTTCTTGCCTTTCTTTTAAATATTTCTTTGCCATAATGTCCTGTCAGGATATCTTACAGAATATATACGTGAGGCAATAGCGGTATTTTGGTGACATTTGAAATAAACTCCGATCATATCATACAATTCTGTATGATAATTAATTACTAATATTACGAAGATTAATATCTATTGAAAAAAGTGCACTCTTCAATTCAAATTATAATATAACACTTCTTAACAATGTTTTGACTCCTGTCAATAAATAAACAATATGAACTCCCCGTCAAATTCATTGTCGTAGCCTACTTAGTTTCGAAAACACTATTTTTAATCATATGAAATAACAATGGTCAAAATAGGTATCAACATTAAGATTCTTCTGCTATAAAAAATTTGAAAATACCTACTGACTTATTTTTTAATAATTTATAATACAGGGTGGGTCAATACTATACTTACTTATGTTTATGCGTTTTTATTCATATCTCGAGTTCGACAAAAGCTATTAACATGCGGTTTACGCCATTTTGTTACGAATTTAATCCAGTTCCATGATAATTTACAATAAATAGGTGTTACCATTAAACATTTTTAAGAAAAACAAATTTTAATTTTTTCTATCCGAAAGTACCCTCTACCTATGACAATTAAAACTAAATGCAATTGTTTTATACAAGATGTAAATTAAATCTTCTACATTCTTTCTAATGACACTAATTTCGTTAAAATCGGTTGATCCAAACCAAAGTTATAGGTATTTATCCACAAATACTTTCCCACCCTCCCCCGCCCTTTATTTGAAAAAATAAAAAAAAAGTACTTGAACAACTTTGTGCAGAATTTAGGTCTCTTTCTAGTTTACTTATTTAACACTTGGTATAATTGGACATATTTCCCAAAAAACTGGTTTTCAAAGTTTTCTTCGCAGGTTACGCCCCCTAGCGGTTAACCCAGAAACTTGAAAGTTATTTCCAGCGATTTCTCTTGGCCACTTTTACTAAGGAATTTTTTCTCCTAAAGTTATAACATGAATAGTTTCTGATATATAGCCGAGAGATCGGCTTATTGGACCACCCGGTACAATTGTAAATTCATTTGTCATTTATGTTTTATTTGATAATGTCCAGGCTATTGAAATTATGAGTAATATCAGGATATATAATTAAAAAGCGCAGTTTGAGTTCTTTTATTTATTATACCTTCTGTTGATATTAAAATTCCATACAATTGGAAAGTACTTACCTTATAAAATATAAAATATTATCAAAAAAAAAATAAATAAAAATGATACACGTTTCAGTCTCCCATTTTGTAGCAACTCGAAGAATATTGCCAGCTTTTACTAGTTTTTGTTAATTAGAGCTGGATGTTCAATTAAATTGAATTTTATCCACTAGTCTTTCCGCTGGCCACTTTTATGCTGCAATACATTAAATAACATTCCGCACTTTGCTCGTGATTTCGAACTTTTAACTTCAAAATCTAGTTCGCTCTAGGAAATGTAATTTGATATTTCCACTTGTTTGCCCCAACTTTCCGACCACATTGAAAATGAATTTTTAAAACTTGACAGCAGAGTTTAACTAACTGACGTATATCATAGTCAGTAGGTACATTCATAGTTCTTATACTTTTGCTTTTGATGGTGTATTTGCTTTTGTTAATTTTAAATAGGTGTTCGGTAGGATAGAATGCTACGTTTAAAAAAGTTCATTATATATATATCATACACCTCAAAATAATCTTTATCAAATATAAAAATTTTATTTATTTATTTAAAAACTCGGTGAGCCGAGGTATATGTTATTGCACTAATTCTTTGTTTAACTTTTAAAAAATAACTTTATTTGTTATAAATGAAACAATGCAATGTTACATTATTTTAAAATGGCTACAAATGACAACGTTAAAATAACATTAACCTTCATCGGACGAGCCTTAAAAAATTTACACAAAAGACGAGCCGGTACACCAGTGTCGAAGCCTTTAAAAAAGGTAAAAAGTCAAAAAAAATTGTAGGAGAATAAAACTTATTGAAAAAAGTTAAATAGCAAAGTTGTAGGTAACAAAAAGATCTACAACTTTTGTATTTACACTTTTTTCACATCACCTCAAAATGTTTGTGGAAAATAAATAAACTAAAAGTTTTTAATTTTTTATTTGTATCTTTTACAAAAATTTTTTTTTTACGAGATTTGGTGAAAACTTGCCTTAGTATGTACCAAATACACTGTAATTTTTTGGAATTGAAAAATTTATTTTTTTACCTGATATTGATTTAATATCGAAAAAGCACCCTAATTTTCAATCGAAAATTCACGCGTCAAAATATCAGCTTTTTTAAAAAAGTCGGTGGGCTTTTTGTTCGTTGAAATCTCTACTTTCCGATAGTGTAAAAAAAATATACATTACTATGGGAAATGTTCTTAAAAAATGCAAAAAAACGAAGAAAACTCGAATCGAAAAAACAAAGTCTTATCTCTAAAAACCGTTCAATCTTCCGTTAAAGTAAACGGAGATATTATAGCAATTTGTCGTACGGCCGTAGCGTCCTCCTGGTTTTCAGGGGTTTCTGGACGATCTACAACCGCCGCTCTCGAAGAGGATCTCAAGTTTCGAGAGTCCATCTTCGTATTTAAGGAGTTGATTGAGATACCGGCCGCTACGGGCAAGAAGTTCCGCCGAGCCTTTGTGGTAGGTGAGGCAATCAGAATTCTCTAACACTTCGAGATTTCTTACAGACAAAATATTCTTACACTGATTTAATATGTATTAGAATTCTGATGCGTGGTGTATAACTCAAGTTCCACAAAGATGTCGGCCTTCTCGCTTCGTGTAGCCGCGTTCCCTCTCCTCGAGAGAGGTACAAGAATGCCGGCAATGTCGACTCTTCCTGCTGCCAGTCGCTTTGTGTAGCTACCTTTTTGTTAACAGTAATTCATATAGTTACTATTTACATAAGGTTTTGGAGACGAAGTGTTATTGCAGCTCAACCTGATCGGAAAAGCAATTATAAGTCCCCGTCGGGGCTTTTATTCGCTCTTTACCGTGACAGGCCCAAATAACGCTGTGGTCAGTTCGACACGATTTGAGATAGTTCTAAGACCAATGTCTTTTCTATCTCAGAAAGTCGTGTTCTACTGTCAGAAAGCGTTTTGTAGTCGACACGCCGGTTCTCGTACACTTGATGATTTAACTTCTAAATTGGATAACCATTATTAGGTATTATTCTTCAATTTTGGACGTCTTCGACGATAGAAGGATATTGGTTAATTAATAAAACTCAAAGGTAGCTTAGTAGCGCACCGAACCAACAAGGTCTTACGGGGCTAGTAGTGTATGACGACTGGATCCCGGATCGGAAGATGTGCTGCTCTTTTATACCCATCGTGTTTGAGAATTTTCAGCACACTTCCGCCGAGAGGCCAATGACAGCGCAGTTAATAACGAGCGCTGTGGTTGGCCGGCCAAAGTAACAATCTTTGTCGTGATTGGTTACCTTGGCGACAAATTGATCCGTTATTGCTATTTCAACGAATATCTCTAACGATCGACATTAAAAAAGATATGGAGACTTATTTAAAATACGAACTTGCACCTTTTCCATTGTCACTTTTTACCGAACATGGTCTTAGGAAAAACGTTAAATCTCAGCTCTACGAATTATTTGTGAGTACAAATGGACCAACGCATTCTGACGGCACTGTGCATGTCGTGCACAATGCCGTCGGATTTTTACTGCTACTTTAAAGTAATTTGGCAGAAAAATAAAATGGTGGAAGAGATCATGAATGTATATTTGCTCTATGTCTAAAAACATTATGCAGCAGGCAGCCATTTCGTTTTTGACGGCTATCCCGAAATTGAAAAATCAGTAACTGTGACACCAGCACCAACAGCACATTCAACTAGAAAAGGAGAACGTAGTCGTAGAAAAACCTCAGACAATATTCCAGAGTTTCATTATCAAAACCATACTAAAATACCATTTTTGCGGGAAAAATTTTTATCAAACGAGAAAAACAAAGACAAAATAATCAAAACGTTAATGGAAATATTACAGTCACAAGGATTTTTCTGCAAACAAGCAGAAAAAGATGCTGATGCTGATATAATTAAGACTTCCATAGAAATTGTCAGAGATACAAATAAAACTGTCATTGTTGTGGGTCAAGATATTGATCTTTTGGTCCTTTTGATTCAATTAAATGAAAATAATAATGACATTTATTTTCTTAAACCAGGTTCTGGAACTGTAAAAGATCAATTTTTCACGTCGAATAGTTTCAAATATAAATCTTGCAAAAATATCATTGCATTTTTGCATTGTTTTTCAGGTTGCGATACAACATCCGGATTTGCCGGGAAAGGAAAGAAAACTATCGTAAATTCATTATTATATGCTAAAAATTTGTCAAGTTTGGCTAAAATTTTTTATGAAAAAGATGCAAATAAACAAGATATCGCAAAAAATGGATTACAATTAATCAAATCTTTTTATAAGTGCAAAAATAATAAGCTCACGCTAAATAAAATACGATTTCAAAAATATCAATTGGCAAAAATCAAATCATCTTTCGTATTGGCAAATCTCCCACCTACAGAAGGTGCAGCAGAACAACATTGTTACAGGGCATATTATCAGCTTCAAACATGGCTGGGCAACATGCTGGGAACTGACAGCAACAGATTGGGGCTGGAAACAACAGCAACGAGGCATTATGCCCAAATTTACAGAAAAGGAATTGATCCCGGAAATACTGCTCAAAACTATTTGCTGCAGCTGTGAAACTGGATGTAACAATTTAAAATGTTTTTGCCGAAAACATGGTTTGGAATGCAAAAATTTATGTTCAAGTTGTCACGGCCCAGAAAATTGCTCTAATATGGAGGAAAAAGCCTACGAAGAAATTAATTATAATAATGATTCTAATGAAATTATGGATGAGGAAGTAACGCAGACAGGAAACAATATTGAAGATGAAGATGGTGATGGTCTTGAAGATTTCGAAGATCTTCTAGAATCAGCAGGCGACGAAAAAATGCCATCAAAGAGGCAAAAATTAATGCCCTCAATAATATTATAATAAATATAGACATCATAAATATATATATTGTAAGGTTGCCCATGACAAAAATGTAATTAAACAATAATAAACCAGCTTTTTAATTGTAAAAAAAAAAGTTTGTGGATTTATAATTTTTTTGTTTATCAATGTATCATGAAATCTTAAGCTACATGACTAGTTACAGTATTAATTATAAGAAATATCTCAAAATTGTACATAATGATGAAAAAAAAAATTTTCGATTTGAGTTTTTTTGCTTTTTGCGTTTTTTAAAAACATTTGCCATAGTAATTTATATTTTCTTTACACTATCGGAAAGTAGAGATTTCAACAAATAAAAAGCCCATCGACTTTTTTAAAAAGCTGATATTTTGACGCGTAAATTTTCGATTGAAAAGTAGGGTGCTTTTTCGATATTAAATCAATATCAGGTAAAAAAATAAATTTTTCAATTCCAAACAATTACAGTGTGTTTGGTACATACTAAGGCAAGTTTTCACCAAATTTTGTAAAAAAATAATTTTTTTGTAAAAGATAAAAATAAAAAACCACACACTTAGTTTTTAGAATTTTTTACAGAAATTTTGAGGTTATGTGAAAGAAGAGTAATACAATAGTTGTAGATCTTTTTGTTACCTACAACTTGGCCTGTTAACTTTTTCTCATAGCACTTGTAGTTTCGCCGAAAATCGCGATAAACCGATTTTTACCCTTAAAAACTCACCCCCTCCCACTTCCCGACCTCGGATGGAGTGGAATTTATTTTTTCTTCCATTCTTAGCATATTCTCTTCTTTTTTCCATAGGTTTCATTCTACTATAATTTTTTTTGGTTTCAAAAATTATCGACCCTGGTCTAGGGGGTGTGAATGGATCCCATTCTTAAATAGATGAACTATGCTTCTACGAAAAAAACTGTACCAGTAAAACATTATTTTTATAGTATTGAACATTTATTAGACTAAAGCATACACATTACTAGAAAATACATTCTACTGCTGACACTAACAAACTAAATAACAGCTATATACTATTTGTACAATGTACACAAACTATCTCTGATTTTGCGTATTCTAGACATACAAAATTTTTACATTAACACATATTTTACTAGTTTTTCTGTCTTTGCCTCTACAACACGCATGGCACCGCCCATTTGTATTTTTTGTTTGTTCTACAAATCAAAAGTTCTAGGAATACATCTGTCATATAACGCTTTTTATTCTTTTCGATGTGCTTATTGTTAACACTTCTGAAAACATATTCCTTTATAAGTTCCTTGTTCAGTGCCAAAATATATATGTATTTTACTTACTCATATTGTGCTTTTTTCAATCAGGATATTTTAGCAGCCACAATTTATAGGAATTAATACCTGCGACATCAATAAGCTGAGAGAATATAGCCATGGACCAACGGTTTGTTTTTATTTGTACTGTATATTCTTTAGCCAACTTATCGATTGTATCAAGTGCTGCTTTAGTTTTGTTGTAATTTAGAATAATTTCAGGTTTATAGGAGTGTTCTTCACCAGCCACTTTGTTGTCAACATGCTCACTTGAAAGTAAGATGACTGCAGTTCTTGGTTTTGGAATATAATAACGTTCTATGTTTTCTAAAAGCAAACATACTTAAATGTTATTGTTATTGAATATGTTATTTATATTCTTCTCCCATAACTTATCCGCAAGTTGTAATCTCATAAAAACATTTTCAGTTGTTATTCCAAACCCTCCTTCCAAATGGTCTATCAAGTCTAGGACAACTTTTTGGTCTTGAGCTTTTTCCGCCTTAGGACTTAGTTTTCCTAAAAATTATTAGATTTAAAACTTTGCTTTTTTTTGTTTTCTTATTGGCAATTCACAAACTTACCCAAATAAATTTGCATGTTTGCAATAAAAGAAGTAGTGCGGTCTATAAGGGCCCATATCTTTAATCCGTGCTTGTAAGGTTTGCTCTTCATAAAAACTCAAAATGGTGCTTTACCTTTAAAAGGCACGAGCTGGTCATCTATAAACAGATGGTCGCCAGGATTAAGTGATCTTACAATTGGAAATAAAAATATCACATACATCTCTTATTGGGGCCAGTTTATCTACTCATTTTCGTTCTTGTTTGGTTTCAAAATTGTCAAAACGTATAAATGAAGTTATGTGTTTGAACCTATCTCTAGACATAGCAGCTGGTATTATAGGACGTCAGTAAGCAATATCCTCACACCAAGGCATACCGATCGCCTCTTTTGATCTATGAAAAGCTCCAATTATAAGCAATACTTCAATATAGGCTTGAATTTTTACAGAATCAACGCTAACATACACTTAATTTTATTTGGGTTTTCGCTATTCCATTTACCGTAATACGCTCGAGTCTTACGATTAGTTTCCATGACAATTATGTTTAAAATTTCATTTAAAAAATACAAAAGGAAAGCGTTTTTGATACTTGATATATCATCACTGTAAATTGTAAGTCCTAGAGCATGTCTACAAATATTGGCCTGTGCGCGTGTCACTTTTGTGTTTTTTGGCAACCTTAATCTTGACCACTCAGTTCCATCTTTAGATACATATACCTTCGTAAGCCTTCGGAGTCAGTAACTGTTGATTTATTTTGCTCTATGCTTTAACCAATAATAAGGTCATTTTCTTCTTCTACCTCTGTTACATTGTCTTCATCTTCTAAATCACTTGCTGTATCCTCATTGAAATCAAACTCTGGATCATCACTTTAAAGTAAACGTAAAAGTTCATCTTCACTGTTCACAGCTTTCGGCTAGATATAAATGAAACGTAATTCATGTTCAGAATTTTATGCACTATTCACAAAGCAACTGACACTAAAACTCAATATATTTATATACTATTTCGTTAAATTTTATCGCAGCTCGGGGAATTCCCCAGTGAAACATGTAAAACCCTTACGTAAAACGATAGTACACTCATAGTCGGTACTAATCCGTAAAATCTATGGGATTTCCACAATATTACAACTTTAATAGAATTAATTTTATATGATAAAGGCTGGCCGGGATATTAGTAGACGCCAGCCTATAAAATTGAAGTTTAAATTTAATCTAATCGTTAAATGTTCTTGTGGGCATAATCTTTTATCAATACAATATGTAAGGCCAAAAATTGTGATCTGAGGTCAAAATAGAACGCGACCAGTCCGATGAGGGTTAAGAGTGGACCTCGACATTTAAGACACAAATTTATAATCTGCCTATAAAATGTAGAGTTACTTTTCTCATGGCTGTTGGCTTACCAGTCTGTTCAAAGGTATTCTGCATGTCAGCAGTTTCTATGGGCACTTAATATCAGCTAGTTAAAGGCTATTTTCCTTAAACAAGAAAAGAGAGGAGACACGTAATCGTATGGAATTGACTGAAGCCTCAACCGGCATTACTGTACAAGTAATATTTTATTACTTCACAAGATAAAAAATATTGGATATACAGGGTGGTCCGTAAGTAATTGTAAAAAAAGAAACAGTAGATTCTACACTTTAAAATATTACGATATAAGCTTTAATAAAATGTTGATATTAAAAAAGATACAGGGTGTTAAAGTGCAAATTTAAAATTATATTTTTCGCTATAACTTTCATGTTTGTAAACATTTATGTATAAAAATTTACAACTGGGTACTTTTAAATATGAGAATTTATAATTTGATGTAAACTTTGATGTAACTGATAGAGGGCGCCACATATGTGGTATAAATTTGCACTTAATATTTGGGACAGAAAATATTAAAGATATATTATTTTAACAAAAAAAAGGTATACCTGTTAATAACTTCAAAACTCAACAGTTGTCGAGATAATCGAATTTTACAAATCAGCTGCATAATTCTGATTTAAGGCAATTACTCCAGGCAACGAAGAAAAAATAGACAAAAATTTTAATACTTCTGAATTTTGGTATAAAATGAAATTTGGTAAAAAACTAATAGTGAACGAAATATTAAATAATATAAATATATCAGCAGGATAATTAATAATAGGATTGGACAAAATAACAGAATAATAGGATTTTACATCAAACATTTTACGTTTTATGTTAAATTAAAGTCATAATCAAAACATTTTGTTTACAAACCAAATTAAGAAATAATTAAGCTAAATAACATAACTTTTTGTCAAAGTAAGTGTTCAATATGTCCACCATTTTCTTTAATTCATTTGTCAATATATTCCATAAAAGATCGTCTCATATTAAATAGCATCATTGGTTCTAAAGAAACTGCTGCAGTATTTATTTCTTCCCATAGTTGGTTGCGAATGTTTATGGGATTCTTATAGACACGTTGTTTTAATGCGCCCCATACACCAAAGTCAAGCGGATTAAATTCTGGGCTACGTGGTAGCTATATTGTATGATGGATGAATACATTCTTTTGGATACATATCCAAATGTTATGGTAAATTATGGAACTGCATCTTATTTGTCGCAGAGGTTAAATAATGTATTAAACTGTGATGTATCTCGTTCACTGGTTACTTATATACACACGGAATAACCTATCGAAGACATTACGTATTTATATGATTACGTTACAGCTTACGAGTAACTATAATTACATCTCGAACAAATGGTCTATTATGATTTTCTAACGAACTAATATTATGCTGAAATAAATTGCCTGTGTAAAAATTTAAAAAAAAAAGTCTTTAAGGTTAGATTCGTAGCAAAAGTATTATGAAACAAGACACATATATGTTATTTAATACATGAGCTCTTGTTTCTAATTGTCTTAATAAAAATGGGTAAACAGTTTACGTAATGAATAATAAGTATTCTTCTCGGATTTTTTATGAATTAAATAATTATATTAATATCTTACCACATTGCCAAGGAATATGACTACCACGACCAATCCAACATTCAGAAAAGTTGTATTTAAGTATGTTCTATCTGCCTTCTCTCTAGAATGTGGTGGTGTACTTTCTTGCATAAACTACATATTTTTGGTTTTTAGCATTTTATAATAGAGAAAAAGTAATACAACGTCATTATAGAAACTTAAGAAGCGATAGAAAAGGGAAATTGTAAATATGATGACGGCCAACGTTTGAAAACGTATACGGCACCTAAAGAAGATGAAGAATATTTTCTCCAATAAGACTTTTAGCACCCATAACAAAGCATTTTGTTATGTTACATTATCATCTTTGAGTTGTTTTAATAGGAATAAACTATGAATTATGCTTATCTACAGGTATACAGTGCTTTACCGCACAAAATATCAAACTAAGAATTACATATTTTGCAGCTGACTTATAAAATGCGGTTATCTCGAAAACGGTTGAATTTTAAGGTTACTAACAGGTATACCTTTTCTTTGTAAAAATAATGTATCTTTAATATTTTTTAACATATATACAGCTAACTTAAAGAGCAACAAAGTTAGCGTAAATTTATGCCACACATATGGAATATGTTGCTCCATCTGTTAGTTACCTTAAAGTATGTATAAAATTATAATTTATTCTACTCAAAAGCATCCAACTCTAAATTTTTGTATTGCCGTAATGTCCATTCCTACTTCTTCTAACTGTTTTATTGCATGTATAGATACTCCCGTCCGGTACCAACTTAGAACATTCCATGTTCCAACATTCAAAGTCCTTTTCCTTTGCGATTGTCGTTTTTCCTATGTATCTGTTCGATTCCGAGGAAAACTTGAAGTTTTTATAACAGACTTATTTTATGGCCTTCCGCTTAATCCTCCTCTTTTATACGGGCTTGGAATCGGCAAGAAAGACTGCTAAGCTACTCGATCCAACCAACAGTCATTCCAGGCGGAATCCAACGTACAAGGGAACTGAATGATGAAATGTAAATTGTATACTATTTATTTTATAAACAATTATTAATGTCCTTGTTTTTAAATTAACTGTTGTTAAATATTTAAGTTAGTCTTAATGCTCACATGGTATTTATTTCCCTAGCATGCCTCCCGTTAAAAATTTAATTATTATCATATTCTTAATGTATTGCTTTTAACTTAGCAGTAAACGTGTTAAAGCATAAACTCCAAAAAATTTGTGTATTCATTTTAAAAACTGAAAACCCCGCGCTTTGTCGTTTAACACCTACAAAACTTGCACCCTTTTACAAAATATCGAAGTTCGCAGATCTTGTAAAATATTCTACTGAAATATTTACTTTTAGTGAATCAATTTCTGAAGACGTGCAAAACCCTCCAGACATGAACGACGTCAGAAGCAGCGCCGCGGCGCGTCTTTTCACTTCGAGTAGCACTTGGCTTCTCAATCGGTTTGCAATTGAAAACATTGAAGGAATTCTTAGTGCAAACGGCAAATACTTTGTAGAATTGGAAATTGTGAACGATCTAAAATTCTGCTTTTCAATGTATGACTTTTAGAAAATGTTCGTTTTGGTTGATTTTTTTCATTTTGAGATATTATAGCTATAAAATACTGTAAAATATGCTTATATTGGCAAATACAAGAATGGTAACTACACAGCAATCAAAGAAAAATCAAATAATTTTTAAAATATTTTATTTTATCTATTAAACTGGGCATGCATGATTTGGACGCTAAATTTAAAATTCGACACTGAAAAATAAAATTACCTGTTTCTGCATACATGATTTGGACGCTGGGTGTAATTGAAATGTAAATGGAAAGTCAGGTAATAAAATTCTAGAGATTAAGCTTGATAAGGTTTATTTGTTACTTTGAAATAAATACGACATACATTTTATGAAATGGAATCGATCGATACAGTTAGTTTGATACTCATGTATCCTATTTCTAACGAACATAATTTTTTTTCTACTCTTTGGATCTTGAAATCTATTACTTTCACTATTACAGACACTATTAATTTTAATGTAAGTTTCAGTTTGAAAATTTTTTAAAACATCAATAAAATGGAAAATATTTGGATGAGCATGGTAAAAATTATCATTATCATTATCATGGAACGATTCACAAGCATTAGTTGTTAATTATTGTAAACTCTCACTCATCGCAGCCCACATCTCCGACGGAAATGTTGCGTGGTCGCCAATGTAGTTGTCCAATAAGTAGTCGGAAAACTTTTCAATTTTTGAATCCTTTGGTTGAATAGCCATAAAATCATATATGAAAGATTCTTCGACTTCTGAGGGAGGTAAAAATGGCAGCCCAAAAATATATTTCAGCCATTTAGATATTTCACTGTCTGCCAATTTATATTCCCGAATTAAGCCACAACCACCGATATTACGATACCAAGCTTGCATAAGATGAAAACGGCACCCTTTAATGTGCACATTTGGAAATTCAAAACGCGCAGCATTTTCAAAACATTAAATAGTTTTATATAGGTTAGTTCCGATTTGTCGGGAAGTAAACAATAACACAATGGTATATAATGTCCATTGATAAATACATGTATGGTAAAAAATTTCCTGAAATATTGAGCACAGTAACTAAATGTACCGTCCATATAAATCGTTTCACTGCCGCACAGAAAACGCATGTTAGTGTTACACGAGAAAATGATAATGTTAGAACTTAGTTCAACTGCAAATATAAAATTCTCGTCTTTTGATATTCATAATATTTACTGCAGCAATAGTTTCTTCTTTACTTTTGGGCAGTTTCGGTTGAGCCATTCGCCGTTCACTGTATATTTGATTTCGTATTAAATTAACGTTTTTAACAGACATGTGGCTCAAGCAATCTACATTTTCTTTCAACGCACTATGTATGATTTTGGACGGCCTTTCGGTCAAATTATCCTTAGCCTTCCTTTTGGCACTGCGACGCACAATCTGTCTATTAAGCGTCTTGATATCACACTCGTGATTATGTTCTAGATTACTTCGGATCACTAACTTTTCTGGCCCTTTCGTGAATATCTTCGCTTTACACGACCGTTTTACGCACCTCCAATACGTTTCTCCCGATTTTAGTACTTTATCTTGAGAAAAAGTAAAACTGTTCACTTTGAGCAAAATTTTACCACGATTACTTACTAACGTTGAAATTTCCATGTTCACTTTTCACTATTCTCTGACAAACTAATAACTAGTAACTAAGTAAATGTCAATGACCATCATTAAACCCTAATTATATCTAATATCTGGTACCTGCGATAATCCTTCCGGCAGCGTCCAAAACAAGGGTACTTTTAAGACCCTCAGGTACTTCAGCGTCGAAAACATGCCCGCCCATTAAACTAAAGAAAAAATATTAAGAAGAAATACATAGTTCTATGGAATTCAATTGTTCAATGAAATGTTTCATTAAAAACAGAGAAAAAAGCATACTTTTACATATTATTATCAGATTAATATTGTTCTAAAACTATTTTTTGTGGCATTTTAAAATTATTTACTATTTTTATATCGAACCAACCACAATTATTTTAGTTAAAAATGCGTTTATTTTGTCGCTTCGATGTCTACTTCGGAAATCGTTCTCAAAATACAAATTAAATAAATTTTAGTTTATTACCGGGTATAATTAAATTAAATTGTGGCTTATTCCCAACAAAAATAGTAATTGCGTCTAAAAATTGGTTTACAATTTCAGAACAATGAGGAGGAGCTCGATCGTGAAGAAAAAAATAGTTTTCTGAATTTTTGACGCTTTTTGACACTTTGTTTTAATATATTAGGATTTTTTTTCCTAAAAAAGTAGTTATTAGAAAGTAAAAAATTTTAAACTTATTTAATCGTAAATTCTTTGTTTAAGTTACCACCATAAAAGTGGAGAGCTACAACCTGGTTTTTTCTGATGACACAACAACTCTCATCGTTTCTTAAAACCACGTACTCTTCGAATCAGTAATGCGAATTCTACTCAATAAATATTTCGCTTTTTGTAAATTTTGATTTGTATACCATAGTAGTAGTATAGTGTAGACCATATAATATTCTTAATAAATTCATTACATTCTTGACATTTTATAGTTACAAATTCTACAGACGCCATTATTTTAATATAGTCTGTTTCCTTTACTCTTTGAACTAGGTTGTTCTAACGATAAGACTATCAAAGAGAATTAAAATATAAATACCATTATAAAATAATACCTCAATCAACCATGGGAGCTTGTCGTCTATGCTTCGCCTAGCTAAGTCTCTTAACTGTGAATCCGTCTTATCTTAAACTATGAATTAAACAATGAGTATTTAGCTGGTATCAAATAAAACAATGTATATAAAAAAACAATGTAAATAAAAAATAATATTTAAGTAGCAAAAACAACCCTTGCCTAACGCTTTACATTAAATAAATTTGTAACTGATACTTATGGCATCGATGGGCTGCTTGCTTCTAATTGTATGTTGCCTTCAGATTATGTGGTGAGGTTTTCCAGACAGCTGCAGTTATTCCATATTATTCGATGAATATATTATATAAAGTTTCGGACATATCCCATAAACTAATATATTAAACAGCTTGTATTAGAGAACCGTCAAAGTGGGTTTAACTTCCTTGCCGATTATTTTACAAAATTACAATTAAACAAATAGCAGTTGGCAAGGATAAAATCAAATAAAAACACTATTAAAGTTAGTTAAATTGTTTAAGATCTCTACATGCACAAAATTTGAAAGTGTGGCTTTAAAAGAAGCGAGGGGTTATGAATATTGAAAATGCTGTAAGAATTATAGACTATAGATTACAATGAAAGTACTCACCCCAAGAGATTTCTGCATACGATAAAATGAACCTTATAATAATTTTTGCCTTCTTTTATAAATTTCCGAAACAGACAAAAAATAACATCCCACCACGTTTAGAAAAGCTGATTGACAGTGACAGAAAGTAGGAAGACACTACAATGAAATCAAGTTTAGCACAGATGCCATAGGACGTATGCCTTTCATGAAATTAGATCTTCTGTCAATGTAAAACAGAATATTTAGTCTACCGAACAGAAAGAAAGAGGGCGTATATTTATTCTACCGGAAAGAAAGAGAGAAAGAAAAGAAAGAAAGAGGGCGAATATTTATTCTACCGAACGGAAAGAGAGAGAGGCAGCTTACTACTTTTTTAAAGAAAAAATTGTAAAAAAAGGATTTGAACGTAAAGGAATTAATAAATTAGTAAAGAAAAATAAAACAAAATAATTATTTAAATATAAATTAACAAAAATGTGACGTTTATAACGTTACAGTGTAATAGAAGATAAAATATATGTATATTTTTTTAAAATAAGCTAAATAGATGACATTCTTCTTGTCTTCTTCTTCTTCCTCCTCTTTATAAGCTTTTCATTTTGCTTGTTCATTGGCGGATTATTACCTCTATGGAAGGTTGTCACTCCATCTTTTGCGCAGTCGTCCGATACTTTCTCTGCCGATTGGTGACTTATCTCTTGAGTAGATGTGATAAGTTCGTACGGGATCACTTTTCAAGATGGCGGCCAGAACGCAAGCTTACGTAATTTCGTCCTGGACCGGAAGTGACCTGTCACTCTAGGCCACGCCCCCTGGTGACGTAGGTATGTCCTTCGTGTCTTTAGGCCACGCCCCTTGACCAATGGTGTCATAGGAACGCCTCCAAGTAAACGCCTGACCAATGGTGGCATAGGAACGTCCCCTCTCGTGATGTTAAAACATATCCTCGACCAATGGTGACATAGGAACGTCGAGGTCGAGGATACATTCACACGTCACGAGTGTTGCGTTTCTGTATCACCATTGGTCGAGGATATGTTCTAACGTCACGAGAGGACGTCCTTATGCCACCATTGGTCGAGGATATGTTCTAACGTCGCGAGTGGGGCGTTTCTGTGCTACCATTGGTCGAGGATATGTTCTATCGTTACGAGGGGATGTTCCTATGCCACCATTGATCGAGGATATGTTCTAGCGTCACGAGGGGACGTTCCTATGCCACCATTGGTCAGGCATTTACTTGGGGGCGGTCCTATGACACCATTGGTCGAGGGGCGTGGCCTAGAGAAACTATGGGCGTACCTACGTCGCCAGGGGCGTGGCCTAGAGTGGCAGGTCACTTCCGGTCCAGAACAAACTTACGTAAGCTTGTGTTCTGACCGCCATCTTGAAAAGCGGTCTTGTACGAACTTGTCACATCTACTCTCTTGCTATTTTGATGACACGTGTCTCCTTCATTCTGCTTATGTGTTTATTCCATTTTTTTTTTCTATTTTATGTCCATTCATTTATACACTGTACGTTACATTTTCTTCTAATGTCTTCACTTCTCTTTTGATCTCTCAGCGTATATTCTGTAATTCTTCTCAGTACTCTCATCTCTGCTGTTTCCCGTAGCCTTTCCGTTGTGGCTGTGTCGGATCTTTTCTCTGAGGTATATGTCATTATTAATTGGTCTTACACTGGCTTTTTAAATTCTTGACTTTATATTAGTGTTAATGTGTCTGTTTCACCATATAGTGTCATTAAGGCATCTTGCCAGTCTATTTGCTTTTTGTACTTGGTCTCTCAGTTCGTTGTTCAGGTCTCCATAGCTAGACAGTGTAATTCCCAGGTATTTTATTTCCATTACTTAGAGTGTTTTGATTCTTTTTGTTACCCAATCTGTACCTTCTTCCTTTGTTGACGCTTTTGATAATTTTATCCATGATCAAATTAAAGACCATGGGGCTTAATGAATCCCCTTGTCTTTTTCCGCTGCCTATTTCTATAGGTTCTGTAAGTTGTCCATATGTATATCCATAAAAAAATGTAGTATGTATTACGCTTTTTTATCAAAGGTATGCTGACTCATAATCCGTCGCGACTATTGGTGCACAGAACCCGAGCGCCAGTAACGGAAGGGTAAATTTTGTCACTTGTGGTCAGTGTATTCAAGCAGTTATATCCTGTATCGTATTTGGTATACACGAGCGACCTTTTATGTAACTTTTTACTTTTATTAATTCAAACAATAATATTACGAGTATTGTAATTTAAAACTGAAATAATAGATGCAGTAGAGGATAGATAAAAGTCCATTTTTTACATAAAAGTGCTTTGACTAAGAATGTGACCAAATTATCTTAACTAATAAGTTAATCGTCTCCTTTTATATGCGAATGCTCAATATGTGATTATGATAAAATGGTAGTATGTGTGTAACTCAAAGTCTAATTTTAAATCAATACAAATCAAGTAATAATAAAACAAACTAGTTTATTTCTATTAAACTCATTGTTTATTTAAGTACAACAGAACTAATAACTTTAATCTTTATACATTTATTTTCCAACTGGTAATCGAGGGCATTGCTCGGGCGGAACACATTTACCCTTGCTATCTTTGAAATAGCCTGGATTGCATCTACATTGAGATTGGCAGAAGATAGTGCCTGGACAGACTATACCGGTCGGACATATCGGTCGCTTGTTCTTGCAAGTTGGATCTGGACAACAAGGTTTGCATCCTTGACTAGAGTTGGCAGGGCATAAAGGATTTTCTGAAACAAAAAATATTAAGCAAAATAAAAACAGACACATAATGTGGAACCGAAAAACTCAAAAAAATATATCCAAGTTCTATAAAATTGGTATCTATACATCCAAAAGTTAAAAGAGATGAAACATATCAGTGTTAAATCCAAAACCATTGGATTTAACACTGATATGTTTCATCTCCTTGTGGACTTTAAGTCAGCATATATGCCAGCGTCTTCAGATGTAAATTATATAAAGCCATGAATGAACTTATCATTCCCCATAAGTTAATAAGACTTTACTACTAACAACTATGAGTAAAGTAATCTACGTAGTTTCAATACAAGGCGATCTAACACAAGGATTTAAAACGTATTCAGGTTTATGAAAGGAAGATGCGCTGTCGTGTCCTCTCTTTACTACAGCATTAGCAAAGACTATAACATATACCGAGTTATACAACAGGGGAACAATGTTTAATAAATAAACGCAGAATATGGCCAAAGCTGACTATTTGGATTTGAACGGACGCGCCGCAGATGGTTTCCAAATCTGGACAACAAGGTTTGCATCCTTGACTAGAGTTGGCAGGGCATAAAGGATTTTCTGAAACAAAAAATATTAAGCAAAATAAAAAAAAGACACATAATGTGGAACCGAAAAACTCAAAAAAAAATATATCCAAGTTCTTTAAAGTTGGTATCTATACATCCAAAAGCTAAAAGGAATGAAACATATCAGTGTTAAATCCAAAACCATTGGATTTAACATTGATATGTTTCATCTCCTTGTGGACTTTAAGTCAGCATATATGGCAGCGTCTTCAGATGTAAATTATATAAAGCCATGAATGAACTTCTCATTCCCCATAAGTTAATAATACTTTACTACTAACAACTATGAGTAAAGTAATCTGCGTAGTTTCAGTACAAGGCGATCTAACACAAGGATTTAAAACGTATTCAGGGTTATGAAAGGGAGATGCGCTGTCGTGTCCTCTCTTTACTACAGCATTAGCAAAGACTATAACATATACCGAGTTATACAACAGGGGAACAATGTTTAATAAATAAACGCAGAATATGGCCAAAGCTGACTATTTGGATTTGAACGGACGCGCCACAGATGGTTTCCAAATCTGGACAACAAGGTTTGCATCCTTGACTAGAGTTGGCAGGGCATAAAGGATTTTCTGAAACAAAAAATGTTAAGCAAAATAAAAAAAAGACACATAATGTGGAACCGAAAAACTCAAAAAAAATATATCCAAGTTCTTTAAAGTTGGTATTTATACATCCAAAAGCTAAAAGAAATGAAACATATCAGTGTTAAATCCAAAACCATTGGATTTACCATTGATATGTTTCATCTCCTTGTGGACTTTAAGTCAGCATATATGGCAGCGTCTTCAGATGTAAATTATATAAAGCCATGAATGAATTTATCATTCCCCATAAGTTAATAATACTTTACTACTAACAACTATGAGTAAAGTAATCTGCGTATTTTCAATACAAGGCGATCTAACACAAGGATTTAAAACGTATTTAGGGTTATGAAAGGAAGATGCGCTGTCGTGTCCTCTCTTTAATACAGCATTAGCAAAGACTATAACATATACCGAGTTATACAACAGGGGAACAATGTTTAATAAATAAACGCAGAATATGGCCAAAGCTAACGATTTGGATTTGAACGAACGCGCCACATGAGGACTTAAAGAGATGGTTTCCAAATACTTGATGACCGCGTAAAATATGCGCATTAAAATACAGTCCTCTCTCTCTATAACGATATGCAAGGGACTGGGCATTTTCATCTTTATAAGGAGAGATCGTTATATAGAGAGAGACAAAATTCGGTACTGTAATATTAATAATACTGTACTAAATAACCTATTTTAATTTAAAAAAATCAAAACGAATATAAATGAATTAACATTGTATTCCACATAGATTTATTAACGAATAATATGAGCATATAATACAGTATAAAAAATGACTGTACAATTAAAACATGTGTACTGTACAATAGAAAAATAATAGGCTACTGTAAAATATATTTAGCCTACATTACCAAAAAAATCTGTCGCATCGAATCTTCCACAGTTTTCTATCACTGTTTTCTTTTTCTTCTACACGAACTACTTGCAGGATGTCCTCGTCAGAAAGTCCAGATGTTGTAGCTACATTTTCATTAACTTCTTCAAAATCTGTTAGCTCTTCCAGTCCGTAGGTGATAGTAAGTTCCAACTGTCTGGCCCAAACATCTAATGGCAGGTCATCTTCATCATCAGTCAATCCTTGATCTTCCAACCATCCTGCGTGTTTGAAGGAATGTTATATTGTATTGCTCGTCACCTGGTCCCAGGATTTACTAATCATTAGGATGGCGTCAAGAATGTTTAGTTTAAGATCTCTATTATTCTCAACCAATTCGTCCATGGACACTTTGGTCCATGGGCTAAAGGACACTCGTTGTGTTTGCTGGCAGAAAACAGAGTTCGATGTTTTGAAGGTCGCACAATACACGATGAGCAGGACAATTGTCTACAAGCAAAAGAATTTTTTTCCCTTTAACCTCGATATCCCACTTTCTTATCGCTTCTTCAAAAATTTCCGAGGTCATCCACGCACTCTTGTTTGCTATATAGGTCACCCGTATATTTTTTATGATTTTAAAGCAACGCGGGTTTTTCGACTTCCCTATCAATAACAATTTTCGCTTCACCGAACCTGTCATATTAGCGGCCACTAAAACTTTAATTCGTTCCTTAGAGAGCTTTTCATCAACGCACTTTTCCAATTTAAATTTTAATGTTCTGTTTGGTGTCATTTTAAAAAACAATCCAGTCTCATCCGCATTGAAATTGTGGTGTGACGCATATCGTGCCTTCAGTCCAGGCCACACGTTTTCTAGCCAATCATCCGTTACGTTTTTGTGAACATCACGAGCCTCTTCGCTGATTTGCCCGTAGTTGATCTTGTGCCGCAGCTTCCACTTGCTCAGCCAACCCTCAGATGCATTGAAATTCTCAATTCCGAGTTCAGTTGCAAAAAACTCAGCTTTTGTCCTGACCACAGGCTCAGAAAGTGGAATATGATTCATACGCTGCTGCTGAAACCACTGAAGCATAGCGCGATCTAAATATTCGTGCTGAGGTTTCCGCAACTTCTTCCTGCTACCGCCCTCCATCTCCGCTTTAAGCCTTTTTTCTGTCCTTCCATATCGTAGCCACAGTTGACTGAGACAGTCCCGTCCGGCGAACAACATCTGATTGCTTTTCACCTTTCTCTATTGCTCGAGTTATCGATAACTTTTCTTCCACCGAGAGCACTTTACGCTTTTTCGAAAACATCTTGACTGTTGACACACTAAGACACAACTCAAACTGGAAATAAAAAGTCGTCAATAGATGACAACATCTGTGTGATAACAGTTAGGTACGCCGCCCGAACAGTAAACGGGAGTCACTTAATTCTCTGATAAGAAAGAGTAGAATGGGTGGCCACATTCCTTAAGCGCAAAACAAAACAACCGCTGGACAATGACCTTGCCACTCGTGACTCAGGTAGTCTAAAATTTGAACACAATAACACATTTGTCATCAACTATTGAACGTTAAAAAGTTATCGCTATAAAGAGAGAACGATATCGGTATAGAGAAAGAATTAATACTGTTGTGAATTTATTAAAAGGTTCAATATTTATAACACTTACGGATTTAATTTATTTCTTTATTTATATTAACTTATCTAACAATAATTTATTAATATCCGTACGTAACAAATTCGCGAGCCCGGGTGTTCAGAATTAACTAACTCTCCATATAAAAATGTTGTATTTATATACGAAATCCTGATATACTGGAATAGTCGAGAACATCAAGTTGGAGAATTCACCATAATTTGAATCTAGACTTCCACCGAAATTTCTACAATAAAACAGAATAATTAGTCATAAAAGTTAGGCCAGTATATTTATCGTAACATTGCCCCCCTCTTAAAAGATGGTTCCTCCTGGAACCTTGTCGGGACTGGAACCGGAACTGTATGCTGGTATCGGCAACTGGACCCTCTTTTACAACTTCCAGTTGTATAAAAATGACAAGGGACGGTTTTCTCTCCGCACCAGTAACTATGCGGATTGCAACAGACTAACACCTGGACTTCGGTGTCTTTAAAGATCTCCTCCACCATATTTCGGATAACCCTCCAATCTAATTGGCGGCACTCCAACTTTGGCATGGCTAACTTTTGCACGTCGGACTCTAGTACGTGCCCTCTCAATTGAAGTAAGGCTTCCCATACATCTCGGTAGGTAGGTTGGTCACGGGCAGTGTCTTTTGTTACCAGGTAGAAAAGGTAACGTGATGCATCTTGGAGTTTCAAGGTTTTACCGGGAGCTGGCACTTGGCATTGAAGTTCTGCAACTCGACCAAACTTCCTTCGAAAGACGGATGCCAACCCTGGTGCGTCTTTGATACTGGCCGGGATGGTAAGGGCCAGCGAGTAGTCATCGGGGAGCGCGAGTAGATCTTGCTTTTCTTCAGTGGTAACACCATGTCTCGCTTTACCGGTACCTCCATAGGCACCCATGAATTCCTCAAACGTGAGGTCAGACACATCTTGGACTTGGTTTACTTCCACTTCTTCATCTACGTCGTGGTCACCTTCGAAAGATGCCAACCGGTTATGGTGTACTATCATCGGCTTTCCCCTCGGAATCTTGCTTATTCGGTAGATGACATCGTTGATCTTCTCCATGATGAGGTATGGACCTTCCCAAAACTGCTGCAATTTGGGAGAACAACCTTTTCGCTTCTTGGGATTATACAGCCATACTTTGTCGTTCTTCTTAAAGCAACCCTTTTCGGCTTGTGTATCGTACCGTTTCTTCATTCGGTCGCTAGCGATCTGAAGGTGGGAACGGACCAACTCATGTACATCGTCCATTCTTCTTCGTAATTCGATCACATAATCCTCACCTGCTACATCTTCTCCAGGTCGACACCCAAACTCTAGATCACAAGGTAGTCGCATTTCGCGTCCGAATAGGAATTTGGCTGGTGTCTGGCCTGTTGATTCGTTAACAGCAGATCTGTAGGCCATTGTGAAGAACGGAAGGTATTGGTCCCAGTCTCGCTGATGATCGGACACCATCTTTGTCAATTATTTGCCAACTGTCCTATTCATCCGTTCTACCATACCATCAGATTGCGGATGATATGCTGTAGTTCTTGTTTTCTTCATGCCTAGTCTATCACATATTCCTTGGAATAGATCGCTTTCGAAGTTCCTGCCTTGGTCACTATGTATCTCCAAAGTCACTCCAAATCGGCTGATATATTCTTGGATCAACTTATCTGCAACGGTGGCGGCCTTCTGGTCGGGAAGTGCGTAAATCTCGACCCACTTAGTAAAGTAATCCATTATTACCAGCATGTACTTGCCTCCATTTTCACTTTCTGGAAATGGCCCAGCGATGTCCAAAGCTATTCTTTCAAACGGGCTTCCAACATTATATTGTCTCATAGGAGCTCTCCTTTTTCGGTAAGGCCCGTTACTCGTGGCACAAATAGTACATTTCTTACACCAGTCTTTTACATCGTCGGAACTGTTCATCCAATAAAACCGTTCCCGAATTCGCTGAAGGATTTTCCTTACACCAAAATGCCCTCCCGATGGACTGTCGTGTAACTGACGAAGTACTTCGGCTATTCTGCTCTTTGGGATCACCAACTGTCTTCTCTTCTCTGAACCGTCATCATTTTCCAGGACTCGTTTGAGAAGGCATCTTCGATGATAAATGAGTCCCACTGGGCCCAATACGTCTTAACTACTGAGCATAGGTTTGATATTTCCTGCCAAGGTGGTCGACGGTTTTCCTCTTTCCATTTTCGGATTTTCTGTATAACTGGATCTCTCTCTTGTTCTTCCCTTATCTTAGTAGGCGTCCAGTCGTCGTTGACAATCGTCGTTCTTAGCACTGCTGCTTCCTTGGATTCCGTTTTGTTGCAGTGGGAACACTCTGCTGGGCATGGCCTTCTGGAAAGAGAATCAGCGTTTCTGTGGCTAACTCCGGCTCGGTGCTCAATCTTAAAATCGTATTCTTGGAGTCGTTCGATCCACCTGGCTATCTGACCCTCTGGATTCTTAAACTGCATCAACCACTTAAGGGCGGCATGGTCGGTTCGGATTAGAAACTTTCTGCCATAGATGTATTGATAGAAGTGCTCTACTGATTTAACTACTGCTAGAAGTTCTCTTCTCGTGACGCAATAATTCCGCTCAGGTTTTGAAAGAACTTTACTAAAATATCCGAGGACTCGTTCCTGTCCTCCTTGAATCTGAGACAGCACTCCTCCAATTCCCACATTACTTGCATCCGTATCTAAGATGAACTCTCCTTCTGGCAGTGGATACCCCAAAATTGGTGCTGTTATTAAATGCTTTTTCAACGTTTCAAAGGCATTTTGGCAGTCTATATCCCAGCGGTATTCTCTTGCTTCCTCTGTAAGTCGCGTTAATGGCTTAGCGATATCTGCAAACTTCTTAATAAACCTCCGGTAGTAGGTACATAGTCCAAGAAAACTTCTCACTTGATGTTTGTCAGTTGGTTTTGGCCATTCCTTAATGGAATCGATTTTTCCCTTATCCACGGCCACTCCTTCTTTACTGACTATATGACCCAGATAATTGACTTTACCTTGAAATAGCTGGCACTTCTTGGGGTTTAGCATCAATTGGGCAGCTTTAAGTCGATTAAAAACGTTTTCTAAATTCCTCAAATGATCTTCGAATGTCTCCCCCAAGACGATTATGTCATCTAAATAAACCAGGCATGTTTTCCAAGATAACCCTCTCAACACATTTTCCATAAGCCTCTCAAATGTCGCAGGAGCATTACAAAGTCCAAATGGCATAACGTTGAATTGCCACAATCCAGATCCTGTGGTGAAGGCTGTCTTTTCTTTATCGACTGGGTCCATTTCTACCTGCCAGTATCCAGACTTCAAATCTAAAGTAGAAAATAATTTACTTCCAGCCAATGTGTCCAATGTGTCATCGATCCGAGGTAGAGGATAACTATCTTTCTTGGTAACGTTGTTCAGCAAACGGTAATCCACACAGAACCTCGTCGTTCCGTCTTTCTTCTTAACCAGGACCACCGGAGAGACCCATGGGCTCGTAGAAGGTTCTATCACCCCGTCTTTCTTCATTTCCTGAACAATCGTTTCAGCTTCCTCTCTCTTCGCCTGTGGTAATCGTCGAGCTGTTTGACGAATTGGCTTAGCATTACCAGTATCAATTTTATGCTTAACAACGGTAGTTCTTCCCGTCTTTCCTCCTTTCGGTACGAAAATATCACGATACTGCCGAAGAAATTCCCTTAATTTCCTTTTCTCCATCTGATTTAGAGACTGTCCTGCAACTGCAACCATTTGGTCGAATTTGTCGTTGGAATTATCAGATGTTGTCGCCTGACGGATTATGGATGTCACAGGTACACAAGTTCCTACCTTTGTCTCTTTCTTGATGGTCACTGGGTAGTCGTTGACATTGATAAGTCTCACAGGAATTTCTTTAGCCGAAGTCACCAATTCCTTTCCAATTATGATTCCACGGCCAACCTCATCGTCGTGGTTCCAAGGCTCCATCATAACAGGTCTCCCTTCGTCCACAATTCCCTGTAGCCGCGCTACTATGATCGTTTCGCTTCTCGCAGGCACGACTGTATCTTCTTTAATGGCTGCTTGCACAGTGTTGTCATTATGTGGATGGAGAAATACCTCCTCGTTGCCAACTTTGATTACCTTATTCTTAAAATCCAATTGGAATCCATGCATATTCATTACGTCCATTCCTAATATAACATCCTCTTCGATGTCAGCAACTATAACAGTATGGACAAACTTTTCTGCTCCAATTCCCAATTGTACCTGGATTTCTCCATGAATGTTGGCATTTTCACCTGTAGCGGTCCGAAGTCGCAACCTCGTTGGTAACAGTTTCTTTCGGCTGTTTATAACTGTTGGACGTATAATGGTTCTGGTCGCTCCGGTATCCACCAACAACGTATGTCTTTTACCATTTATTTCTCCATCTACATATACACTATCTTCACGACATTTCAAAGAAGCTATTAGTATAAGAGGGTCTTTGGAAAAGTTCCAGGTCGAAGCTGCTCCCCTAAAGCCAACTCGTTCTGGTTTTCCTGATGGTGAGTTTCTTGATTTTATGGTCTTCGTTTTCTTGCATGTAATAATTTTCATCATATTAACGAGCTGGTCAAGTTTATCTTCATCTCCTTCCTCTTTTACAGTCCTAACTTTACTGTATCCTCCAGAGGCCTGCGTAGCTGACTCGTATTCGAGGGCGGCGGATAAGACATCAACCAGCGTCTTGTGACGAGCTAATCGCAGTGTTCTCTGCATTTCATGATCACGAAGACCATCAATAAACGTTTGAACGGCCAATTTTTCCATCATGTCTTCGGGAGCTGTTGGATAAGCATATCGTACTAATCTGGCAATATCTACCTCATATTCTTGAAGAGCCTCATCTTTCTTCTGTCTACGATTTTTAAGCTGTGACTGATATACATGCTCCAAATGTTCGTGGCCATATCGCATATTTAACCTCTTCTTCAGTTGTTCGAAATCATCGGTCTCCTCTACGGCTATGGTCTGAAGCACATCTAAGGCATCTCCTCGAAGAGCGATAGTCAGGTTTACAGCCTTTTCTTTTTCAGACCATCCATTTGCTCTTGCGGCTGATTCGAACTGTTTCATGTAGTTGTTCCATGATGATTTTCCGTCGAAAGTTGGGACTTTAACATGAATAGAACCTCCACTTCCTTCAAATTTCGGCCGTGTCTCTAACTTAAATTTCGTCTCGTCTTCTTTTATCTCCACTGTAATCGGATTGTTACCTCTCTCTGCTGTCCCTGTTTCTTCCATCTTCCTTTCCATCTCTTTAATCTTTTCTTCGAAGGCTAACATATCGGCAGCAACTTGGTTTTTTAACGAAGATATTCTATCGTCCAGGGCAGACATCTCAGAAGTGACTTTGCTTTCTAAAGAAGCGATGTCGCCGGAAACTTTCGAAATATCGCCAGAAACTTTGTTCTCTAATTTCGAAATCGACGAGATGACAGCATCATGTTTGTCTTCAAATATATAAGTCTCTGGATCTAGTCCTTCTTCTAGCAAAGCGTTCTTTAGTCGTTGGACTAACTCAGCCTTTTTTCCGGTAGAAGCTAATTCTCTGTCTTCTAGATGTCTTCTTAAAGTAGTCACTGTCAGCTCATAAATCGTCGTCATTTTCACAATTTATTTTATATTCACTTGTATTATTATTATAAGTCTAATTTATGTTCGATCTCACTCTGACACCATTTGTTGTGAATTTATTAAAAGGTTCAATATTTATAACACTTACGGATTTAATTTATTTCTTTATTTATATTAACTTATCTAACAATAATTTATTAATATCCGTACGTAACAAATTCGCGAGCGCGGGTGTTCAGAATTAACTAACTCTCCATATAAAAATGTTGTATTTATATACGAAATCCTGATATACTGGAATAGTCGAGAACATCAAGTTGGAGAATTCACCATAATTTGAATCTAGACTTCCACCGAAATTTCTACAATAAAACAGAATAATTAGTCATAAAAGTTAGGCCAGTATATTTATCGTAACAATACATTGTTCTTATGACGAACCAACCAACGTTTACTATTTTCATCGTTATAGAGGAATTATCGTTATATAGGGAATCGTTATAAAGAGAGTACTGTAATCAAGGAAAAAACCAAAATATTATCGATCTCAAATCACAGAGATAGAGCTAGAAACGTCGAAAAAAACTTAAACATAGACCACCATAATTTTGGGGTAGTAACTAAGTTTACCTATGTTTTGCCTCAACAAGCGATAATAATACACCTGAAGAAGCAAAACGAAGAATACTGATAGCGAACAAATATTCTTTTGAACTAAATAAGTAGCTAAAAAACAGAAATTTACGGCAAAAAACCAAACTAACAAAATATAACAATCATTCTAACAGTGCTAACATATTATGGGTCAGAAACATGGACAATTTTGAAAACAGACGCAATTCGTCTGCTCGTCTTTAAAAGGAAAAAATTTCTCAGAATAATGGGCACATTGTCGTGGTCTATTTTTTTTCTTTCTTTTTTGCGTTTTTGCCTACCAAATTTATTTTACTGGTTTTGTATTCTCAATGCTCTAAAAATGACTCCACCAAGTGAGTTTCTATAATTTCCATAATATTCTAATATTTACTCTATTCGCAAATCTTCCCTTAATGGAAACTACTTAGGTTTACTGGAACTATTGTCAGAATGTAATCCATTTTTAAAAGATCATATTAATAAACGAGCAAATTGAGGTACGGCAAAACGTCATATCTATCAAAAGATATATGTAACGAATTACTAAATATTTTGTCCAAACGAGTCATTTATGAAATTGTCAAGCAAATTAAGGCAAAAAGTGTAGATTCAACATCTGATATAACACACCATGACCAACTTACAGTGATTTTATAAAAACACTAAGCATAGCTCACAAGAATTTGAGTAAACAGTTATTGGGATGTTAGAGTCTTTAAAATTAGATATTAAGAACTGTAGAGGCCATTCTTACGATAATGCAGGTAATATGAGTGGCAAGTATTCTGGTTTTCAAGCACTTATTAAAGTTTACAATTATTTAGCTCTTTTTGTGCCCTGTGCTGCTCACTCTTTAAATTTAATTGTCCAAAATGCAGCAGTTTGTTCTTTGGAAGCAACATCTTTTTTTATGTTGGTACAACCTATCTACAATTTTTTCTCCGTGTCTACACACAGGTAGGAGCTATTGTCTCGTGCAATAAAGGATTCGCCGGAGACATTGTTACCTAAAAGAGTAAATACAACCCTTTGTTCTTCTCGTTTTGATACCGTAAAAGCGTTATAAAGCAATTACGGTTTGATTAAAATAATGTTTGATTTAAATGTCAACCGATATAAATAAGATAAATGTAGTAAGAGTTGAAAGCAGCTTCTTTAACGGAAAAACTTTATGGAAAACGAAATAATTTAGTCAGTAATGGAAAGAAAGTTTGTGCTTGAATGACTCTTATATACGTCTAATGCCTTTACAATGGCAATTGCTTCTGCCGTAAAAATGCTGCAAAATTGAGTGATACGAATTGCATATTCAGTATTTTTTAGTATAAAGGCCGCTGCATGTCCATTTTCAGTTCTTTATACATCAGTAGACTCCGGCAAATATGCAAATAAAAATGTAGAAAATATGCGCATAAATATGCACGTGTTTACCCGAAAATATGCAAATATTTTACAAAATATGCATACAAATAAATAAAAAAATCGTAAAATAGTAACAATTTTATTTAAAAAAAAAAGTGTACATACCTAACTAAATATTTCCTACTATTCATTAAGATTTACATTTATTTTAAGTAACTACATCATTTTTAAGTATGAATAAACTTATTTAGAATTATGGTAACAATAAATGACCAAGTGGTGTTCAAAATTTTCTAACAAAAACTTGTGGCTTCTGTCTGAGTACATATATTTATATATGGAAAAACTTCGTTTAACATCAACTGATGTAACGGGAGCATTTTTCAAACTAACCAAAACATTTGGTTCTAAATTAATTGTTTCCGAAATATTTCCAGCTAGAACACTGACTACTTCAGAAAGAATATGGTAACCTTTATTTTTTTCCATAGTAGCTTCAAATTTTTTTAAAATATCTTTTCCAATATTACCTCTAACGTTCCGACAACATGACGCAAATTCTTTTATTAATGCTGTACTTTCGAACAATGACAGTTTTGGTGATTCTAACTGAGTAATTGTTTTTTGAACAAAACTAAAATTTGATTTTATAAATGAAAGTTCTTGTTGAAGCCAGTTACTCTGAAAAGTTTGTTTAGAATCCAAAAGAGATTGGGAACTTTCATCTGTTAACGTATCAATTATGTTCTTTATTTTAACAAACTGATCTGCATAAAAATTAGCTGCTTCTAACCATGTTCCCCATCGCGTTAAAATAGGTTGTGGTGGAAGAGGAATGTTAGGTAGCATTTCTTTATAAAGTTGAATTCTTATAGGAGATTTAAGAAATACTTTTTTGACACTGGATATCATGGTATTTACAAGAGGAAACTTTTTTCGTATTTCCTCTGCAACTCTGTTTAATCCATGCGCTACACAAGTAACATGTATTAAATCTGGGAAAAATATTTTTAAATTTTGTCCTGCTTTCACCATATCAGGAGCAGCATCCGATAAAATAAGCAGTACTTTATTAGAAGGAATAGTTGTCGGAAGAAAAAAAGTTGCTAATGTTTCTTGTATAAAACGCGAAATTGTTAAAGCATTTGTTTTCTCAAGTTGCTGGCATAAAATAAGATAAGATTTTGGTAAGGTATCTTCTTTAAGAACACCAATCAATAAATGAGCAATATACTTTCCTGAGGAATCAGTGGTTTCGTCTACAGATATGTAAAAATAATTATCTGCAATTTCTTCCTTAATATTAATTAACACCGACGAGTATAGCCCGTTCACATTATTTCTTCTTAGAGACCGATCACTTGGAACATTAAGTTTGCAATATTTTTTTAGAAACGAACTAAAATTTACATTTGCTAATTTTGAAAGCGGTATGTTTGCAGACACTAATGCGCGACACAAGTCTTCATTAAAAGTTTCTTGCTCATCTAATTTTTTTGAAGTAGATTGGAAACATTTAGCCATTGAAGTTTGATGTTTTCCTCCTATTTTTCCTTTTTTTGCAATGTGTGAAGCAGTTCTCACATGTTGGTCTATCTGAAATTTCTTCTCACATGCTATCTATAAATAAAAATAAAAACCTTTATTTTAACCCAACCTTTAAAATATAAAAATATACAAGGTGTTTTTGGTTAATCAAATAACTGGTTTGGAAAAAAAAAACACTCGCTAAGTGTTTTAAATGCAGTATTAATTCACAAATTAGTTTTTGTTACTAACTATTAGTACATCATATAACTTATTTTAAAATTCAATAAAAGTTTTTTTTTGTTAATTCAATTACAATAAAAATAATTGTGTTTTAGAATAGCTGACTTCATAAAAAAAAGTAAAGGTGAAAAATTTTTCTAAATACACACCATTGTATTGTACCATGGACAATTTTTTCTCACTAAAGGAAGCTATTTTTCATTTAAAAACAACCTACGAGTACTAAATTTCAAGTAAATACGTTTATTGGTTTTAAAGTTATTGTTGTTATTAACTAAAAGAATTTAATTTTTTTTAATTTTAACACCCTGTATCTCGAAAAGTAAATAAGTTTGACCCCTCATTAACTATATCGTTTTGTTCAATTTTTCAAGAAGTATCTACAGTCAAACGTTGTAAGTGTCATTTGGAAACACCCTGTATGTATGAAATATTAGATATTTAATAGAAAATATTAGATACTTACAATTTTACCACAGACTGAACAGTAGATTTTTCCCATATCCATAGACAGCTCTTTATAAGGTTTAATCCAAGTTGAAGCACTGGTTGTTTTAGGCATTATAAAATCACAATCTTCCTTTTTGTTACGCACAACGAGTGTTTACGCTTTGAATATCAAAACAAAAATGATTTACAAATCTGAGCATCAAATTAGAAATGTTTAGGTACCTAATTCAATAAACTGGGAGATTTTGGAAAATCCCTAAATTAGGAACAAAACTATTAGCCGTTTACCTGCTGTTAAGATACAATAAATTGTAGATAGATTTGGGGATTAGATCATAAAATGCAAATGAGCGAACCCTTAGCGATTATCCAATAACTGAATGCCTCAGTGACCGAGACTTTCTAAGAATGTTGAGGGCTACTTAAATTGATCTTCTTTGAAATTGTAAATGTTTTGTACCTGTAGAGATTACGTACTTAGATCATTTCTTGATTAAAATGACTACAAAATTTTATACAAGAATTGAAATAAATTGGTATGTTTAAAAATTTTCAAATACAGTATAAAAATCTGAACTTTTATGCACTTTATGCAAACTTTTATACAAATATGCCAAAATATGAAATATTTGCATAAAGTATGCACAATATGCAAAATATACAATATGCATATTTGCCGAAGTCTATACATCAGTAAAAATCTTGTTATAGCCATTGTATTCTGGTATTCGTTCTTAATATAGCTTGTTAATCATTATAGGATTTGTGGTACTATTTGGATAGGCCGTGAGGGATATGTCAATAGTGAAAGAATTAGTAGTCCAGGGAGGTATAGTTCGTTGTGTATGATAAAAATATGTCAGCTGCTCTAGGTCAAAACCATATCTCGTTAAACGTACTTTAAGGGATGGATATTTTAATTTTTGATGGGAATGTCTAGGTGAATGTGTTTTTTAAAGAAGTGGACAGTTTATGTTATTAGGGTTAGAAGACAATCTCGCAGCATACTTTAAAGAAATGTGTTGTCTTCGTGTTGATAGGGGGGGTTCATCAAGGATAACCTAAAAACTTGAAACAGTACTAGTTCGATAAGCACCCAGAACAAGTCTTAAACATGTGTTTTGTATAATGTCTAGTGTTTAAGAATATAATTACTCGCCATTGAAAAGGATATTTCAGCACAATCCAGTTTACTTCGGATTATTGATTAGTATATATGAAGCAATTTTATAGTGTACGCTCCCCAAGATCGGTTTGATAGCATTTTAAGGAGATTTATTTTAGTTTAACAGGAAACAACTAGCTTTTTAATAATATAAATGTTCTGCCCACTTTAACTGACTGTCCAGTTTCAGGCCAAGAAAGTTAATGCTTTCTACTTAGTTTAGGTTAATATCATTTAGAGTCAGTGTTGTTTGGCAATCAGTTTGTCTTTTACTGAATATAATGAATCAAGATTTATCACTTGAGAACGTAAAACCAATTTTTCAGGACCAATCTTCAAGTTTATGCAGAAATGATTGCAGAATTTTTGAGGCTAGTGTAATATTACAGCTACTAGTATATACAACTAAGTCATCTGCATACAGACTTTCTTTCAAAGACTCTATTTTTTATGAAATGTTTTACAAAGACAAGAAAATTTCCCTGGATATCCCAGTTAGACATGGTTTGTAAAATGTTGTATCTCCATGCAGTATCAAATGCTTTATTTATATAAAAAAATATGGCAATTACTTTCTGGTCATTTTTAAAGGACTCACATATATTATTGTCAATAGCTACTAAGGCGTTGTACGTTGATCTGCCTTTTCTGAAACCGCATTGGATAGAGCTTAATAATTGGTTTTTTTCAGGGAAGCATATTAATCTGTTATTTAAGATTTTTTCTAGTAGTTTGCATTTATTATTTGTAAGAGAAATTGGTCTGTAGGAAATAGGGTCAGTTTTTAATTTGTAAGGTTTTTAAATAATTGGAATAATTGTTGATTCAGACCAGATTAAAGAAAATTTTAGATTAGTATATATGATTATGGAAGAAATGTTTATAGTAAGAAATGTGTGATTGAAAATATCTAAGAGAATTAATTTTCCTGTGTACGGCAAGTTTTTGATAAATATAATTGGTATATTATCAGGACCTGATGAAGTGTTGTTGGTTTATCTAGAGCTTCTTCAAATTCTATAGATTAATTCAATCAATTCAATATATCTTTTATACATCTGACATAATATTACTAATTTCTTGTTTGGAAGATATTAATTTGTTTTGATAAGAATGAGTGTTAAGGTAAATTAAGCTTTGTTCCCCTTTGAGTGTACGTACTTCATTCCAGAATGTAGTCATATAATATGTTGATGAACTTATAGAAAAGACATAATTTAACCATGTTTCTTTTTTACTTTTTTATTAAGATATTTAGTTTTTAGTTTATAAGTTTTTTAAACTTATAAACTTTTTTTGTTGCTTTGTCTTTTTAAAACATTAAAAGCATCTTTGCTAGATTTCATAGCTAGAGCTATTTCTTCGTTCCACCATGGTACCGGTTTTCGTTTACAAAGTTTTGTTTTTCCCGCAAATTAGCACATTTTATTATAGTATCATTGAAATGATCAAGAGTAGAATCTATGCTATTATCTGGAATAAAGTTTGTAATATAATTATTTATTAGATCACTATATAAGTCCCAGTTTGCGAAGTTTACTTTGCATTTTTGGAAAACAGGAATATTTGGTTGATCATGTCCAATGGTTTCAATTGTTAGAGAAAAATGTTCGGTATTATACAAGTAATTAAGGCTGTTCCAATAAAAACTTACAGTTAAAGAGTGATCACACAACGATATATCGATGGCAGAAAAAGTACTATTGTGAGAGCTAAAATGAGTAGATAGTAATATTCATCATCATCATCCAGCCTTAAGAGTCCACTGCTGAACATAGGCCTCTTCCTCATGTTTCCAACCCCGTCTATCTTGCGCCGCTCTCATCCAGTTTTTATCGAGTCTTCTTAAATTGTCGATAGTAATCGATAGTAATATTAGATTTTGATTATCTATTATTTTCTGAAAAAGTTTTTCACATTTTTTCATTTTTATACTGCTCCATGTGATATTATGACAATTCAACTCACCAAGTATTAGTTTGGTAGCAGAAATATCATCGATTAAGCGATGTAAGTCTTCAAGTACATTTTCATTTGGATGAGCGAGGTAAATGTTACATAATATGTTAATAAGGTCTGCAGTTGATATTGCATGATATAGATACAGCAACGGCTACCAAATTAGTGTTTAGGTAAATTTTTCTTGCATCTTCATCTTTTTACGAAAATATTTACTTCGCCGCTGGCGTGTTCTGTGTCGCAATTTTTGAGAAAGCTAGTATAGTTTTTAATATGTACGTTGTTGGTTTTAAGATGTGTTTCTTGTAAACGAATTACTAGGGGAGATAATTCTTTAGTTAAAATATTAAGAGATTCTATGTTGTTGTAGTAGCCGTTTATGGTCCGTTGTAAAATAAATGTATTATTAATTTTGGATAGGTGAATGAGAAACAGAGATATCACTTTCTATATCCGATGAGGACTCAGTGCTATTGAGTTGGAATCTTTTCTTTAGTCTTAATGCGGCTATCTAAAATATGATCATGTGCAAATAATAGAATATCTCTAAATGATATGAAATCCTTTGTCTAGTTTTCTACAATGACGTTAGGGGTTTTTAACCTTAAGGCATTGTATCGCATCACAAATAACATTAAAATCAAGAGGAAATTTTGGGGACCTAGACTCAATTTTGTTTTTAATGGACTCTAGCTCGCTAATAAATTCAGAGGATAAGGTTTTTTTGTTAATTATATGTTTAGGTATTGTAAAAGGAGTTGTGGTAGTTGTCGTTTCTTGTATATCAGGTGAGGTAGATATCTGTCTTTTGATTGGAGGGGTACTTCGGTATTCAATGAAGGAAAATTTATTTCTTTGGTTTTTTCTGCAGACAAAGTGTGTTTTTCTAATGATAGTTGATCAGATACTATGTTTTCAGCGATAGAAATTTTAACATTAGTGTGGTGAGTAGTTAAATGTCATATCTATCTATAGCCCCGAGGACTGCAAACCTACGGAGGAACGAGAAGCATTCTACGAACAATTGCAAACCATCCTGAATGAAATACCTCATAAAGAACCCTTAATTCTTATAGGTGACTTTAATGCACTAATCGGAAATGAAATAGTTCCGGGAGTAAAACAAAGATTTAATGAAAACCATATCAATGCAAATGGAGAACTCATGGCTAGTCTGTGTGCTTTTAACGAACTGCGAATCAATAATACATTTTTTGATCATAAGCTCCAGTATAAATTTACATTTGAAAACTCGAGGGGGGCAAAATCTATGATTGATTTTATAGTCGCTAATAGAAAAATCCACCCAAAGCAGAAGAAGCTCTAGGAAAACGCAAAGTCATACTAAATAAAAGAAACAACAACAATAAACCATGGTTCAGAAGAGAAATAAAAGAGAAATGTAAAGGGAAACTAGAGGCCTACACGAAGTACAAAACATTAAATACCCCAAAATCCCGAGAAACCTATGAAGAATACGAAATAAAACAAAGCAGTTGGTGAGAAGAACAAAAAAGGAACACTGGGAACAGTTCACAAATAGGATGAAAAGCGACTTCTATGTTACACAAAAACAAATATGTAGATTCATAAGAAACCAACAAAAAGAAAAAGCAGAATCGAAGGAATACAATAACACACCAGCAAATGAATGGGAAAGATACCTGATGGAACTATTTAAAGGAAAGGAAAATAATAATCAACACAATAACGTACCTGAATTAAGACACCAAATAGAAATCAGTTTTCAGGAAGTATAATAGCCTTGACTCAAAAACAGAAAGTCATCAGGACCAGACGGATTAACCAACGAGCTTCTAAAATACGGAGGAAAAATTATAACCCTAGAGATGACAAAACCTATACAAAAACTAATATTGCACTGCAAGATACCAGACGCATGGAGAAACAGCATAATGATACCAATTTTCAAGAAAGGAGATAAGGAAGACATCAACAATTATAGAGGTATAAATCTACTGAATACCGCACTTAAGCTTACCACAAAATTCCTAACCAACAAAATCAATAAACTTACAACTTTATCAGATGAACGATAAGGATTTAGATCCGTAAGATCCTGCGTAGACGCCGTATTTGTACTAAGACAAATCACAGAAAAGGCCATAGAATACAATAAACCAGTATCTATGTTTGATAGACCTGACAAAAGCTTTCGATCGCATGAGAAACATAAGAGTTAGACAGGGTGACTCGTTAAGCCGACTTCTGTTTAATAGAATAATAGACGAAATAATAAAAGCAGTACGTAAATGTAATGGCTACAGAATGGGGAACAAAGAAATTCAAATATTATGTTACGCAGATGACGTCGCATTAATCGCCGAGACAGAAGACAAGCTTCAAAGATTAACACACATGTTCAATACAACAGCCAAGAAATACAATATGATAATAGCAGAAAAAAAAACAAATATATGACAACATCTAAATACCCACTACGATGTAAAATCTAAATTGATGGAAAAATAATAAAGCAGGAAGCAAGATTTAGATATCTGGGAACAGATATAACTAGTTACGGAGATGTTGAAAAAGAAGTACGACAACAAGGCTTAAAAGCAAGTAAAGCGGTGGAATCTCTTAATGACACAATCTGGAAGAACAAACACCTGCAACGAGACAAAAAAACAAGAATCTATAAAGCAGCAATTCGACCTATATTAACATACACGGCGAAGACATGACCTGACACATCTAAAACGAGACGACTACTAGAAACAACAGAGATGAAAATACTCTGACGAATATCAGGGAAAAGTCTGTTGGATCGGGAGAGAAGCGAAAACATAAGAAGAATATGCATATATAGAAGACATAAGTGGATGGGTGACAAAAACTGAGGCAGGAGTGGAAAGAACCTAGTAGTAGAATGGCAGAGGATAAGATAAAACGAATAGCACGAGATAAGTCACCAAATGGACAAAAAAGTATTGGCAGACCAAGAAAAAGATGGTACGATAATTTAAACAATTTAGGAGGCTAATATTGAAGAAAAAACAGGTTTTAAAGCATACATACAAGAAGGAAGAAGATGAAGTGGTGAGTATCCATTAGGGGAGTTTGTTGTACAGGTGCAATTCCATTCTCGGGTTAATATTGATTATTTATGTTGAGAGTTGTTGGTTGACATGTTGATGGACAATCGGTTTCCCGATTGTCAAATTAAGTTCTCGAGGGTATATTATATGCGGTAGTTGGTGTGATCATGGGAGATTGTAACAAAGTCTGAAATGAGAATATTATCATCAGGAGTAACAAATACTTTGTGGTGAAAATTTAAAACATGGCTATATTCAGTATCCGGCAAGCCTGCTTCGAAAAACGTTATTCAACATACTGTTTGGAGTCCTAGTTTTTTAGTTTTGCTTCTGTTAGACTGTTTGGAGTGGTAGGACAGACATTAGAAATGACGAGTCTGGTCGCTGGAGTGACTAATCTTCTATTTTCTAATATTTCTATTTTTGTATAATTTAATATTACCGAATTATGTGCTTGCAGTAAGGAATCCACGACGTTAGTACTGGTGAGGTAAATACATACTCTATTCTTGGGGTTACATAAGGTAAACAGAATATTTTTCGGTTGCATTAAATTTCCCACAGCAATAATGCATTGTATTGGTTGGTTGGTATGGTGAGACGTCGAAGTATCTCCATTAGAATTGTCATCCATTTTTGAATTTATTGTTCATACTTCCCCAACTTCTATTCTCGAGACGGTCCTGTCTCGAAAATCAGAAGGTTCAAAAGGTAAGAACAAAAAAGTGGTTCTTATAGGTGCTCTTGATATCAGCTTTTGAGGTTACAATATTGATCGATAGTTAATAATATAGAAGGATGCTACTTACAGTTGTGATTTATAGCCCAAATTAACACACTGACTATACTGGTTTCACTTATATAATAAATATTGTATATTATGTTAGTTTAGAAAAATTAAACACTTACTCTCTGCTTGAAGGACAACAACAGAAAGACAACTTAATACGATAAGTAAAACAAAATTCTTCATTATTAAATAAGTAATTTATTCATACAAAATACTGAGCATTTATATACAATTCTGGTTAAAATTTCATTCTAAATATAACACAAACTATAAATATTTATCACGGTAATTAATTGCAAAAAATTAACTATAAATATGTATACAAATTTTGTATTTAAATAAATTGTTCTTGCTTACTATTCTGGATATATTAGTACAAATAAAAATAATGTTCGAACTCGGTCGTTTGTTCTTTAAAGCTTTAAAATATGAAGAACGAATGAAATATTTAAATTATTTAAAAACAGTGAAAGAAGTGTTTATGCCAGAAGCCAGTTTATGGCAGCCTATCATAGTATGTTACATAGATTAACAGCAATTCCTATGTCAAAATACAATTTCGAGACAGAATTAAATATCATTAAGCAAATAGCAATAAACCATGGATACAACGAACAAACAATTAATAAAATGGTAAATCAAAAACTACACAAGAAAGCCCTGAACTTAGTATTTCCACCACCAGAGAAACAACCCAGTACCTTCTGCTCGATTACATATACAGGCAAAATATCAACAAAAATAGCCAAACACATAAAAAAGAAAGGAATAACACCAGCTTTCAGAACAAATAACAACTTAGGCAAATATATTAAAAACAACAAGAGCCAACATAAAAAACACACAGTGGTGTGTACAAACTTAAATGTGGCGACTGCCCAAAAACTTACATTGGTCAAACAGGTAGAAATTTTAATAAGCGAATAGCAGAACATAAAAGGGCTTTCAATAATAGAAAAACAGATTCTACATACGCACTTCACCTTCTAGATCATAATCATTCTTTTAATGACGAATTTAAAATTCTCCACATTCAAAATAAAGGCCTTAAGCTATCTTTGTTAGATTCTATGGAAATCAACAAATTAAAAAACACAGATAAAATTCTGAATGACCAGCTTGAGACAAACAGTTCTCCCCTCCTCAACCTATTTCATTAGAGACTATAAAGTGTAAAACCATGCCAAAAACAGATCACTTGAGAAAGGCAATCAGCCGAAACAGCTGTAGTGATAAGAATTTAAAATAAATTTTAGTTAAAAGTTTTCAGTGTTTTGTTGTTACATAAAATCATAAAATCTACATCAAACACGCATGGTTAATAAGAGAGTAACGTCCAGAACGATTCGATTTATTTACATTAAAAATATTATGTATTGTTACGTAAAAATATGAGTCATAGTTTTAACCTTTAAAACATGTTTTTATTCACTAATAATTCTGTTTTATTGTAGAAATTTTGGCGAAGGATCGATATTCAAATTATGGTGAATCATCCAACTAGATGCTTCTCGATTTTTCGATGCAAGACAATGCGATCTTTCGATGCTGTTCTAGTATATCAGGATTTCGTATATAAATACAACATTTTTATATGGAGGGGCAGTTAATTCTCAAGACCCGCGCTCGCGAATTTGTTACGTACGGATATAATAAATTATTGTCAGATAAGTTAATATAAATAAAGAAATAAATTAAATCCGTAAGTGTTATAAATATTGAACCTTTTAATAAATTCACAACAAATGGTGTCAGAACAGTGGAATACTTAAGATAAATTGCGAAAATAAATTACAAGTGAATATAAAATAAATTGTGAAAATGGCTACGATTTATGAGCTGACAGTGACTAATTTAAGAAGACATCTTGAAGACAGAGAATTAGCTTCTACCGGAAAAAAGGCTGAGTTAGTCCAACGACTAAAGAACGCTTTACTAGAAGAAGGACTAGATCCAGAGACCTATATATTTGAAGATGCTGTCCTCTCGTCGATTTCGAAAGTTTCCGGCGACATCGCATCATTGGAGAACAAAGTTTCTGGCGATATTTCGAAAGTTTCTGGTGGCATCGCATCATTAGAGAACAAAGTTTCTGACGATATTTCGAAAGTTTCTTCTGATGTAGCCAAAGTTTCTGGTGATGTAGCCAAAGTTTCCGGCGACATCGCTTCGTTGGAAGACAAAGTTTCTAACGGGATTTCTTCGCTGGAAAGCAAAGTCTCTGCTAACATCTCTTCGGAAATCTCTAAAGTCACTTCTGAGATGTCTGCCCTCGACGATAGAATATCTTCGTTAAAAAATCAAGTTGCTGCCGATATGTTGGCCTTCGAAGAAAAGATGAAAGAAATGGAAAGGAAGATGGAGGAAACAGGGACAGCAGAGAGAGGTAACAATCCGATTACAGTGGAGATAAAAGAAGACGAGACGAAATGTAAGTTGGAGACACGGCCGAAATTTGAAGGAAGTGGAGGTTCTATTCATGTTAAAGTCCCAACTTTCGATGGAAAATCGTCATGGAACAACTACATGAAACAGTTCGAATCAGCCGCAAGAGCAAATGGATGGTCTGAAAAAGAAAAGGCGGTAAACCTGACTATCGCTCTTCGAGGAGATGCCTTAGATGTGCTTCAGACCATAGCCGTAGAGGAGACCGATGATTTCGAACAACTGAAGAAGAGGTTAAATATGCGATATGGCCACGAACATTTGGAGCATGTATATCAGTCGCAGCTTAAAAATCGTAGACAGAAGAAAGATGAGGCTCTTCAAGAATATGAGGTAGATATTGCCAGATTAGTACGATATGCTTATCCAACAGCTCCCGAAGACATGATGGAAAAATTGGCCGTTCAAACGTTTATTGATGGTCTTCGTGATCATGAAATGCAGAGAACACTACGATTAGCTCGTCACAAGACGCTGGTTGATGTCTTATCCGCCGCCCTCGAATACGAGTCAGCTACGCGGGCCTCTTTCGGGTACAGTAAAGTTAGGACTGTAAAAGAGGAAGGAGATGAAGATAAACTTGACCAGCTCGTTAAAATGATAAAAAGCATGACATACAAGAAAACGAAGACCATCAGATGCTGGAATTGTGGCGAAATAGGACACGTACGAAGCTCCTGTAAGCACCCTAGGTACGACGCAAATCAAAAAACTCACCATCAGGAAAACTAGAACGGGTCAGCCTTAGGGGGGCAGCCTCGACCCAGAACTTTTCCAAAGACCCTCTCATACTAATAGCTTCTTTGAAATGTCGTGAAGATAGTGTATATGTAGATGGAGAAATAAATGGTAAAAGACATACGTTGTTGGTGGATACCGGAGCGACCAGAACCATTATACGTCCAACAGTTATAAACAGCCGTAAGAAACTGTTACCAACGAGGTTGCGACTTCGGACCGCTACAGGTGAAAATGCCAACATTCATGGAGAAATCCAGGTACAATTGGGAATTGGAGCAGAAAAGTTTGTCCATACTGTTATAGTTGCTGACATCGAAGAGGATGTTATATTAGGAATGGACGTAATGAATATTGGATTCCAATTGGATTTTAAGAATAAAGTAATCAAAGTTGGCAGCGAGGAGGTATTTCTCCATCCACATAATGACAACACTGTGCAAGCAGCCATTACAGAAGATACAGTCGTGCCTGCGAGAAGCGAAACGATCATAGTAGCGCGGCTACAGGGATTTGTGGACGAAGGGAGACCTGTTATGATGGAGCCTTGGAACCACGATGAGGAGGTTGGCCGTGGAATCATAATTGGAAAGGAATTGGTGACTTCGGCTAAGGAAATTCCTGTGAGACTTATCAATGTCAACGACTACCCAGTGACCATAAAGAAAGAGACAAAAGTAGGGACTTGTGTACCTGTGACATCCATAATCCGTCAGGCGACAACATCTGATAATTCCAACGACAAATTCGACCAAATGGTTGCAGTTGCAGGACAGTCTCTAAATCAGATGGAGAAAAGGAAATTAAGGGAATTTCTTCGGCAGTATCGTGATATTTTCGTACCGAAAGGAGGAAAGACGGGAAGAACTACGGTTGTTAAGCATAAAATTGATACTGGTAATGCTAAGCCAATTCGTCAAACAGCTCGACGATTACCACAGGCGAAAAGAGAGGAAGCTGAAACGATTGTTCAGGAAATGAAGAAAGACGGGGTGATAGAACCTTCTACGAGCCCATGGGTCTCTCCGGTGGTCCTGGTTAAGAAGAAAGACGGAACGACGAGGTTCTGTGTGGATTACCGTTTGCTGAACAACGTTACCAAGAAAGATAGTTATCCTCTACCTCGGATCGATGACACATTGGACACATTGGCTGGAAGTAAATTATTTTCTACTTTAGATTTGAAGTCTGGATACTGGCAGGTAGAAATGGACCCAGTCGATAAAGAAAAGACAGCCTTCACCACAGGATCTGGATTGTGGCAATTCAACGTTATGCCATTTGGACTTTGTAATGCTCCTGCGACATTTGAGAGGCTTATGGAAAATGTGTTGAGAGGGTTATCTTGGAAAACATGCCTGGTTTATTTAGATGACATAATCGTCTTGGGGGAGACATTCGAAGATCATTTGAGGAATTTAGAAAACGTTTTTAATCGACTTAAAGCTGCCCAATTGATGCTAAACCCCAAGAAGTGCCAGCTATTTCAAGGTAAAGTCAATTATCTGGGTCATATAGTCAGTAAAGAAGGAGTGGCCGTGGATAAGGGAAAAATCGATTCCATTAAGGAATGGCCAAAACCAACTGACAAACATCAAGTGAGAAGTTTTCTTGGACTATGTACCTACTACCGGAGGTTTATTAAGAAGTTTGCAGATATCGCTAAGCCATTAACGCGACTTACAGAGGAAGCAAGAGAATACCGCTGGGATATAGACTGCCAAAATGCCTTTGAAACGTTGAAAAAGCATTTAATAACAGCACCAATTTTGGGGTATCCACTGCCAGAAGGAGAGTTCATCTTAGATACGGATGCAAGTAATGTGGGAATTGGAGGAGTGCTGTCTCAGATTCAAGGAGGACAGGAACGAGTCCTCGGATATTTTAGTAAAGTTCTTTCAAAACCTGAGCGGAATTATTGCGTCACGAGAAGAGAACTTCTAGCAGTAGTTAAATCAGTAGAGCACTTCTATCAATACATCTATGGCAGAAAGTTTCTAATCCGAACCGACCATGCCGCCCTTAAGTGGTTGATGCAGTTTAAGAATCCAGAGGGTCAGATAGCCAGGTGGATCGAACGACTCCAAGAATACGATTTTAAGATTGAGCACCGAGCCGGAGTTAGCCACAGAAACGCTGATTCTCTTTCCAGAAGGCCATGCCCAGCAGAGTGTTCCCACTGCAACAAAACGGAATCCAAGGAAGCAGCAGTGCTAAGAACGACGATTGTCAACGACGACTGGACGCCTACTAAGATAAGGGAAGAACAAGAGAGAGATCCAGTTATACAGAAAATCCGAAAATGGAAAGAGGAAAACCGTCGACCACCTTGGCAGGAAATATCAAACCTATGCTCAGTAGTTAAGACGTATTGGGCCCAGTGGGACTCATTTATCATCGAAGATGCCTTCTCAAACGAGTCCTGGAAAATGATGACGGTTCAGAGAAGAGAAGACAGTTGGTGATCCCAAAGAGCAGAATAGCCGAAGTACTTCGTCAGTTACACGACAGTCCATCGGGAGGGCATTTTGGTGTAAGGAAAATCCTTCAGCGAATTCGGGAACGGTTTTATTGGATGAACAGTTCCGACGATGTAAAAGACTGGTGTAAGAAATGTACTATTTGTGCCACGAGTAACGGGCCTTACCGAAAAAGGAGAGCTCCTATGAGACAATATAATGTTGGAAGCCCGTTTGAAAGAATAGCTTTGGACATCGCTGGGCCATTTCCAGAAAGTGAAAATGGAGGCAAGTACATGCTGGTAATAATGGATTACTTTACTAAGTGGGTCGAGATTTACGCACTTCCCGACCAGAAGGCCGCCACCGTTGCAGATAAGTTGATCCAAGAATATATCAGCCGATTTGGAGTGACTTTGGAGATACATAGTGACCAAGGCAGGAACTTCGAAAGCGATCTATTCCAAGGAATATGTGATAGACTAGGCATGAAGAAAACAAGAACTACAGCATATCATCCGCAATCTGATGGTATGGTAGAACGGATGAATAGGACAGTTGGCAAATAATTGACAAAGATGGTGTCCGATCATCAGCGAGACTGGGACCAATACCTTCCGTTCTTCACAATGGCCTACAGATCTGCTGTTAACGAATCAACAGGCCAGACACCAGCCAAATTCCTATTCGGACGCGAAATGCGACTACCTTGTGATCTAGAGTTTGGGTGTCGACCTGGAGAAGATGTAGCAGGTGAGGATTATGTGATCGAATTACGAAGAAGAATGGACGATGTACATGAGTTGGTCCGTTCCCACCTTCAGATCGCTAGCGACCGAATGAAGAAACGGTACGATACACAAGCCGAAAAGGGTTGCTTTAAGAAGAACGACAAAGTATGGCTGTATAATCCCAAGAAGCGAAAAGGTTGTTCTCCCAAATTGCAGCAGTTTTGGGAAGGTCCATACCTCATCATGGAGAAGATCAACGATGTCATCTACCGAATAAGCAATATTCCGAGGGGAAAGCCGATGATAGTACACCATAACCGGCTGGCGTCTTTCGAAGGTGACCACGACGTAGATGAAGAAGTGGAAGTAAACCAAGTACAAGATGTGTCTGACCTCACGTTTGAGGAATTCATGGGTGCCTATGGAGGTACCGGTAAAGCGAGACATGGTGTTACCACTGAAGAAAAGCAAGATCTACTCGCGCTCCCCGATGACTACTCGCTGGCCCTTACCATCCCGGCCAGTATCAAAGACGCACCAGGGTTGGCATCCGTCTTTCGAAGGAAGTTTGGTCGAGTTGCAGAACTTCAATGCCAAGTGCCAGCTCCCGGTAAAACCTTGAAACTCCAAGATGCATCACGTTACCTTTTCTACCTGGTAACAAAAGACACTGCCCGTGACCAACCTACCTACCGAGATGTATGGGAAGCCTTACTTCAATTGAGAGAGCACGTACTGGAGTCCGACGTGCAAAAGTTAGCCATGCCAAAGTTGGAGTGCCGCCAATTAGATTGGAGGGTTATCCGAAATATGGTGGAAGAGATCTTTAAAGACACCGAAGTCCAGGTGTTAGTCTGTTGCAATCCGCATAGTTACTGGTGCGGAGAGAAAACCGTCCCTTGTCATTTTTATACAACTGGAAGTTGTAAAAGAGGGTCCAGTTGCCGATACCAGCATACCGTTCCAGTTCTAGTCCCAACAAGGTTCCAGGAGGAACCATCTTTTGAGAGGGGGGCAATGTTACGTAAAAATATGAGTCATAGTTTTAACCTTTAAAACATGTTTTTATTCACTAATAATTCTGTTTTATTGTAGAAATTTTGGCGAAGGATCGATATTCAAATTATGGTGAATCATCCAACTAGATGCTTCTCGATTTTTCGATGCAAGACAATGCGATCTTTCGATGCTGTTCTAGTATATCAGGATTTCGTATATAAATACAACATTTTTATATGGAGGGGCAGTTAATTCTCAAGACCCGCGCTCGCGAATTTGTTACGTACGGATATAATAAATTATTGTCAGATAAATTAATATAAATAAAGAAATAAATTAAATCCGTAAGTGTTATAAATATTGAACCTTTTAATAAATTCACAACAGTATATAATTAAATAGTTGTCGATGTGTAACTCAAAGTGTAATTTTAAGTAAATAAAATACAAAATTCAAGAAAATAAGTTTAATTTATTAAACAATTATTGTTTATTTATATAAAACACAACTAATAACTTCTACTTCTATACATTTATTTTCCAACTGCCAATGGAGGGCACTGATTGGGCAGAACACAGTTGCCCTTGATATCTTTTAAATAGCCTGGATTACATCTACATTGAAATTGACACAAATCTGGACAGACTATACCGAACAGACATATCGGTTTTCGGTTGCTGCAACTTGGATCTGGGCAACAAGGTTTGCATCCTGGTGTGGAGTTGGGAGGGCATAAAGGAATCCCTGAAATAAAAAATATAAAGCAGAATTAAAAAGAGGCACAGTATTTCAAATCTGAAAACTCAAAAAACGTATTTGGATTTGGGTTCCATATAGGCGTTGATATATATATATATATATATATATATATATATATATATATATATATATATATATATATATATATATATATATATATATATATATCGGCAATTATTCTGGCAACAATAGTTTTATTTATTGCTGTCCTGAATAGACACACAATGGATCTTGCTAACCAGGCTCCTAACTGTCTTACTAATAAAACACTCGTATTCTAAGGTTATTCCGTATTTATATCTAGAATAGTTGTCCTAAGTATAAGGTAAATATAATACTAAAATAATTTGTTACAAATAAACTCGGTATATGTTAGTTATAAGTATTCCCACTTTATTCCGAAATAATAGTTTGGCAATGTCGCAATCTTTTGCACAAATACATAGAACAACGGCATATTGAGTGAAATATGTCAATTTTGATTTTTCTTTGAAACTGACAACTGACACCAAATATATCTTTTTCTTTATTTGTTATCTTATATGTTGAGTTTGAGTATTTTAAAATTGCAAAAAAGTTGCAAAAAATTGCAAAAATTGCCAGTGTATTTTGAAAATGGATTTATTCTTTCTTTGAAAGTTTTTCTTTTTCGTATATTTTCCATCATGTTAATTAAATTATCAACTTCCTCGATAGCCGCAACACCTCTTAAACACATTTTTTTATTATATAGCTACTCACAAAACGATACAAAAAATAATATATTCTTGTCACTGATGACTTAGACATTCATAAAATAGGTTATACCACGGTTATACTAGACTTAAACAAGGGTGTGGGTCGGTATAATCTTGGAATAAATTCTTATACCAAGTATAACCTGTATCTAAGTTATTCAATGTTTATTGTTAGTGATTTTGCCTATACCTTATTTATTCTGAGTATAAGTTTTACACTTGATTTATTAGTTATGCTGTAAGTCTTTAGCCAGAATATTTGTATTATGCCAATATTGGTCTTAACGTGAACTTTTCCTTGCATAACGTATTTTTATTGCTTATTAGGTAGTGTACATTATTTCTCTTCCTTTATTAAGTTTTGAGTACTCTTATTTCTAATATTTTTCAATCCGTAAAATTTTAAGAATCTTATTTTTCTATACGTTTATATCGTGTGTGGCTGCGTTTGTGTGAGAAATTGGTACTGGTACTGAATATTGATGAATCTTGGAAACTATAACGGATTAAGTTAAAAACAAAATCGTAAGTAAAATATAAGACTAACATCACAAAGTCTACAAAAAGAGCCTGTTAAATATTGTCAGTTTAAATAATATAAACATAACCTTAAAAATAACATTTGTGCTAGGTATATTCAAAAAACAAAGGCAATTTTTTTATTTAAATTAACGTGCCTGTGACATCTATGGTCATTAGCACGAGTTACGATTTAAATGGTAATATCATATAAATTACAAAATAATGTAGTTAACATTTAACATAAAAAAAAATAAAAAAAAGAGAAATCATACGATTTCTACCTGGAGAAAATGAATTCAAATTTTTACCACTGTGCCTTCTAAAACTTGCAAAGCAAACAGCTTGATAAATTACTCGGCAAAGGAATCTAAAAATTGCATTCCACCTGCCGTACATCATGGTCAAAATTTGTAGAAAATTCAATTTCAGGTACTCCAAACGGAGTAAAGAATACCGTCATTATGTTTTAAAAAAATAATAATAAAAACATGTAGCATAACATCTATATATTGTAGAGCAGTTGACTTTTCTCGAGCAATTTGATAACCTTGTTAATTTGGTCTGTGCTGTTTAGGACCTCTTTGAAGATAGTACTGAGATCGAACTGTAGGCGTATTTTGACATAAAAAGGGCATTCGATAAGTATTATGTATGATTCGGAAAGTCGTATTGCAGTGCTGACATTTTGGTTATAGAGATGATGTCATCAGGTAGCCATGAGTTAGACGGGAATGTCCCATACGCAATCTCCGTATGATTGCCATATTTTTTCGAGATAAACTGGGATAGTTAAGTAGGTTTATTGAGGGTTTAATTTCATGCAGCGCTAAAGTAACTTTATTCCAGTGAATCTGCCAGGTAAATAGATTAAGCTTCTTTAGTCTAGCTTTAAGATCGTTGCAAATTTGTATATTGATGCAGCTTTTTTAATAAGGCACTCAGCTTTTTCGTTACCACTAATACCTATATGGGATGGTACCCATATCAGAGTGATAGTTGTATTTTGGTTTATAAGAAGCTGATATGTGTCATGAGTATCTTGGACGATAGGATGGTTGGTGGATATAGTATTAACGGAGTGTATAGAGCAAAGTGAATCAGAGCATACGGCTATGTGTGTGTTTGGATATTGTTGGGCATATTTGAAAGCATGTGAGATAGCTAGTAGTTCACCAGTGTGGATACTACACCAAGGAGATATTTTAGAGAGTTTCATAGGGTGTTGTACAGTGGTTACAGAATATCCAACACCACTTTTAGTCCTTGACGCGTCAGTGTAAGGAACTATGTTATATTTATTTTAGTTTGTAAGTTCTAGAAAGAGAATTCTTAATGTACTATTACTGGTATTTTGCTTGTTAAATTTGGTGAGAGAAATATTATCATGTAGGAGTATCTTGGTCCAATAGGGATTATTGGAGAATGGTAGAGTTCTGGTTTCAGACAAATTTATGTCTTTTAGTAAAGGCTGTAGCAGACTAGGAATGTATAATTAAGTTACATGAAGGGTTGTTATGGGGTTGATGTAATGATGTAATTAAATGATATACTGGATTGGACAGATTGGAAGAAATTGCAGCAGCATATGAGGGAAAGTTTTCTTGCCTAAGCGATAGAGGGGGTTCATTAGCTTCACAGTAAAGACGTTCTGCCGGACTAGAACGGAATGCTCCAAGATATATATACGAATAGTCGTATTGTGTACTGTATTTAGTAAATTTATGATTGGTTTATTTCCAGACATATAGACGTAACATCCATAGTCGAGCTTGGAGCGGATTAGTGATCTGTAAACTTTTAGTAACGTAGTTTCTTTCGCGCACCAATGATAATGTGAGAGTGTTTTGATTATATTTAACCTTTTTAGGCAAACTTCGTTAAGTTCCTGTATGTGCTGTTTCCAAGTTAATCTTGAATCAAATATCAGCCCTAATATTTTGTAATTATCAACAACCGGTAATTTGAAGTTGTTGATAGTGATTTCAGAATTAAAAAAACTCATTTTTCTACTAAACTTAATAACTTTGAATTTATAGTGGGAGAGGGTAAATCCTAGAGAAACTACTTTGTTTTGTAGGTCATTTACTCCTAATTGTAGACACTTACTATAGTTTATTTTTATGAACGAGAGAGTAATTAGCATAATTTTAACTGGTACCTCCGACCACTCCATGGGCGTGCTCAAGATTAATTGAAAAATTACTTTGAATAATTGTAAAAAATAAATGAATTATTTTAGTGTTATAAAGTGTTATGTGTATGTAAACAAAAGTGACCTCTTTTATCACACACTATATTAGAACTGACTGGCCTACATTAAAAAGGGTTTTAAAAAATTCACATTTTTTTTAATTTTTAAAAATTACAAAAGAGAAAAAGAGTTTTTAAAACCGTCTAAGGTATGTTAAATAGATGAATAAAAATATTAATATAAAAATTACAACTACTTGTTACAAATCCAAATCAGATTCAGAAAATGAACTTTCAGAACCAAGATTTATAATAACTGGCTCGATCATTTTATCAGTAATATTGTCCAGCTTCCACATTTTTTCCTCTTCTTTAATAGTGTGATTTACTGCGTTTTCCCAGTTTTCAGGTTTTACATTATTTACGGCCTCCAAAAACAACTGTTTAACATCATGAATTTTAAAAGTGGTATTTTTTCTTGAAACTTCACTCTTTATCTGTGCCCATACCAGTTCAATCGGGTTTAATTCACAATAATATGGTGGGGATCTAAGTACTGTCATTCCACGATTTTTGGCAATTTCATCAATTTCGTATTTTTAAAATTTTTCTTTATGAAGGGCACACAACGAATAAAGTTCCTTTCTTATAGATCCGGGATGGTACGTAATATTTTTTGAACTCAGCCAATTGTGCAAGTCTTTTTTTAACCACTTGGTTGTGGGCAGTCCTTCTATAAGTCTGGAGTGATAACTTGCATTATCCATTACTATTACACAGTTCTTAGGAAGAAGATCTATCATTTGTTCGAACCATTCTTGAAAGACATCAGCGTTCATGTCTTCATGGTAGTCACCGGTACGAGTTGATTCAAAAGTTAATAAACCACCTTCAACAAAACCGTCTGAACTGCCAATGTGTACTATTATCAGCCTGCGTCCCTTTCCTGATGGTGGGTTTAAACCAGTAGATAAGTTATTTACAAAAGCATGCCTTTGACTTGTAACAGTTTCATCCTGCCAAAATTTATTTGGTGTATGAGCCTCGTTGATCCATGTTTCATCAAGATAAAATATTTTTCTTTTTTGGTTTCTCATTTCCTTTATGGTTCTTAGAAAATGTCTTCTCCATATGACAATATCGCTTCTTTCTAATAAAATAGACTTTCTGGGATTCTTTTTCCAGCGGAAGCCTATTTCTTTTAAAAGTTTCCATAACGTACTTCGACTCATTTCTGGGTAATCCTTATCATCTCGAACTGAGACAAGAACTTTATCCAATGTTGGAAATTCTTGTCTAAAGAAGAATTCATGCACTTTCCGTCGAAGTCCTTCTTTAAAATGATATTCTATTTGAAATTTTGGTTTCCCTGGAGCATTACGTGGCATTTGAAAACTACCACATTTCTCTTCTTTAATAACTCTGTAAATCGTAGATTTCCCAACACCAAGTGTACTGCTAACTAACTCAACGGTCTCATCAACACTTTCACATAAACGTTTGTCTGTAAATGATTTAAAACAATTAAATATTAATGTTTTTTCATTAACTGTTAAAGGACCAATTTTTCGGCGTTTATACGGCACTTCCAAATTTTCCATAACACTAGTATATACAATAAACTGCACCTTGCAACTGAAGTACCTACTTTTAGTCAACTGTTAAGAATTTTGAATACGCCACTTGGACCTTCCTACAAAATGGAAAAACCCACTATCACATTTTCTGTGGAATAAGTTTAGAAGGTAATTATCTAGTCAATTACTGTCGTAGATTCCTGGAATTAAAGAATTAAATGTTTGATTGTTGAAACCCTTACTTCGTGGAATGCACTCATTTCAGATAAAATAAAACGTTTTATTTTATCTAAAGAATTAAACTTTATTTTGCAAATAGGTAGGTACTTATTAAACTTTTATTGGTTATATATAACCAATAAAACAAACATCTTACATTTCTTGCAAATTCATTAGTACCTGTTAACCTCCATCACTCCGACACTGGCAACCTTATTTAGGGATTAGTAAACCTCACAACTATTGTATTCTATTCTGCTCCAACCTTTATACCTGGTGGTCATAGTCAATTTAAAATTGTTTTCCTATATACTTCTGTAAACTTGTTGACAAATATCTGTTTTTCATTAAGTCACCCGTATCAACAGTTTAGGGATTTGCATACATAATTTATTGTTTTATTACTCTCTCATACATAAAAATACACTATAGAAGTTGCGTTGGATTTACCATGACAGTACATTATTAGCTCATGGGCATATATTATACGTTTGACTGGTGGAGCTATATTTTCACTTAACTTGCTAATCAAAAGAATGAATAAGTATGTGCTTAAAACTGAACCTTGAGAAACTCCATCATGTTAAATGTGTTGAAAAGAAAGAAAGTTATTGACAGAAACCTTCAACGATGTTAGGAAGTTTTTGATAAATACGTATATGTTGCCAGTAAGCCTAAATTCAGAAAGTTTTTCAAGGATTGCGTTTTTAGAGATGTAATACATAACATCTTACTAAACAGCTATATTTGGTCAGCTTAATATTTCAAACGTAACGTAATTTTGTGCACGGTATTATAGTTTCTTTAGCTTTATCTAGTTTTTATATATCCTATTATCCTTGTTATATTATAATTGGATGGTCTGGTGAACAACAACGCAAGTTTTAAAAAGGTAATGATGGTCTTTTATTGTCTGAAGCAAAGTTCTGCGAGATAAATTAACAGATTTTATGGATAACAAACTAATCTTTAGTAATTTGTAATAAAAAAAATATTTGTTTAAATGATATTGATCTCAGATTTGAGATTTATATACCAGTTTGCACTAATCGAAATTTATATGATAAATGTTTTATATGTTAGTTTAAAAAAATAATCACTTACTCTCTGCTTGAAGAACAACAACAGAAAGACAACTTATTACGATAAATACAATAAAATTCGTCATTTTTAAATGGGTAATGTATTTTTTACAAAAACCTGAGCTTTTATAAACACCTCTTGTTTAAAATTAATTTTAAATATAACGTAAGATATACATATTTATCACGGTTATTAATTATAAAAAAATGTACCATAAATTAGTATAAAAACTTTATATTTTAATTGTTATTGTTTATTATTCTGGAGACACAATGAAAAATAATTTTATGACTCGGTCGTTTATTCTTTAAACTTATAAAAAACGATGAAAAGATTTAGATTATTTACAATCAATGAAAGAAGTGGTTCCTAAATCCAAATTCTCTCCATTACATCTCTTCTTTGATTTTGTTTGCATATCCTGCTGTAGATGACTTAAAAAAGGTCTTAACTAAACAGTCCAACAGCCTAATTATTTTATAGTGTTTCCGTCTTCTTAAAGTGCCTTCTCCTCAAGGCAAACAATTGCAAACTCTTCTGTGTCTTTAGCTTTTCTTATTAGCTGTTTAAAATTTAGCTATATCCATTGTCGGATTTTTTTAAGCTACGATAATCTTTTCCGTATTAGTTGAGCATATTCGTGCTTATTATTTCTCAGTATGTGATCTAATGTTTTTCTAACTTTACTTCAACTGTGTTAAAACGTTACCTGTCTGTTCTATGCAGCACTTCCTCGTTTGAGCTCTGCGATGTATCTGGAAATGTATCTTAAAATCTTTTTAGCTTGCGAAAAGAAATCTTGACAATTCTCCGGCAGATCCGCATTTCAAACACCTCCAATTTATTTACGGTTCATGTTTTGAGCATTCACGTTTCAACTACAAAGATAAGAGTAAGCCAGACAAGTAAGTGTAAGACATTAAATTTTAATAAACATAGTCAAATTTCCAGTTTTATTCGAAAATCACACAATATAAACATTAGTGTTTGTATTTTGAGAACGATTTCCGAAGTGGAAGTTAAAACGTCAATAAACGTACTTTAACCTTTAATTGTGGCTTATTCCCATTTAAATAGTAACTACTTTAACATGCCACAAGAAAATAGCTTCAGATCATTATTATCAATAATGTTTATATACTGACAAATTTATTAAAATAAAGGTATTCTTTTTAAAGTTCTGAATAAACCTACGCGTATTTTTGTATTGTAAGCATTGTTTTCCATAAAATATGAAATATAATTCTCTAAACGACAATGACTTCTATACATATACATTACAAGCCTTGGTTTTTGCATAAATTTTCATAACTTTATGCAAATATTTGTTCAATTAATGTTAATGATTTTCATTTTAAATTAAAATTGTAATATCGCTACAATTAATTTTGACAAAAATACTCATATATTCGCGTTTTAATATTCCGCTTTTGATATAATATATACTAAATGTAATAAATGTCTAATCGTATATATATATATATATATATATATATATATATATATATATATATATATATATATATATATATATCCGTATATTTGTATAATATCCAAAAGAATCAACGACTGTCAAAATCAATAAGTAGCGAAAAACAATGGAATGGATTGAAATCCCTTTCATACTGTAATTCTTGAAGGTCTCAGTCAGATAAATCGAGAAAAGAAAAACAAGATGAACTATTCCATTCATTAGCAAAGATTCATAGTAAATATTACCTAATCCAGGTACAAACAGATTTAATTATATGTAATTGTACGTATAGCCTTAAATGTTACACTGAAGCGTGAAAAAAACTGACTGGCAATCAATTTATTATTTAAAAACACAGTTATTAACAGATGGTTAAATGAACCAGGTGTCAAATTTAAAGTGTTAAATGGAAAACCAATGTAGTAAAAACACACAACTTTAATCCTGCTGTATCGTTCGAGTCAACTATGCAAATGTATTGTTCGGGTCAATATGACCCAACTATAGTTTACGGACCTTAATCGAAATAAAATAAGCTAATGGTGGTAAACAAAACTTTATTAACAAAAAATTATACTTAATTAAACAAAAATTATATTGCTAATGCATATTAAGCCAGATTAACAAAAATAAAAGCATTTTTTTCTTTCCCAAAAAGCCTAAGAACAAATACCTATAAGATTTAATTTAGTTTACAACTGGGACGGTAATAAAAAGAATAGGTTTTAGTCACAAATATATATTTGTGACTTATATACAACATAAAATATTAGTCTTGTTATCGTTTTTTGAGAAAAATTTACAGCGTGCTCGTTTAGCAGGCGGAGTTGGATTGTCCATAGACGGTTTACTAGAATTTCCATCTTCTCTAGTCGCTTCTGTTCGTGTAATTTTTACTTGTTCTTGTGAGTCTTTAGTTCTTGGTAAATTTTTTCTGGAAAGGATAAGTAATTACATCAGTGTTTTTCCCAATTTCTCAAGAAAAATTTGCCGCTTTGTAAGTTTGTTGGTGTTCCATTGGTGATTTTTTGATGTCTATAAAACGAACGCGTTGTAGGCAGAAATGTCCAATTGTCCAGCATATTATAAAAAACAATTACAGGCCAGCGATTTGTCTTTCTCTTACATGTATATGTACCAACAAGCTGATCTAGAGTATCCATTGCTCCCTTACTGGAATTGTAATCTAAAATAATTTGGGGCTCTTTGTCATTTCTGTCACTAATAGCTTTATCATGATGCAAATTACTCATAAGAATAACATTTTTATACTTTTTAGATATATAGTTAACCCGGCAACTGTGTTGTGGGGTGAAAATTACCCATGTCGTTCATTAGCGCTTGTTAAAATAGTGGCAACATCGCCAGATTCATCTGGCGCCACGAGTACCTTTCCATAATATAACAGATCTTGTATTGCATCATAAATTTCAGTATATAAATAAGATTTGTACGAGTGGTGTCGCGTTCTTTGGACTTTTGGGTGATTTTAACCCCACCACACAGTTGAAGTGCAGTAATATTTAGTTTTTGGGTAATTTTAACCCCACAACACCGGTTAATTATTAACAGGTAAGTTCTTATACTAGCACAATTTATCTTTATTTTTTTAACAGAAACATAATGTAATTGGTAGGAATATTGAAAATTGATTAGATATTTTTAATTTCAGACATATAGAAATATGTGTAGTTGGGAGAAAGAACAAGAAGCTCTCTTGAAGCTTTGGCAGGATGAATTAACTGGATCAGAGTTAGGATCAGAAAGCGAATCTGAAAATGAAAGTCAGCAGGTTAGCTTTCGTCCCAGTGAGGATGTTTTAGAAAACCAACTTCAATCAGTGGAAAATTGTCAGCCTGGAAGTTCTAATCAGAAAAATCAATCATCGTCGGAAGATTCCTCTCAAGACAACAATAAGTTTGAAGATAATAAAGTAAGGCAATCTAAGTTTTCTATCGGACGGGATGGGAAAACAAAATGGGCAAAAAACTGTCCTAATAAATCGGTTAGAACACGACAAGAAAATTTCTTTACTTCCCGGTGTTCGAAATAATGCAAAATATTGCAAGTCGCCCATTTCTTGCTGGGAATTATTCATGGATAATATTATTGTGGAAGATATTGTCCACTGTACTAATAAAAAAATCAGTTTAGTCGCTCAAAATTATAATGACCAACATAAATATATCACCAAGTCTACGGACGCAGAAGAAATTCGTGCAGTTTTCGGATTATTATATCTATCAGGCGTTTATAAAGCCAACAGGTTGAATCTGGAGGATCTGTGGGCTACAGATGGAACAGGAATTGACATTTTCAGGCTAACAATGTCCCTGCAAAGATTTATATTACTTTTAAAATGCCTACGATTCGATAATATCGAAAATAGAGAAGAACGAAAAAGAGTAGATAAACTGGCAGCTATACAAGCTGTTTTTGATCGATTTGTATCCAATTGTCAACAATATTTTATTTCTAGTCAATACTTGACGATCGATGAAAAATTAGAATCTTTTCGGGGACGTTGTTCCTTTCGGCAATATATCCCCAATAAGCCGTCCAAATATGGAATTAAAATATTTGCCTTAGTGGATGCCAAAACATTCTACATTTTAAATTTAGAGGTATATGTTGGCTCACAGCCTAAAGGACCTTTTCAATTTAGTAATAGACCGTTTGATGTAGTAAACAGGCTTGTAAATCCAATCCGTGGTACTAACCGCAACATTACATTCGACAACTGGTTTACCAGCATACCGCTAATGGAACATTTGCTTAATGAACATCGGTTAACATCTGTTGGAACTATTCGTAAAAACAAGAGGGAAATACCGACAATCTTTTTGAATTCCAAAAACAGCTGAAAACCACGCAATTTTCGGATTTAAAAAAGACATTTCTTTGGTGTCCTTTGTCCCGAAGAAAAATAAAATAGTGTTAGTAGCTTCTTCACTTCATCATGATACAGAATTTGACCACAAATCAAATAAACCTGAGATTATAGACTTTTATAATTACACAAAAGGTGGCGTAGATATGGTTGACGAAATGTCTGCGTTATATAATGTGTCTCGTAATAGCAAGCGATGGCCTCTAACAATTTTTTTTTCACTGCTTAATAATGCAGGAATAAATAGTTATGTTATTTATCAACATAACAAGCCAACTGAAAAACTAAAACGCAGATTTTTTTTAAAAGAACTTGGTTTGGCACTAATTAAACTATATATTGAAAAAAGAGGTAACAATCAAAGAATACCATCAGACATAAGAGCCAAACTAAAAAGAAATGATGGCGGAGAGGACTCTCAAGCACCTCCAAACAAGAAACAACGAACAACATCCAGATGTGGAGTGCGTCCCCGTGGAAAGGACAGAAAGTGCCAAAAAAAATGTGTGAAATGTGACATTTTTCTTTGTCTTGAACATTGTGTATATTTTTGTTCTAAATGTGCACATAATTGTTAATTATGCTATTGTAACAAAACTTTCTAGTTACTTTTTATAAAATTTGTATTTTTTTTTTATTCTATATCTCTAATAAAAATTTTTATAACAAAAATCGTGGTAGTGGTTTAAATATAACTAAATTTTAGTATATTTTTTAAATCGTTGAATTTTTAACGGAAATTTTTTAAATGATTTATCTTTGAAAAATATTATATAACAATATAACCATGATTTAAAATCTTAAGGTTGCATGTAAAAATAAAATATTTTCTCAATTTTATAAATAAAAAAAAAATGGGGTGATAATTACCCCAACACACAGCTCCTGTCAGAAAATTTCACCACACAGTCGCCGGGTTAACAACAGTGGTATCTTGCGTGAAGTAAAAAGATGAACTATGAACTTCTTTTTTTGCAAATTTGTGCTGAAAGCTCTGGCTTATTTATTTCTTATTGTCCCCAGCATTGTATTTTTTCTTTTCAGAAGAAGTTGTCCTAAAATGTATGATGTAAAAAAGTTATCACAAGTAACATTGTGGCCTTTCAAATCACTACACAACTCGCACACCACACGCATTCCCTGATTCCGTTCCGGCGCGGCACCTGCTTCCTTTCCAGTAAAGATCTGCAATTTTAAAGGTTACGAACGTTTACTGTCTCATAAAGCCCAAATTTTTATGCCATATTTCGCTGGTTTGCTTGGAATGTACTGTTTGAAGGGACAGCGGCCCCTAAAGGCAACTAATTGCTCGTCGTCGGTAACATTTTCATCTGTGTAAAAACATTTTGGTAGACTTCATACCTATTTTTCCCAAATTTCACTATTGAAGCAAGTTTATCAGTACGTCTCCTATTCTGTCTAGTAGTCTTGTTATCAAAACGTATTACTTGCAAAATTTTTGTAAATACTTCCAGGGACACTGTTGCTCGAAATACACCACGACCAGTTTCTTTATTCCACAAACTTTTAGTTAATTCGCCATGGGACTTAAAAACTCCAACTAACAATGAAAGACCAATGTGTGCTTAAAAACCAATTTTATTCAAGTATTTCCAGTTAGTGCCAAAAACACGCTATCCTTCCATGTTGGTCATATTTATAATTTGGTTTGCCGTTATGTCAGAAAGGAGTCAAGATGTCATATGAATTTTTAATATCGAAAATTCGTGCACATGCATACCTTGTAACTCCTCGAGCATTATTTATAACATTGGCCGTGAAAAAACGGTCATCTTTTGAAGGAACTGTTACAGAAGGTTCTAGAGGATGTTGTACGAAGAATGTAACAGCAGAATCATCACTACTTCGATGCGACATTATCAACATGCAAATATAGACTGAAATTTGAAATGTAAATAAATGCGCTTGGCATATCAGTGTCCTACCACCCTACCACTTGTCTATCACTCCCACTTCCTTCTACGATACATGCTCTTCTAAAGGACATCGTCCAGCTATACTACACATGTTTTACAAGTAGTTCTAGCTTGCAAAAACTTGTTTCTATTTATAGACTTACCTGACTGAGAAATTGTTAGAAAATATATAAAATACTGCCAACTAAACATAAGTACACAGGTAATTTTTAACGGTTTAAATAGGTGGGTCATATTGACCCGAACGTACTATAGGTAACAATTTAATTTTTATCACAAAAATCAGGATGTTGATTTTTTATCTCAAAATTCGATTTAGAGTTACAAAATAAGAAATAAATTTTTTTGGGTCAAATAGACCCCGACAGTATGGTAAATTATGGTAAATTAGCTCCGCTTATGGTATCATATGGTAAATACCATAGTTATGGTTTCAGATGATACGTTTATTTGAAACACTAACTGTACACTCTTACAATATTACTTATGCTAAATGTAATTAGTACTTAGTAGACGTTGCACCGAAAATACTTCATAATTACCAATGCGTGGTATATCGACTTGCCATCTTGACGTTAATTTAGTTCTGAGATCTCTGATAATAATTGTTGTCTCTTTTATATTCATCCTTGCTATATCAGCAGTCGTTCATAAGTGGGTCAAGTTTGTTTTGTCAGCCGACGACAACAATGTCGCACTCCAACACACTGATGTGTATGCCCTCAGTTTGATTTATTTAAAACATATTTTATATAAATAAATACGAAATCTATTACACGTTTCTTTTAACTTATTTTTTATATGAATTGTAATATTTTAGGGATAATACTACAACATCCCCCTTACGGAAAAAATTTCTATCTTGCAACTGTCTCATTCCTCTCCTCTCTCTTTCCTTTTGGAAAAAGAGAAATTTTCAACCTCAAATAAGTACTGTTTACCTATGGTACCATATAGATATACATATACATTATCTTAATTATAAATCATATGTGGTAAAAATAGTTTATTCGTTTACCCTATTGAATTATTTATTTACCCCGCGATTGTTCATTTGCTCTGTCACTTTTTCCGCGATATTACTAATATTGTCTCATAATATCACCGCGTTCACTTATGTCTACTGATTGTAAGCTTATAATCTGTTTTTATGCACCTCTCTAATCTTTCTGGTATCTAGCCTAATTTTACAGTTAACATTATTTACTTCTGTTATGACAAAAGGACCTACATAAAGACTATCAAACTTATTATTTTCTTCTCTTTTAAGCAGGACTAGGTCTCCTATTTTGAAATGTTGAGGTGCTGCGGTTAGCTTGCTTGCGTCTTTTCTTCCCTTTTTGTGCTTTAGTAAGAATGTTTTAGCTCTGTTGTGTGCGATTTGTAGTTTATATCGGAGCTCATTATAATAGGCATCTATGTTATAGCATGGTTGTGTGAGATCTTCTGTTAAATTTACCTTTCGACTATACAACAATTTAAAATGTGTGTAGCCGTGATATGCATTAGGGGTAGTGTTGTAGCAGTATGTGAATATTCTGCAACACTCGTCCCAATTTTCCTTGTTTTCGTCTATGAATGATCTTACGTATTCATTTAGTATCCTATGTAGCTTCTCGCAACTCCCTATGACTAAGGGTGGTATGCCATTGAAAAATTGTGTGTGATCTTTAGCATTTTAGTTAACTCATTCATTATTTTATTTTTGTATTTAGTGCCTTGGTCCTTTCAAATCTGTTTCATGAGTCCGTATGTGAGTATGAAATTATCAAAAATTCCACGGGCTATCGTTTCGGCTTCTTTATTAGCTACTTACTGCGTATTTCGTCAGTTCGCAAAGCATCGTAATACAGTATCGATTGCCTTCATTACTTCTAGGGAATGGACCTATCTTGTCTATACAGGGCGAGTCACGCTCAACGGGACGGAGCCTACCGGGGAAACAGCTAAAGATATTAAAAATTTCTTTTGCAGGAATACGTAGGTTAGTACCGGCTACAAATTAAAATTTGTGAGATATATACAGGGTGTCCCAATTTGGCGTAATGATATAAACTTATACTTTTTTAAATAGAACAACATATATTTCACTTTAATTTTGAATTCTACTGAACAAAATAATGTTACTTTATTCAACATTCCCTATACCTATTTTTGACCGGTTTCGATTTATTTGGGTTTTTCTGAAAATGTACTATTCGCGAAATTAATTAATTACACAATATCGCATGAATTTTAATTAACGCCTTTTTGTCAGTTAATTGTCAAGTGTCCATGCTTTACATCAGAATAATTACCGTTTGAAACTAATCTACAGAATGTTCGCAATCTGAAGTGTCAATGCTGTACCATATTTTGTATAATTACTTTCTTAAGTTAAATGGGACACCCTGTATTTTACTTTAATTTTGAATTCTAATTAAAAAAATAATATTACTTTATTAAACAATCCCTATACCCATCTTTGAGAATTTTCGATTTATTTGCGTTTTTTTGAAAATGCACTATGTATTCTTGAAATTAATTAATTTTTATCACTTTATTACATAAAGTTCTACTCTAACTTAAACAAAAACCCTGTATTTGAATGTTGTAGCAATTATTATAATCAAACTATTATAAAATTTTATATTAATATCTAGTATCTTCAAATCTATTTGCATTATGTTACCTGGAACATTAAATGTCATTAATTACATAGCTCGTTATTATAAAGAATGCCATGAAAAAACAAAAGGTACCTAGCTGTCAAACTAATTGTCAAACTATTAACTGTATTGCTTTCAATTAAATAGAAATGGCAGATTATTCAATTGAAGACCGAGTAAATATGATTTTAATACTGGGTGAATGTGATCAAAACAGTTTGTTAGCATCAAGAGTCTATGCTGAGAGATTTCCCTTAAAATGTCATCCTCGTAAAGAAGTATTTGACAGAGTCTTAACAAGGTTTCTTGAAACTGGCAGTGTTGTTTATACTAAACGAAAATTAATAAATCCGATAACTGAAGATGAAAATACCGAATTAGAATTTATTCAATCAGTTATTGAAAATCCAAATACAAGTACAAGGACGATGGCCAGGGAGATTGAAGTAAGCCAAACTAGTATATGCAGAATTCTTAGAAAATATCAATATCACCCATACCATATTCAAATACATCAGCATTTGTATGGAACTGATTTTGAACGTAGGTTAGAATTTTGTTTATGGTTTCTAGACAAAACGGGAGCAGATCAACATTTTTTTGATAAAATTTTGTTCACTGATGAATCTACTTTCCATAATAATGGACTCGTGAACCGACATAACTTTCACTATTATAATACGGAAAATTAACATGAATATAGATGTACTGATCGACAAAACCGATGGTCCCTTAATGTATATGGTGGAATAATAGGAGAACATGTGATAGGACCGTATTTTATTTAATGGCCATTTAAATGGACAAAAGTTTTTAAGATTTCTACGAAGAGACTTTTGGATACTTTTGCAAAATATCCCTTTAAATTTTAGAAGAACAATATTTCTGCAGCTAGACGGTGCTCCAGCACATTACACGCGTAACGTTAGAGAATATTTAGACAGAAAATTTCCCGGAAAGTGGATAGGTAGGGGTGGTGCTGTCAATTGGCCCCCTAGATCACCTGGGTTAACATCAATGGACTTTTTTTTTTGGGGATATATTAAAATTTTGGTTTATCAAACTCCACCTACAACCGCTGAAGACATGAAAACGCGTATTCGTAATGCGTTTGCAAACAGTTACTCCAGAAATGCTAAGAAGAGTAAAACAAAATTTTGAACACAGAGTGAGGTTATGTATTGAAGAAAATGGACACCATTTTGAAAATTTAATGTAAATTAATTTTTTTCTGGTGTGTTTTGTTTAACTTTATGTAATAAAGTGTAATTAATTAATTTCAAGAATAGTGCATTTTCAAAAAAACCCAAATTAATCGAAAATTATAAAGGATAGGTATAGGGATTGTTTAATAAAGTAATATTATTTTTTTGATTAGAATTCAAAATTAAAGTAAAATACAGGGTGTCCCATTTAAGTTAAGAAAGTAATTACACAAACTATTATACAGCATTGACACTTCGTATTGCGAACACTCTGTAGATTAATTTCAATTGGTAATTATTCTGATGTAAAGCATGGACACTTGAAAATTAATTGACAAAAAGGCGTTAATTATAATTGATGCGATATTGTGTAATTAATTAATTTCGCGAATAGTACATTTTCAGAAAAACCCAAATAAATCGAAACCGGTCAAAAATAGGTATAGGGAATGATGAATAAAGTAACATTATTTTGTTCAGTAGAATTCAAAATTAAAGTGAAGTATAGGTTATTCCATTTAAAAAAGTATAAGTTTATATCATTACGCCAAATTGGGACACCCTGTATATATCTCACAAATTTTAATTTGTAGTCGGTACTGACCTATGTATTCCTACAAAAGAAATTTTTAATATCTTTAGCCATTTCCCCGGTAGGCTCCGTCCCGTTGAGCGTGACTCACCCTGTATACACTATGTCCCATGGTTTTGACGAAGTGTCCGATGTCACAAATTCTTCGACATTTGGTTTATTAATTTGGCATTTATGAAATTTTCAGTATATTTATGTATGTCTTTTTCTATGTTCTTCCATCTAAATCTCGCTTTTAGTTTCTTTACAAGTCTATTGTTTCCCACGTGAACTCCAAACATCAAGTGATTATGGTATTCTTCCATTATTCTCAGTTTTTCGTGGTCATCCGCTATGATTTCTGGTACTTCGCATATGTATATTTCTACATCTTTCAATATCTTATTTCCTTCGTTTATAAATTCATCAATTGTGCACGATTTAAAAATAGTATCATTTACATATATTGACCTAAATCAAAGTGATTAAATCCTGTGATCATGCTCTTTCTGCATTTGATTTTGTTTTTGATCCGAATACTCAGTATTGGCGAGACTCAGTTTGCACCAGAAGACAAAATTGGTAGTCTATGCTCCTTTATATTATTTAGTACCTTTCTTGTTGTTTGCTTGTGGGTTTTATGCTGTAATATATTTTATTCTCCTGTCTACCTGTGCTCTGCACTTTCAGATTTTTTCTTTGATTGAGCTCTAGTTATAGCTAAGATATGAGTGTTGTCTAATTATTTTTCCCTGTTATATACTCTATCTCAAAGTCTTCTTCTAAATCTAATCTGATTCTCGTGAGTTTCGAGGTAGGTTCTATCCGAGGTAGTTTAAATGTGTTTACCTTAATCAAAACGGGTGATTATCATGAGGATATGAATTCGGATCTGTTTGAAAAGTGGTTTTAGTCTATACTGACTCTTGTAGATCCTGGTTCGGTAATTATAATGGACAATGCACCTTATCACAGCCGTTATATGGAAAAAATACTGACTTCTGCATCTCGAAAGGCATAGATTGGTTAAAAAGTAAAAATATAGATTTTGATGAATCCATGATAAAGGTTCAATTACTTGATATAGTGCGCGAACATAAGATTTCATACATCAGATTTGTAGTAGACGAAATGTCACGTGAGCATGGCATCACCGTATTAAGAACTTCATCGTATCATTGTGAATTGAATCCCATCGAGCTGATATGGGCACAAATAAAAAATGAGGTAGCGCAAAAGAATACAACCTTCAAATTAAAAGATGTCAGATTATTATTAAACCAAGCGATATAAAATATAACCGCTTCCAACTGACAGTCATGCATTAAACATACACAGAAAGAAGAAGATAAAATGTGGGACGTAGACACGCGTATTTATGTTCTTATCGAGCCCATTATCATTACTCCAGGAGAAGACAGTAGTGATAGTGAATTAACAACAGGAAGTGATTCAGAATAAAAATATTTGTTAAAATAATAACTAATAGGTACAGTTCTACTGATTTTTTGTTGCTACATTCGGAGACTACCGGTGAGATCCTTTGTCCTACCTGGTAATAATTTTCTAAGTAGGTATGTACCTAATAACTTTAATATTATTATTATGGCAAGTTTGTTTTTCACAATTGCAGTTTACATTAGGTTGCTGGGTCTAGAATTATTATTTTCTGTAAAGCAGTCGGTATTTATATTTGAATATGAATTTTATTTAAAAAAAAATAATGCATTCTACCTGCTAGAAGTCGATAACAAAGCGACTTAGTTATTTCGAAACTATTACCTATTTACAAATTCATTCAAATTTACTTAAAACTCTCATGCAGAAATTGATTGTAAATAAAAGTTCAAAAGGAAAAACAAGGTTGTTTCGGGAATTATATTATTTCCATTTTAATCGTATTTAAGTGGAAATTCCCAGGTATTATATTTGTGTTCTTGGAAATTGTTTAATTTGAATGCTACATCGTGTTTAGTTTAAAACGCATATTATGACTAACGAGGTTTTTTCAAAAGGTTATTCTGACAATTCATCTACAGTTTATATTTTATAAAAAGCAGTGGAAGATATTTTATTGGGGAAATGCAAGGCGATACAATAGTTATTAGTTATTCTTACGTTTATTGCTAAAAGTTTCGTTTATATTTTTAAGTTATTTTCTTTCGTGTTTGGTATGAATTTAAGATATGTATAAATGATAGGTTTTGTTTATTACAGAAGTATATTCGTAACATTTCATTATTATAAGGGAAAAAAGTTTTGGATTTAAAATATAATATAATTTAGCACCTTGACACCGTAAGGTACAAGAGGACGGCTTAAGTAAGTAAGGAAGTATAATTTAGCATTTGAGATGTTGTAAAATAAACATTACATATTTCTTAAACAAAAAATAATATAAATGAATGAAAATATTGTGTGAACATATGGCTTATAAAATTAATTGTTAAGACGTAATATTTTGAATATAATATTTTAACATAACATTTTAACAAACTATATTTAACATAAATTAACAATTTGACCGTTGACGCAAAAATATGTTTATGTGCAAGTTCCCTATTATTTCCCCTGTTTTAAAAATATTTACGCCACCATTGAACTACACGCGTCTCTCATCTCGGACCCCTCCAGGGGCTATCATTTCGAAGCGATAACCTGACTATCCTATTGAATTCCGACTATAGATACAATAATAATATTCCTTGCCTTTTTCTTATTCTTGAGGATACTAAATTATTCATAATTATTTTTCAAGAAGATATTTTATGTTCTATTTAATAATAAATTGTGCAATAACTTATCTTGTACCATTTAACTGTTCAGTAAAAATTTTTATAGTGCATGTACTTTAACTATACCTCACTAAAACTTTGTTGATGAACCATTTGCCTTTAGTTTTTTTATTATGTATATAAATTTATTTCATGTGCATGGTGTATCTCTTTTAGATATTTTTATTGATTTATATTACTATTTGACACACACACCCGCAGTGATCAACCCTGCCCCTAGGAACATGTGTATACCAATGTAAGAATGGAATCCACATGTCCGAAGATCAAACCGGTCACACTTCGCTAGTCAAAGTGGTACCTATCTGACCCCCAGGTTTTTCCACCACCCCTCCTCATCGTGTGACTTACGTGAGAAGGCTTATGATCTGAAATTTACTTAAGATGCCCTGGGTAATAAGACATCCTCGGTTTTTAGTGAATGTGGTTATGCCACCTAACTGTAGGGGTAGCCACATCTAGGCTTTTCTCGCTATTTACTTTACTGACTCTATTAATTTTACTCTACTTTACGTCGGGACTTGAGTCCCTAAAAAAAAAAAAGAAAAAAGAGCGTGTGTTCCGACCATAGAGCCACCAGCCTGAGTTGATGACTCTATGTCCGGAAAAGAGTATGTGCTCAGTCACTCAGCCGCCGATTTGGCAAAATAAATTTTGTTCTCCTCGCCAGCTGAGCACCCGAGAGGGGTCCGGCCACCAAGCCCATGTATGCCGTACATGACCTCAGTGCTCGGATTTCGTGAGTAGATCTTTCATTCGATCTGCCTTAAGGGCCTAGTCTGCGGAGCGGTATATAGAAGGCCTGACGGGCCCCTTCTATATTTGCTATATAAGGTAAATTTACGTTAAACGGTTTAATGAAAAGTATGAATATATCAATATGAATTTACGTTCTTTAATAAAAAAACACATTTTTTTTGTGGACTTTCTTGTGGCTTCGGAACTATAAAATGCCTGGGCAACAATTCTTTCCTTTTTTCCTTAATCCCATTTGTGTGCGTGTATTGGGGTGTGCATTCCCAAGTGTATAATGCTCTTACACACCCCGGTGTATATTGGACTTATAATTACCTAAAAACCTAAAACCTAAAAAAGAAAAGTGTACCCTCTCGCCAGAGTTTTTTTGGTGTGTTTTCTGATTGACTGCATTTCTTTGTTCGTTCTTCTTGCAACCATCTCATTCTTTGTTTATTCGTTCGGGTTCTCCCTATATCGAGCTATCTGTTGTTTTGGTCTTCTGTGTACCGTCCTTGTGTTTTCATTGTAGTTAGTCAGCTCTCTTAACATTCTGCTTGGGTGGTTTCTTAGTCCGTTGAAAATTTCATATGCTCTCTCGTCTAACGTGCGTAGGATTCTTGTTTGTCCTGAGTCTCTATATACATATCTCAAGGGTACGTACCTTGGTATCTTAAGGGCATCTCTGACTATTTGATTTTGAGTGGTCTGTATCTTTTTCCTGTTTGTTTTACAGGTGTGTCCCCACGCAGCGGATGCATATGTTAGGACTGGCAGGATAATACTATTCGCAACCCTGATTTTGGTTTTAAATCGTAGTTTACTTTTCCTTCCAATAAGTGTTGAGAGCTGACTTTTCAACGCTTTGGCTTTGCGTATTTGCTGATTGATGTGCTCAGTGAACGTTAGCTTCTTATCTAGATGTACCCCTAGGTATTTAGCCTGGTTGGTCCAGTCTACTGGGGTGTTTTCGATTGTAATTTAGCAGTTTGGTACACTTCTTCTGTGACTAAACATTACAGCCTGTGTTTTGTCTGAATTAAGGACTATTTTCCATTTTATGCACCATCTTTGGAATCTGTTTAGTGCTCTTTGCAGATGATTAGCTGCATGATCCGGGTTTCTCCAGCTAACAGCTTTTTGCTGTGTCGTCAGCGTAAAGACTCAACGAGAGCCTGGCTCTCTTGGCGTGTCGGCCGTATAGATGGTGTACAGGTACGGCGACAGCACCGCTCCCTGAGGCATACCCGCCTCCAGGGTCCCGACCTCGGATAGGGTTGCCCCTATTCGAACTCTGAACCTTCTGTTGGCAAGATATGACGCAAGGAGGCATGTCATCGCCTCACTGTAACCAAATTCATTCATTTTATAGATGAGTCCATGGTGCCAGACTATGTCGAAGGCTTTGCTGACGTCCAGAAAAGCTGTACCTGTGTAGATTTTTTCATTAAATCCTTTGGTGATGAATTCTGTAAGTCGTAGTACCTGTAATTCACAGGAGTGTTCGCTTCTGAACCCGAATTAAGCCTCTGGTATGGTTCCTATCATTTGTGATTCTTCATTGAGTCTTTTTAGTATGACTCTTTCCGCTATCTTGCTTATAGATGATAATAAGCTGATAGGTCTGTAATTTTGCGGAAATGTGCCCTTTTTGTCAGGTTTTGCAATCATTATTACGTGTGCCTCTTTCCACCTATCTGGGAAATATCGTAGTTTTAGCATGTTGTTTATTATGTTAGTGATATAAACAATAGCTTTTGTTGGTAGATTTTTCAGCGCCCTATTTGTGATGTTGTCGGGTCCTGAGGCTTTATATTACTATTTGATTTATCATATAAACAGTGTATATGTGTCGAAATATTAAGTGTGAACCGCACAATCATCATAACTTTTCTCTCACGGTTTATTTTATTCTCGCGTGATTATCTTAACAATACCTTACCTCTCTCATTATCTTATTTTATATGTCGTAGGTTTCCCTGTTGCTCTAAAAACAGGGAGGTGTCCAATTATTTCCATTTTCTTCATCTTCTAACTTCTCTTCTCTTTATCTTCAGTACTCCACTAACTAATTCTTTGTATTTGAGCTGTAATAAGAGCCCCGACCAAGAGACCTCTGCTAGACTGAAGACCAAGACTAGTACCGTTCCTTATGTAACATCTACTCTGCTATTAAAGAGGGTACAAATATACGACTCTTGCTACAATTTTGGTACTATAGTATAACTCAAAATAATAGAAATTGTTTTTTTTTTCAAGTATGGGTGGGAGATTATTCACTGCATTAAAGAAAAAATTTAGGAAATATGGTAAAAAAAAGACAAGTTAGTATTAACAATATATATTTAGTAAATAGTAAAATGTTGTATATTATAGATGTCGAATTCAAGGTTCATTTTAAACTTTGGTCAATACTGTATCTGCACTTTGTCGCGAAAAAGCTGACAAACGTTGATAATAATAAGCTTTTCTTACATAATACTCAACGAAGACCACACTGCTTGAATGAGGGAGCTTATAACAGTTTGATAAAGAAATACACTAAATACCGCTAAACAGTAAAACAAAATGGGTACCAATAAGTTTTAACCTGAAACTCATAAAGGAACTTAAGATCAACTAAACTAATCAAACATTTGTCTCAAAAATATCAGAAAAACACAAAAAAATACACATCAGAAAACATACCAGTAAAGTATTAACAAAAAACTATAAAAATTTATATATTCTAACCATAAGCTGCAAGAAAACGTTAAATATTTAATAAAATACTTCAGAAGAATCATAATAATTATCTTCTACAACAAAATTCATAATACAACATATCAGCAATTAGCGTTAATTGATATTTAATATTAGCTTGTTAGTTTGGACAAAATAAGGATTTTTTTTTATTCAAATGTAGAATTTTGTTTATATCTAAAATTTAAACAAAGGTGCAGTGTAAAAGTGTTACTTCTTCTGGACTAAAAACTGTACGTTTGATTTTCCTATTTTATCTATAACAAATCAAGGGTAAACAACTATTTTGCCGATTTGGCGTAAGGTTAATTACCAGTCCTTCCGGTAATGATCCACTATAAGCACCAGGGCCGTATTCAATTTATTTAGCCCAAGCATGGAAATGGATTCAGCAGCGGGAACTTTTACCATGGAAAGTTCTGGCAATCTACTTGTAAACCAACCATCAAAATTATATTCTACGGCTCTTAATCAACTTACAAATAAATTTCCAAACAAAAAACAAACAATTCTATTTCACTCACTGCCGAACTCTAATATCGAAGTTTACCTTAATGCAGTAACTCCTATAGTAGATCCCAGAAAAATACATTCTATTTCTAACATTATTAATGATCGTATTTGTATCTTCTTTACAGACAGTCGGTAAGTTTTTAGAAAACAACAATGGAATTGTAGTAATTAATCAAGAACGTATTTAAGCTCGAAGACTAATAACTCCAAATGAACGATTGATTATTTCCAACGTATGTCCAAGTATTCCGCACAGAGTTATAGAAGAACAACTGAAAAACATAAGTATACATCCAATAACTCCAACTGATTTTCTCAGGATAGGGACTTCAAATCCAGCATTCAAGCATATCTTCAGTTTCCGACGATACACTGTGATAGCGCTAACTAACTTAGACAAATTACTTGATTCTATATTAATTAACCATGAGGCTAACACCTATTAAATTTTCTTTTCCATCGAAAAGCAATCTTGCTACTTATGCAAGCAGCAAGGACATTTTGCATCTCAGTGTCCCAATAAAAATAATCAGACTCCTTCAAACAATACCCACAATAATATTTATCTAAACTCTTTACAGATAGTACACCAATCAGCTTCCCTTTCCACAATTTTTTCTACACAATCCTCTCCTATTGTAACTGAAACTACAGTACAGTAGTCAGCTCCTTTGTCGATAAATTCCTCTACACAATCCTCTCTTACTGAGGCTGAAACGTCTGGAAAAATCATTACCTCTTAATCAAATAAGCATACTCCGATAAACTGCGACCTACGCAATGAGACTCAAATGGATACCTTAGATCGAGATACATCCTCACCCCAGTACAATAAACGAAACATATCTTTCAAAAAATCGAGGATATACTTAACAACATAGGAAAAAACAGAGAAATAATTATGCTTGGGGACTTCAATAGTAGAACGGGATATCAGAAAAACAGTAGAGTAGTAGGACCTTTTGGAGAAATGGCAACTAATGATAATAGCGGTAGACTTATACACTTATGTGAGAGCTATGAGTTAAAAATTAGCAATGGATTCTGCAAACATAAGGACATACATAGATATACCTGGATTCAACAAACACGCAATCTAAAATAAGTCATCGATTATATTATTAGTAAACAAAAATCTGTATTGCAGTGGAATGATGTAAGAGTTCTCCGAGGAATAACATGTGGATCCGATCACTACTTAGTAAGAGCGAAAATTTTGTTCCCACTTAAGATAATACACGGAGACCAAAACCTAGAAGACAAGCAAGACTTGCAGACAGTAGATACTCCGAAGTACAACTTCAATAGTTTTATAAATGATAGTACTAAACAGCTATACCAACGACGACTGGATGAAAAACTACGAGAAATAGAGAGACAAACATTTTCAGATATTTACGAGAATATTATTGCTAGTTTACACCAGGCCTCTAAGGAGACACTCGGGACGCAGCAAAACAAAATTAGTAACAAAATATGGTGGTACGAAGAAATCGAATATATGGTAAAACAAAAAAAAGAACAGCATCCAAAATGGCTAAATACAAAAAATACTGAAGACCATCAAGCTTACAAAGAAGCCGATAGACAACTACGAAAAATGATAAAACATGAAAAGAATAAAACATGGGATCAGAAATGTCAAGAAATCAATACATACATCGGAGGGAAGCAATGTACAGAGGTATGGAATTTTATACAATCAGTAAAAAATACAGGAAAAGACAAAGCACACATACACACCATAAAACCAAGACAATGGAAAGATCACTATGAAAGCTTGCTGACAGAGACAAGACAAGAATACCTAGCGAACTCCCCAACACAGTCAGTACATATACAAGGAGAGGAAGCGAGGGTAGACATCGAAACAGTAAGGAAGGCTGTAATGACCCTAAAGAATGGTAAATCCGCTGGACCTGAGGGAATCTATGCTGAAATGCTTAAGAATGGAACTCATAAACTATTTGAAATATTAACTTATGTGATCAATCAGTGTCTAAATGGACACCCAGTACCAGAACAATGGAGAACGGCATACATGTCCTCAATACACAAAAAGGGGGACAAAAGGAATTGTAATAATTATAGAGGCATATCGGTAACCAGCACCCTGAGCAGACTGTATGGACGAATTTTGAGAAATATGATCGAGGAAGAATATAAGCACAATGAAGAGGAAGAACAAAGCAGGTTCCGTGCAGGAAGATCGTGCACCAATAACGTATTTTGTCTTAAACAAATAATAGAAAAAAGATCGGCTAAGAATCTAGAAACTCATATTACTTTTGTAGACCTGCAAAAAGCATATGACAACATCCCCGTAACAAAACTGTGGACAACGATGAAAAGATCTAACATCAACCACACATTGATAAATGCTGTACAAGAACTATATAGAGACTCTAAGGCACAGATAAAAACAGGAAAATGTCTAACGGAGGAATTCCTGGTTACAAAAGGCTTGCGACAGGGATGCTGTATCTCACCAACCTTATTCAAGATATATGTTGCAGCAGCATTGGAAAGATGGAAAAGAAAGGTACATAGGATGGGTATAGAGCTTAGCAATGAATGTATATATACACTCCAGTTTGCTGATGACCAGGTAGTGCTAGCGACCGACAGGGAAGACATGCAGTACATGCTAATAAAACTGATAGAAGAATATAACGACTGGGGAATGAATATCAATACAACAAAAACCAAATATCTTTGTATTGGAAACGAGTCAGATAACATAGACCTCGAAAACGGACAACATATTTCCTGCTGTCAGACTACTTGGGCGTTGCCTTTGACAATACAGGAACTGATACACGGGAAATAGAAAAACGAATCACTCAAGCAAAGAAAGTCTTAGGATGTCTCAGTAGTATACTGTGGAGTAAAGAGATAATGAAAGGAAGGAAATTTAATATATATGAGACCATGATTAAAACTACTCTTCTTTATGGCGCTGAAACATGGAGAATTAGTGAAAAGAACAAAAAGCGAATAGAAGCAGTAGAGATGGATGCAATGAGAAGATCTTTAGGTATTTCCAGACGAGACCGAATCAGAAATGATGTAATAAAACAACGTATGGGAATAGAAAGGTGGTATGGGCATGTTCAACGGATGCCAGCATCAAGACTCCCCAAAAAAGTAATAGAATGGCAACCGATAGGTCGACGAAAAAGAGAAAGACCCAGATTAGAATGGCAACACGGCGTAAACAAGTCCATGAGCGAAAGAAATTTAACAACAAACGACTGCGAAGATAGGAAGAGATGGTGTTTAGGTATCGGACAACGTCGAAAGACGTTCTAAGCCGATGTATATATATATATATATATATAAATATATATATCTGAAATAATATCCCCCCCCCCAATAAGAGATAACGAAAATGCCTTCGTTGAACCGAACCCACGAAGCAAAAAACCAAGAACTCAACAAGAAAACAACAAAAACGCCAACAATGAATACTTAACACAGAAAGAACTTATTGACTTCTTTGAAAATGCTCATGGTTCTTCAGATCCTCTCAGTGTCGTCAGAACTTACTCAGAGGATATCGAAGAATTGATAGACTTTCTAAAGAAAATACATCCTATGTTAAGTCCAAGATATCTTAAATCCCGTTGTTCTAGAATTAAGAACAAAATTGCAGAACAAATTTTAAGTAAAACTTCTACTGATGATCCTAGCTATTCCTCTGCGGAGACTTATTAATTAAACTATTTTTAATTCTATTATTCAATGGACACAAACATGGCTCATAAACACCATAAAGAGAAGAAAAACAGAATACTTCGGCCATATAATTAGAGGACCTAAATACCATCTACTTCTCCTTATAATACAAGGAAAAGTGAAAGGAAAGAGATGGATTGGTCGAAAGAAACTTTCATGATGGCTGCGTAATATTAGACAATGGTGTGGTTCCACAGTAGAAGAATTATTTCGCGCAGCAGCCCACAGAGAAAGGTTTCAGTAAACATGATGACGGCCAACGTCTGAATACGGACACGGCACCCAAAGAAGAAGAAGATTCAATGGAACCTAATTTTGTTTGCAAGAAACACATTTCAAAGGAAATTCGTATCACAATCCTAAAAACTTCATGTCCAGGCTACGATTAGGACATACCAAGATCACTCATGATTTTCTACTACATAAGTAACCAAACTTTTGTGATACGCGTGTGATAGTGATCTAACAATACATCTTCTATTAGTGGAGTGTCCTTTATACGCATTTGAAAGACAATATGAACAGTTACCTACAACAATAAAAGACATTATCAGTGAACATAATGACCGCAGTCGTGCCATACTTTTTTTTGGTTTCCTCAGGACTAATTAACCAAATCTAATTATTGTATTCTTTATTTTTTTTATATTTATGCTATCTATAAAATCGACCATTGCTAATAACCCTTGTGGTTGAAGCAGTTTCAAATAAAAAAAGTTCAAATAATTTATATCGTGTTAACGTAAAAATAAAATAATACGTCTCAAAAAAATAATGTTTATTTAACTTTAAACGAAAACATGACTTTTAAAAAAATAAACAAAAGACATTGTTCATGTATGCTCAAAAATTTTTATTAATAAAAACATTAAACATCATTCATCATCATTAAAAATCTTAAACCTCATTTATACACTTTAAATAATAGTCAATACAGAGATTATTTAATCATAACTTTAAAATCTCAACAAAAAAATTGAAAATCAAATAAATCTTTGACTACAATCTAAACGAGAATCAGTGGCCATTGTTCCATTTTCTTACATTTACGTTACAAAAATATATTACTTAATTTAGTAACATACTCAAAAAAAAAAACTAAAAATAAACTTTCTACAAAAAAATTATAAAAGTTACAGTCCCTAACACAAAAGCATTATCGTTATAAAATATTTTTTTTTTTTTTTATTTAAAATTAACGTGTCTCGACAGCTTATGGTCATTGACACGGGTACAGTAGTTTATAACATTATACATATTTTATATAGGTATAGGTACAAGAATTTAATATGAACATTTTTTTTTTATAGAAAGGTTAAAACAATAAAGCTTATCACTATGCACTGTTTATATTAGCTGAAATAAACTTGTTTCTTTTAAAAAACTAAGAACACTGTCAAAGCGGTTTGGAACACTGAGAATGTCTTTTAGATTTCCTTTTAGGCTGTGCTTGTTTCTGGAAGAGTCATACTGGCAGCAGTCCACTATCACGTGTTTGATGGAAAGGACGTTATTACAGTAGTGGCATACTGGAGGGTTTTCTGATGCCATAAGGTATCCATGTGTGAGACGTGTATGCCCTATTCGTAGTCGGTGAATAACTGATTTTTCTTTCCTGTTCATAGAGGAGATATTGACGCGAGATAAGTTGGGCTGAACTTCATGCAGCTTAGTTTTTGTTTTACTCCACAGGTCCGCCCATGAGCTGAGGATTTTTTGTTTTACCAATATTTTAAGATCCGTATGGATTTGGACCTCTTGGAAGGCTATGTCAGAAGAACATGCTGCTTTAGCGGCTTGGTCTGCTTTTTCGTTTCCCAATATACCAACATGAGATGGAGTCCAGATCATTACGACTTTTATGTTAGCAGAATATAGTTGGTTACAGATAGTGTGGATTTCCTGGACTAGTGGGTTTTTCGAGAAAATGCATCTTATTGAATAAATCGAGGAAAGAAAATCAGTGCAAATGGCGATTTTTATGCTTTCATTTGAAGTAGGACGGATGGAAGTCTTTAATGCTTGGAGTATTCCATATAATTCTGCGGTATAGATACTACAACTTTTAGGCAATCGCACAGAGCTTATTGTCGTCGTTAGTGTGGACACAGCAGAGCCACAACATTCTTCATTCTTGGATGCATCGGTGTATAAAATTTCATCAAATTGTGTTAAGTTGAGGATGTTTTGGAAGGATTTTCTAAGGATTAAGTTTGGGGTTTCTGTTTTGTCGAATCTGCATAAATCAGTATTGAATATTGGAAGATTGTGCATCCATGGAGCTGTCTTGGGGGTATAAATAGAAGTAGTATTGGAGAGGTTGATGGAATCTAATAAAGGAGATAATATTTGTGGTAATGTGAGAGACTGATTGGAAGCATTTACTGGGGGAGGTTCTATGGGATTGATTAGATTTATTACCGGGTTACTTGGGTTTGCTGATATTCTTACAAAGTATGAAAGTAGAAGCTGCTGCCTTCTTAGATGAAGTGGTGGCTCTGAAGATTCAACGCACAGACTTTCGGCGGGGCTTGATTTGAAAACACCGAGGCATAGTCGTAGGGATGTATTTTGAATCGTGTTTAGAGACTTTAGTAGGGAGCTACTAGATGTCATATAAAGAATACTGCCATAATCTAGCTTAGAGCGAATTAACACTCTATATATTTTAACAAGAGATTCTTCGTCAGCTCCCCAAGAAAAGCTAGCAAGAGATTTAAGTAAATTGATTCTTTGGGTACAGTTTCCTTTAAGTTTCTGAATATGCTGTCTCCAGATAAGCTTTTTATCAAAGGTGATACCAAGAAGTGTCAAATAATTAGCTGTTTGTAAACGAAGTCCGTTTAGAGTTATAGAGGGTGGATTAGGTCTATGCTTTTTGGTAAAGTGAATTACTTTGGATTTAGGAGCTGAAAACACAAATCCAGCACGCGTAGACCAGGTGCCTATTTTGTTTATTGTGTTTTGTAGCAAAGTGCTGGTGGTAGCTGTGACTCTGCCTCGGCAGTATAATATAATATCATCAGCATATATCGAGTACCTGACTGGTGGTTCTATATATGAGGAAAAGTCATTCATGCTAAGTAAAAATAAGGTAGCGCTTAAGACTGAGCCCTGAGGCAAACCGTTGTCCAAAGCATGTGGCTTTGATATTTTTCCATTTGTTAATACTCTAAAATATCGACTTGTTAAAAAATTTTTTAAAAATAAATAAATGTTACCAGTTAAATTATATTCCGTTAATTTTCTTAGAATTAGAGGTCTTTGTACAGTGTCGAAGACACTTTGGATATCTAAAGTTACTGCTATGACTTCGCTTCTATTCGAAAATGCATTAACAATGTCAGTATGTAGTGTGACCAGGTTATCCATTGTACTTCGATTTGATCTGAAACCTGTTTGGAATGGGTCAAGGATATTATTTCTTTCTAGATACCATAGTAAGCGTTTATTGACCATCTTTTCTAACAGTTTACATAGTGAACAAGTGAGAGAAATTGGTCTATATGATTTTAGAAGATTTGGAGATGAGTCATTCTTTTTAATAGGAATTGTAGTCGCTTGTCGCCATAACGTTGGGAACTGGTTTTGAGACCAGATCTTATTATACAACTCTAATAGTTTGAGATGTGTGTCTGGATGGAGATTTTTTAAGAATATTGATGGGATATCGTCAGGACCGGCTGCTGAGTTTTTCAATGAAGATATGGCTTCGTTTAATTCTAGGAGATTAAAAGGAAGATTCATAGAGCTGGTGTTAGAAAATATTTTGGGGCTCGAAATGTAGGTATCTGAGTTATTGGAAAGATTCGGAATATTTGACTTATCTGAAAAGTGAGAGGCAAAGATATCTGCAATATGTTGATCATCGGTAACTGTATGATCCTGCAGGGAGATGGCGGCTATTTTGCTGGATGTAATATGACCTTTCATACGTCTTATCTTTGACCACATTTGCGCGGGAGAAGTATCTTTTGTGATTGAACTAACGTATTGATTCCATGAGGATTTCTTACTTTCTTTTAAAATACGCCTAGAATTGGCCCTAAGTTTTTTAAAATTTATTAAATCCGTGGTGGTACGGGTCTTCCGGAATTTATTTAATGCTTTTTTGCATTGTTTGACAGCTATTTTGCACGACTCATTCCACCACGGAACAGGTTTCTTGGAAGGATCAATCGCGCATTTACCAATACATTCCTCAGCAGATTCAGTTAAACAATTATTTAATAGTTTTACATCTGTATCTATATCATTGTTAAAAAGTAATTCATCGGTTTTTCCCTTAACAGTGGTTCTGAAAAGATCCCAGTTTGCTTAAGTGATTTTCCATTTTGTTATAATTCTCGAGGGCATTTTTGACTGGTCAGAGATAAGAATAGGAAAATGATTACTATCATAGAGACTGTTTAATGTGTACCATGAAAGTAAAGGAAATATTCCGGGATTACAGAAAGATAAATCTATGGAAGAGAAACTACCTGATTGGATGTGAAAGTATGTACTACTTCCTGAATTTAGTAAGTTTATATTTACGTTATTTAGGAAATTTTCGATTGTTTTACCTCTTCCAAATGTGTTTTCGGATCCCCACATAGTATTATGTGCATTAAAGTCACCTACTAAGATAAAAGATGTAGGAAGCTGAGAAGTTAAATCTTCAAGTTCGGAGCTTATTAAACAGTAGTTTGGAGGGATGTATATGCAACAAATTGTAATTTTGTAGGGACACCAAGCTGTAACGGCTATAGCTTCGAGGTTTGTGTTTAGCGGAAATTCTTTATGGAAAATATCAGTGGAAACAAAAATTGATGCTCCGCCACTGGCACGAAGTTGGGTAGTTCGAATATAGTGGTAACCTGTAAAATTTTTAAGTTGTCCGGAATATTTATCAGTGAAGTTTGTTTCTTGTAGGCATAGAAAGTCAGGAGAAGACTCAGATATGAGCTGTTCAAGGCGTGGACGACGGGGATAAAATCCGTCACAATTCCATTGTATCAGTGTGAAGGTTGAAATTAATATGTAGAGTGTTTGGATGTTTGCGAGGTTTGTGAACTATCAGACAGGTATTCTTTATCACAAGCATCCTGGGAATTATCAAGACTGTTTATACTTTCAGAATCATCTGTTGCAGAATGTATTTTAGTTTTAATTTTTTTAATTAAGCGTGTAATTCTGATTTTTGTAGACCTATCTTTAAAATTAGGGTTTATTGATTGCAAAGTTTAAATGAGTGATTTAATATCTGTTGTGAATTTAAATGCTTCTGAGACAGGGTCACAGCTGCCGTAAGCGTTCTCGATAAAGGCAATTATATTATCAGGAGGAACTGCAAAAGCTTCTGGGTTTTGTTTATAGGCTTCGTGTATTGCTTGCTTGGAGTCAGTGGATAGACTGGGGTCGAGAGAAGAGCTACATTTTCGTTTCTTTTTTGTGTTGGAGGTGCTAGAAGAACTAGGAACTGTTTGTTTGGGAGGAAACATAGTTTGTTCTGTTTCAGGGTTTTCCCCAGATTGAAGGGTCTTATCGCTTATAGATGATACAGATGAGCGTGGCCTTTTCTGTGAAAGATGAGAACTTAAACATAGTTTATCTGACTTTTCAGATATTGTATCATTTTCGCAATTCTCTGGGGAAGAAGACAAATAGAATAGATTTGTTTGGAAGGGAGATGATTCAGAATGAGATGGAAATTGTGTATTCTGTTGCTGTGACGTTGATTCGGTGGGGGGATTTGGGAGGACATGGGAAACAGTAGGATTTTCAGATGATAAGTTGTCAGATGAAGTATTGGGACAATTAGAAGCAACATGTCCCGATTGTTTGCATAAGAAACATTCCATTTTATCCGTAGACAGAAAAATTCTATTATCATTGCCTTCAAAAGGAATTAACAGGGAGGTGTGAAGCTCAAAATTTTCAGAGGGAGGAAAAATATATACTTGACGGCGGAAGCTAAGTATGTGGGAGTATTCATCACCTGGAATGCCCGCTTTAAGAAAGGACACGGGGGAGGCTATTTGGAAACCAAGACTTTTCACTGCATTTTCGGCCAGTTCATGGGGAATGTAAGGAGAGATGTTCGAAATTAATATTCTTTTTGTTGGGGAGACAAGTTTACGAATACTTAAAGTAAGGCGTCCGATTTGAACGGTTGGATGGGATTTCAGAAGTTGATCAACGAGATTTGAGTTCACTAGATATATGCAGATCCTATTGTTAGATATTCTGGATGCAAAGGAAATATTTTTTGGTCCGATGATGTCACCAATGGCTTTAACGTAGTCCAGAAGTTTAAGGTTTTCTTCTGCGTGAAGAACTATCGCCTGTTCTTTTTTTGGAAAAGATGGTTTCGGTGTAGATTTTGCAGCGGTTACGTATGAAAGAGGTGTAGTTGCTGGAATGTTGTTTGTAGCAGTTTGAAGGGCCATTGTTAAGGTAGAAACTGTAGGAGTATTGTTTATATTTGTACTGTCCATGTAAATACAGACAGTAACCTCGTTTTATTTCTCTTCTTTAACTAATTTTGCTATCCAAATTTGTATTAAAATCCATTGAATTGGATGGCCAGCAAGAACCAGCAGACTGGTAAAACCAGTCTCTGGTATGCACTTTGTATAAATTAAATATAGTTTATATGATTTAATAATATAACAAAAGCAATACGTACAAAACTTCTCCAGAAATCACTTTTCGAAAGTACACTATTAAATCTAAATTAAACACTAATTACTACCGATAAGGCAAACTGGATTTTAATTGTACTTGGCACACGTCTTACTCGTTCGAGTGCTAAAACAGGAATCATTTTATAAAATATTAATGTTGACCTGTGATGATAAATATGTTCGTAGACCTGGAGATAAACATATGGTCCTTCAGATTAAGAAATACGATACTCTTTACCTCTTCGGCAAAAATATTGCTAAGGGTGGTTGCCCTCGGCATGACAAAATGAGATTGCGAGTGAATAGTGTAACTACATATGAATTGCCAGAAGGACTCTATAAATAACGGAAAAGGAATCTCTTACTATCGCAATTAATTAACCCTTCATTAGTCGGGCATAGGTCCAGTGGACCTAGACCCCAGTTTTTTGCCTGTAATTTAATATAAAATTAATATATATCATTGAGCCTAAATAACATCTAATGATGATCAGTCTTCTTTTACCTGCCGAAGTAACATTCCAATAACCGCCGAGATTTTCCGGAAATTTGCGAAAAAATTCGACCGTACCCAGAATAGGTCCGCCGGACCTAGCCCGCTCAACCACGTCAGTGCTATTTGGTACGTTTGATGTGGCGTATGAGAGTTATATACTAGTGCTTATTGTCTTTTACTGACGCCGGATAGGGTATTTTGTGAATAATCGACCTTACTTATTTTGTGACAATTACGTAAAAAAGTATTTTATCATAATTTGGCGACACTTTTGAGAAAATGAGTAATCGTATTTACAAACTTGATAATCCGGCAGACGTAGATGAGCTTAATCGTCTTTTTTTCGAAGAAGGTGAATGTGACACAAATACTTCACCCCAAGAAGATTTCGACGAATAAGATGAATCGTCAACAGAAGATTATCTGGAGACAAGGTCGATGGATTCTGATACCGATCATGAAATCGACGACGTAGATACAGAAGACATGGTGGGCGCCGAAAGCGAAAACTTTTATAATGATAAGTCAGGTTATGTAATAATTTTTTTGCTATTATATAAACAGTGTTTCATGTGCCACTTCATTTTTTTGAAATTCCTCTCGAATTTGTATAATACATAATAAATTGTGAAAATCGGGCAGTATATTTTTTATTAAATACAATTTCTTATCTCAAAATATTAAATAAAAATTGTTAACAATAAATTATGCTATTATTGCAGGTCGAGGTGGAACAAAATGGAGGAAGAGGCCCTGGGCAATAACTAAAACTCCTCCGCATAATATTTTAGTAAAATTGCCAGGTGTTGTAAGCCAAATCGCAAAAGGCGTCAGAAGTGAACTGGATTGTTGGGGATTATTTTTTGATGACCGAATATTGTCTATACTGGTGGAGAAAACAAATATTTATATAAATGGTTTGAATGAAAAGTTTGCGCGTATAAGCGACTGTAGAGAAACAGATAGCATAGAAATGGAGGCATTTCTAGGCCTTCTGTATTTGTTAGGGCTTTTTAAAGGTGGTCACCAAAACCTTTCAGATTATTTTTCAGCTGATGACTTTAGTATAAATATTTTTAGAATGACAATGTCTGAAAAAAGATTTAGATTTCTTATACGATGTGTCCGTTTCGATGAAAAAACCACACGGCCTCAAAGACAAGCAACAGATAGATTAGCTTCAGTGAGAGATCTTTTTAACTATTTTTTGGTAAATTGCAAGACATATTATAGCCTTGGATAAAACACAACAATTGATGAAATGCTGCCAGGATTTCGAGGACGTCGCGGATTTAGACAGTACATACCATCCAAACCGAGCAAGTACGGAATCAAGATATTCTCTTTATGTGATGCAAAACTTTTTTTATACTTATAATATGGAAATTTATTGCGGGCAACAACCGGAAGGACCTTACAGGCAGAGTAATTCTGCAGATGCAATTGTAGGCAGGTTGGCAGAACCAATTTTCGGTACAGGCAGGAATATTACTGCCGATAATTGGTTAATGAGTTTAAACCTTATAAAAGAACTGGAAAAACAAAAATTGTCCTTCGTAGGAACCGTGAGGAAAAATCGAAGAGAAATTCCGGCAGATTTTGCATTGCTCAAAAATCGCAATAAATATGATAGCTTATTTGGTTATACTAAACACGAGACACTTCATATGTACCAAATCATATTTGTATCATAACTACGTAATTTGTATCATTTGTATAAACGTATCATATGTAAAGTAGAAACGATATAATTTGGGAAAGAACAATTTTTGGCGTCCGGTCAGTAATTCTACGGCAAACATAGAAATGAAGATACCTAAATCTTTGTAATTCTGTAATTATTGATTACTCCTGGTATTAGTCCACATGGATATTGGCGTAGCTTATTACTTTTTAACGTATCTTATTGGGTAATACTGAAATGTAATTGGTCAAATTTTTCGGAAGTTATTACGCTCAAACTTTATCGTTATCTGGTCAAAAATGCCTTCTCAGGTTTCTCATACTAAACACTGAAACCAAATCTGGCTTTGCCGTTATCTTGCAAAAATTGCTTCTCATGTTTCAAAGGCGGCAAGCATATAATAAACACAATAACAGTGTCGTCGTGATAAACTTATAATTATTTTATTTTTATAGTAAAATTGTAGTCTCATTTTTTAGTTCTCAAATTAATAAGCACATTACATTTCATTTGCATTATGTATGTATATACTTTTAATCATCAATTTTAAATTTCAATAAAAGTTAAGGAATTTTTCGGGTCCAGTCCCGAATAATTCAGAAATATAAACATTATTTGTAATTGATCACTAACGGTATTGTGCACATTGCAGCTGTGGCTTATTACTTTCTAGGTATCTTATCGGGCACTACTGAAGTGTAATTAGTCAAATTCTTCGGAAGTTATTACGCTCAAACTTTCTCATACTAAACGATATATTCAGTATCGTCGTGTACGAGAGCAAGTTCACGTATATTTTTAATATTTTTGTGCAAACAGTAGTGTTGTGTTTTAGTTAAGTTTGAGTTAAGACAGTAGAAATAAGTTGTAAATACATTAAAGATGGCTTTTTGGCGACCATTTGAATGTGATACCAACGAGAATACTAGCGACAATCCAACGAACGATTTAACAATTAAACTTTACTTTTTTTAACAATTAAAAGTAAAAATATTTCTTTTAGATCCAACACCAACGAATTGGGAATTTGTAAAAATGGACTTACATATTCAAGCGCAAAGGATTATTCTAAATATATATTCCTGTTTAAGAGGCAAAAATAGTACACTTTCGGAAAATAATATTGTGTTAAAGATATATGTGAACTTACCAAACTTGCGCGTACGACAGTTTTACGTGTTACTGCAGCTGGGGATGTAAGTGATCATTCTATTAAACGTCAAAGAGTTGGACAAAACCTTAAAAATATTGATAAGGTCACTAAAGACGTTATTTGTTGCTATGTCTACGAATTTTATCAGGACAACAAAGTTCCAACGTTGGAAATGCTTCAGGACAAGTTGAAAATATATCCCGATTATGCATATAAATCCCTTGATACATTGAGGCGTGTTTTAATAGAATGCGGATTTAGTTATAAAAAATTAGACAAGAGAATGGTAATTATGGAATCTACAAGGATTGTGATACAGAGGCAACATTATTTACGTAAAATAAAGGAATATCGAGATGACAATAGAGACATTGTGTATCTTGATGAAACGTGGTTTGACACCCATGATGTAGTTCAATATGGCTGGATAGATGATAGCAAAAAGTGCTGCTTGAGTACTCCTTGTTCGAGAGGAAAAAGAATTATAATTCTACATACTGGAACTAAGAGCGGGTTTGTACCTAATGCCTTGTTATTATCGGACAAAAACATTAAACAGTCATCAGCTGATTATCATGAGGATATGACGGCTGAACTTTTCGAAAAATGGGCAACGAAACAGCTTTTACCGAATATTAAAACAAATTCCGTGATATTAATGGACAATGCGTCATACCATTCTAGACTCTACAATAAAATTCCAAATACTAGCTCCAAGAAGGGAGATATCATAAAATTTATGGAGAACAAAGGCATGGCAACACCTAGTTAATGTACCAAAAAGGAATTGTTGCAATTAATTAAGCAACAACATTTTCAAAAAGAATATGTAATAGATAAACTCTTTGAACGCCACGGGCATACGGTTTTACGGCTCCCTTCATATCATTGTGTTTTCAACCCAATTAAAATGATATGGGCCGATGTAAAAAAGAAATTTCGGAAAATAAATCAATCTCCCCAATTAAGTGACGTTGTTGGCCAAAATATAAGAACAGTGATCGAAGAACTTAACAAAACTGACATTTGGAAAAATTATGTAGCTCATGTTCAAGTAAAAGAAAAAGAATATCCTACTTTACCACCAATTGAACCGGTAGTTTTAAACACAAACGACGACTCAAGTTCTGGACACACGGATAGTGATAGTGGTTAATTGTGTGAATATTTCTACAAAGACTTCCACAACTTGTCAAAAATATGTTCTGTGTACCGTAGTAAATGTGATCTCTCCATTAATCTATAACCTAAGAGACAATTCGACTGGAAGACGAATTGGCCGATTTCATGTAAGTATCTTTCAAAAATAAGCTCTTTAAACCGATGAAACTTACGGATCATATTCATGATTATTTTTTACCAAAAAAAGGGATCAACTTTGTTTTGAGCGTAACTTGCTTACATTTGATGCTAGAAACTTTTAAAAATCAAAAATAAAGATTTCTTTAAACAATTTAAAAAAAAAAAAAAAACATTTTTTTTTGATTATTTCACGTAGAGTTATTCGATATGGAATTTTACGAATAGGTAAGAATCTATTTTTCATTAGCTATAACTCTGCTTCTTCTGGGTATACAGACTTCATACATATACCATTGTTTTCACTTTTTTATAAACTGTATTTTTTCTAAGGGAATTTTTTCCATAAAATACTTACCTTTTGAGTTATTTGCGAGAAACCGTCCAAAAACGTGGTGTTTTTGTTGAAAAATTAATATATTCACTCGCAAATAACTCGAAAAGTATTGATTTAGTAAAAACCTCTATAGAACAAAAGTTGCCTAGAATTAGTCAGTTTATCCACTTCCGGACTTATTTTGGATGTATATCTTTTCACCCCCGAGAAGGGGCGGTACCCATCCCCAGGGCAAAAATACACATCGGCACAATATCATATCACTTTTTTTCTTTGACACGTTAGCTACCTATATGTGTATGCCAAATCCCAGTGGTTCTTACCATCCCAGTGGTTTTTACAATATTTTACCGTTAGTGAATGGACTATGTGTAGGTATTAACTTTTAATCATCTTTGGTGTCAAGTTCATAAAGAAATGTGAATAATTAACAATATTATTACTGTTTAACAAAATATTAGACCTTAATTTAAAAATAAAAATTTATTATTTAATTTCTATTGCGCCGCCTATGTTTTACAGAAGGCGCCGACACTTGAGTGTCGAATTTTGTGTTTGAATTTTGAATTTTTATATTTGTCCAACTGACATCGTAGAAACTTTTACCAAAAAAAAACAAGACAGTTGTATTGTTGTCTAGTTATCACACGTCAAGTTCAATTGTATCGTCTGACACAGATAAGAAATCGGAGATAATACAATTTTACAATGAAACAAAATCAGGCGTGGACGTTGTGGATAAATTATATGCCACTTATGATACAGCACGAGCTACGAGAAGATGGCCTATGGTGATATTTTACCGCTTGTTAAATGTAGCCGGAATTAACTCCATGATTATTTCTTTTATAAATGGGGCAGAGTATATTACGAGGCGGATCTTTTTGAAAAATTTGGCAAAAAGTTTAGTAACTCCACATTTACAGAGGAGATCAATAATACAAAGTTTACCGACTAAACTGAAAACTCTTTTAGAACGTTATAAACCTGAACAAGAAGAGACACATGAAAGGGATCGAGCAGCAAATAGTTCAAACCGAAGTAAAAGAAAACACTGTGCAGCTTGTTACAAAAAAACGAAGAAACAATGCAAGACTCAATATTCTTGTGAAAGGTGTAGCAAATTTTTATGTTTGAGTATCGATTACTAAAAAAATGTGCGAGGAATGTTTTAATAGATATTAATGAGATATATATTAAATCTGTAAATAAATATTATACACATATATATGTTGTTTTTCTCATTTATTAAATATATTTTTATTAATTCCATAAATAGTTTTGTTTTTTTTTGTTTTTCTCCATATATGGACAATATTACGCATTCAAAATAATGTTTAATTATTTGTATGTATGTACAGCGTTAACAGGCCTTTTAGGCCCATTGCTGGATGGATAATTTCCATCGTTTTTTATTCTTAGCTAACAGCTTCCAATCTCTGATTCCCATCTCTCTGACATCTTCCATCACTGCATCTCTCCATATCTTTTTTGGTCTTCCTCTCTTTTTTTTTGCCCTCAGGTACTCTCCAAGCAATATTCTTGACTAGTCTATTACCTTGCATTCTTTCTAGATGGCCGAGCCATTCTAGTCTACGTTTTTTCACCACATTTGTTATTGTAGGGTTAGCATACAACTGATACACTTCTGCATTAGTTCGTCTTCTCCATTCTCCCTATACTACTTTTCCAGCAAATATTCTGCGAAGTATCTTTCTTTCCCATGCTTCCAATGTGTTCTGTACGGTTTTGTTCATAGTCCATGTCTCGGCAGCGTATAGCATTGTGGGTCTAATTATAGTTTTGTATACTCTTATTTTTGTATTACGAGATATATCTTTGGCCTTAATTATTTTGCTCATGGCTCCAGCACACCTGTTGCTCTTGATCAGTCTCAGGTTGATTTCAGTTTCTTCTTTACATGTCTAATCAATAAGACTACCTAAGTACATATATTCATCCACCTTCTCGAATTCTACAACTGATCCATTCTCCACCTCCAATTTAAAGGATCCCCTGGTGCTTATTCCTTCTTTGCTCAAGATCTCCATGTACTTCGATTTATTAATATTAACTTTTCCATTTCTTGCATTGAGAACCACATCATCAGCGTATGCTAAGCATTGGTGCTCCTTGTATAAAATAGTACCGGACCTATTTATCCCACTAATCCTTACAATTTTTTCTAGAACTATATTGAATAGCAATGTAGACAACGGATCTCCTTGGCGAACACCTTTTTTCAGTTCGAATTCTTCTGAGACTGTACCGTTGCATCTCACAGCACAAATGGTTTGTCTAATTGTCATTTTTACCAATCTTATTATTTTTTCTGGCACTTGGAATTTTTTTAGTGTTTCTATTAACTTGTTTCTGTTTATTGTATCGTAGGCAGCTTTGTAATCAATGAAAAGTACTTGTGCTGAAATGTTGTATTCATAGCAATTGGTCAGGATTTGTTTTAGCATAAAAATTTGATCGGTTGTTGATCTTCCTTTCCGAAATCCTCCCTGGTATTCTCCTAGATTCTTCTATATATATATATATATATATATATATATATATATATATATATATATATATATATATATATATATATATATATATATTTCTAATCGTTCTTTAATTAGTATGGCGAGTACTTTATACATTTCTTCTAATAAGGATATTCCTCTATAGTTTGTGCATTCAGTTCTATCTCCCTTTTTGTGTATAGGAATTATAATCGACTTATTCCATTCTTGAGGCATTTCTTCGGCATCCCATACTTCTAGTATTAGCTCACCAAGTTTGTTTATTAAGACCTCTCCTCCATATTTTATGTTCTCCGCCACAATGCCGCTCTCCCCGGGACTTTTTTGGTTTTTCATATCTTTTATTATTTCTTCAATTTCTTCTCTTGTGGGCTTTGGTATTTTTTCTATTACTATTTGAGGTCTAGGAACATAACAATTTTCTTCAGTAGTCACTTCGTCATTCAGTATCTCTTCGAAATATTCTTTCCACCTTTCACATATTTGGTCTTCATCCACTATCAGGTTTCCTTGCTTATCTTTTACATTCATCGTTTTTCCCTGGTACCCAGTTTTAATGTATTTTACTTCTTTATAAAAAATTTTTATTTCATTTTTCTTGTAATTTTCTTCAATGCGCTTAATTTTATTCTCCATATACTTTCGTTTCCGCTCCCTTAGGATTCTCTTTACTTTTTTTCGTTGTACGGCATACCTTTTTAGGTCGTCTTGTTTTTGCGAACGTAAACTTTTAATCTCAAATCTGATCTTTTTTTAACTCTGTTCTGCATTCGTCATTGAACCAGTGGTTTTTTCAAAATCTTTTTGCTCTTGGTATGTTCTTCGACGTAGCTTCCTTTATAGTGTTTGTCATTTTTAAGAACTTTTGTTGTATGTTACTCACAGTAGTACTATCTTGTTTGGCGAAGGTTTCTTGTATATCCTTTTGATAGTCCTGCTTTACCTCAAATTTTCGCAGTTTTTCAAAGTTAAATTTACGTTGTACTTTCTTTTTTCGTTTATGCTTTTTAATTATTGCTTCTCTCATATTAATTCTAACCAAAAAATGATCTGAGTCTACGTCAGCCCCTCTGCACGTTTTCACATTTGTTATTAAGTTCGCAAACTTCTCTTGTATTAAGATGTGGTCTATTTGATTAGTTCCATTTGACCCCGGAATTTTCCACGTTCCTTTATATATATTTTTTCTCCTAAAATGGGTACTCATTATCTTCATCCTGTTTTCAATTGCGAATGTGATTAATCTCTGTCCATTATCATTTGTATTCAAATGTTAACTTTCACCCCCTGTTATGTTTTTCTTCTCTTCCGACCTTTGCATTGGCGTCGCCTATAATAATTTTAGTGTCTTGTCTGGGCATTTCTTCACACAATGACTCTAATTCTTCATAGAATTCATCTTTCACTTCTTCTTCTTTTTCTTCTGTTGGAGCATGTATATTTATCAACGATATTATGTTCTGTTTTCCTTTAATTCTAATTGCACACATTCTGTCAGATTATACTACGAATCGTTTTACCTGCTCCACGTCTTCATGTACCAGAAAACCCACTCCAAAATTCCTATTATTGCCTTCACTTGTATAAAACATGTATGGGCCAATCTTTTCGACGTTGTTTCTAGTTAAATGTGTTTCCTGTATTGCTGAGATGTGTATTTTATATTTTTTTAGTTCTTCTATTAGGTTAATTAATGCTCCCTCCTCGTATACTCCTCGAACATTCCATGTCGCAATATTTAGGTAAATATTCTTATTTTTTATTTTGCTATTTATGTTCAAACTCATTTTCCTGTTCATCGCTAGGGTCCGTTGGCATAATGGGCCATCTTTTCCTTTTTCCACTACTATATGCCGTTTTTTGGGTCCATATTTCTAGATTTTTCTCGTTTGAAAGTACAATTTCCGGCCCATACCTAATTTATACCATCCACAGTTAGTTTTCTGTACCCTATCTTTACATTTCTACCTTCAGCTTTTAATTCCTTGCTTTTATTTAAGATTTTCTTCCTCATGTGTCTTTCTTTTTCGGTCATGTCATCGTTGATGAAGATCTTGTCTCCAGTAAGAAATCTGAGTTTGCTTTTTTCTTTCATTACCTTAATTTTTTTGCCATAATCTTTCATTTGTACGAGACATCTATTGTTTTTTAACTTCATTGCAGATTCTATTTCGACATCCTCTTTTAGGTGCTTTTGTATAAAATCTTTTACGTTATTTTTTTAGAGTGTTTCATCTGTTGCGTTTATTGGTAGACCCGTAATTACTATTTTATTTCTTTTCATCTGTTTTTCAATTCTTTCTACTTTGTTTTCAACCTGGGTTAATTTGTTTTTTGTTTCTTCCAATTCTTGATTTATCTTTATATTTTCTTTTTTCAGCGCTATCATCTCTTCTCTATATTCCTTATTTTCATTCCTGATTTCTTTCAGTTCTTCCATCATCTTCTTGAACATGCTTATAACGTCGTCCAAATCCTCTGAATCTTCTTCCTTTGGTTTTATTTTACTTGGAGTTCTGGCAGTTTTTTTGCTCTGCAGGAAAGGTGAAGTTGACCCTCTATCTTTTCTTTTCTTGCCTTCTGACGCGTTATCATCACTGTCCATGTACATAATATCTGTTTCTAAGGACCGCGAAAGGAACTAGATTCGCTTCAACCGCTCAGAAATGCAGTTCCTATGAGTCCTCAGTTTACAGAACTATTTTTAACTTTGGCAACGTCGCAAAACTAACGGCCAGAGTTCCTCCAGTATGACTGTTTCGAATTGTAAATAACCTTACTTACTTTTATCACTTCAAACACTAGTTTTTACCGAAAGCGAGTTTTTTTCCAGAAATTTCTCACTGTGGTATTACGAAGCCTTTTTAAATTCACATATGTAAACAAACCGTGAATTATTTTTCGCTACTAATCGCAATATTTGGGATTTTAGTAGGAGAAAAATATATTTACTTTTATCTGCTTAGTACACCGTTGCCGTCCTCGTTGTTTAATTATTTACTTCCTTATAAAATACATTTATTTATGTTGTAATATTAAATTAACAAGAAAAATATTTTAAAAAATCCGCTAGTAATAGTTAATCATAGGTCCATTGGACCTAACCGCGTTCGGGCAGGTCGCGCGCGTAATGAAGGGTTAATAACGAACAGTAAACAACGTATCACAAAATTGTGAGTTTCCCAATAACTACACAGGTACACGTGTGAATACATGTTGACATTTAAATATTAACTGGCAAAGACAACTACAATGGGAGTTTGGCTTTTTATAAATTATGCCTAAGCTTATTAAATTTTGGGAAGGGAATGTTGTACTTTGATTCGAAATATTTGTTCTCGTAAGAAAATATTACACTTTAGAACACTTTTAACATAAAATCAATAACATTTTAATAGGGATTATATATAATTAGTACTTGAATGGACTGCTTTAAAATAAAACGTATTCGTTTATAGAATAATATAGCCCAAAATATAATTAATTACCAAAAAACGTCTTTTAAGAAAAAGGGTCTTTTAAACACTCATAATTAGACTTCGGCAAATATGCAAATAAAAATGTAGAAAATATGCGCATAAATATGCACGTGTTTACCCGAAAATATGCAAATATTTTACAAAATATGCATACAAATAAATAAAAAAATCGTAAAATAGTAACAATTTTATTTAAAAAAAAAGTGTACATAACTAAATATTTCCTACTATTCATTAAGATTTACATTTATTTTAAGTAACTACATCGTTTTTAAGTATGAATAAACTTATTTAGAATTATGGTAACAATAAATGACCAAGTGGTGTTCAAAATTTTCTAACAAAAACTTGTGGCTTCTGTCTGAGTACATATATTTATATATGGAAAAACTTCGTTCAACATCAACTGATGTAACGGGAGCATTTTTCAAACTAACCAAAACATTTGGTTCTAAATTAATTGTTTCCAAAATATTTCCAGCTAGAACACTGACTACTTCAGAAAGAATATGGTAACCTTTATTTTTTTCCATAGTAGCTTCAAATTTTTTTAAAATATCTTTTCCAATATTACCTCTAACGTTCCGACAACATGACGCAAATTCTTTTATTAATGCTGTACTTTCGAACAATGACAGTTTTGGTGATTCGAACTGAGTAATTGTTTTTTGAACAAAACTAAAATTTGATTTTATAAATGAAAGTTCTTGTTGAAGCAAGTTACTCTGAAAAGTTTGTTTAGAATCCAAAAGAGATTGGGAACTTTCATCTGTTAACGTATCAATTATGTTCTTTATTTTAACAAAATGATCTGCATAAAAATTAGCTGCTTCTAACCATGTTCCCCATCGCGTTAAAATAGGTTGTGGTGGAAGAGGAATGTTAGGTAGCATTTCTTTATAAAGTTGAATTCTTATAGGAGATTTAAGAAATACTTTTTTGACACTGGATATCATGGTATTTACAAGAGGAAACTTTTTTCGTATTTCCTCTGCAACTCTGTTTAATCCATGCGCTACACAAGTAACATGTATTAAATCTGTGAAAAATATTTTTAAATTTTGTCCTGCTTTCACCATATAAGGAGCAGTATCCGATAAAATAAGCAGTAATATATTAGAAGGAATAGTTGTCGGAAGAAAAAAAGTTGCTAATGTTTCTTGTATAAAACGCGAAATTGTTAAAGCATTTGTTTTCTCAAGTTGCTGGCATGAAATAAGATGAGATTTTGGTAAGGTATCTTCTTTAAGAACACCAATCAATAAATGAGCAATATACTTTCCTGAGGAATCAGTGGTTTCGTCCACAGATATGTAAAAATAATTATCTGCAATTTCTTCCTTAATATTAATTAACACCGACGAGTATAGCCCGTTCACATTATTTCTTCTTAGAGATCCTATCACTTGGAACATTAAGTTTGCAATATTTTTTTAGAAACGAACTAAAATTTACATTTGCTAATTTTGAAAGCGGTATGTTTGCAGACACTAATGCGCGACACAAGTCTTCATTAAAAGTTTCTTGCTCATCTAATTTTTTTGAAGTAGATTGGAAACATTTAGCCATTGAAGTTTGATGTTTTCCTCCTATTTTTCCTTTTTTTGCAATGTGTGAAGCAGTTCTCACATGTTGGTCTATCTGAAATTTCTTCTCACATGCTATCTATAAATAAAAATAAAAACGGTTATTTTAACCCAACCTTTAAAATATAAAAATATACAAGGTGTTTTTGGTTAATCAAATAACTGGTTTGGAAAACAAAACACTCGCTAAGTGTTTTAAATGCAGTATTAATCCACAAATTAGTTTTTGTTACTAACCATTAGTACATCATATAACTTATTTTAAAATTCAACAAAAGTTTTTTTTTTGTTAATTCAATTACAATAAAAATAATTGTGTTTTAGAATAGCTGACTTCATAAAAAAAAGTAAAGGTGAAAAATTTTTCTAAATACACACCATTGTATTGTACCATGGACAATTTTTTCTCACTAAAGGAAGCTATTTTTCATTTAAAAACAACCTACGAGTACTAAATTTCAAGTAAATACGTTTATTGGTTTTAAAGTTATTGTTGTTATTAACTAAAAGAATTTAATTTTTTTTTATTTTAACACCCTGTATCTCGAAAAGTAAATAAGTTTGACCCCTCATTAAGTATATCGTTTTGTTCAATTTTTCGAGAAGTATCTACAGTCAAACGTTGTAAGTGTCATTTGGAAACACCCTGTATGTATGAAATATTAGATATTTAATAGAAAATATTAGATACTTACAATTTTGCCACAGACTGAACAGTAGATTTTTCCCATATCCATAGACAGCTCTTTATAAGGTTTAATCCAAGTTGAAGCACTGGTTGTTTTAGGCATTATAAAATCACAATCTTCCTTTTTGTTACGCACAACGAGTGTTTACGCTTTGAATATCAAAACAAAAATGATTTACAAATCTGAGCATTAAATTAGAAATGTTTAGGTACCTAATTCAATAAACTGGGAGATTTTGGAAAATCCCTAAATTAGGAACAAAACTATTAGCCGTTTACCTGCTGTTAAGATACAATAAATTGTAGATAGATTTGGGGATTAGATCATAAAATGCAAATGAGCGAACCTTTAGCGATTATCCAATAACTGAATGCCTCAGTGACCGAGACTTTCTAAGAATGTTGAGGGCTACTTAAATTGATCTTCTTTGAAATTGTAAATGTTTTGTACCTGTAGAGATTACGTACTTAGATCATTTCTTGATTAAAATGACTACAAAATTTTATACAAGAATTGAAATAAATTGGTATGTTTAAAAATTTTCAAATACAGTATAAAAATCTGAACTTTTATGCACTTTATGCAAACTTTTATACAAATATGCCAAAATATGAAATATTTGCATAAAATATGCACAATATACAAAATATGCAATATGCATATTTGCCGAAGTCTACTCAGAATGTATTCGAACCGATAAAATTAATAATCCCAAGACATAGTTAACTAAAAATACAGGCCATTAATGGAAAAATTTAGCATGCCACAACTTAATGGGTCTAAGAATAGGAGTTGAAAATTCAAAATAATAGAAACTAGCGGACCAACTCGACATCGAGTTTTGATGTAAGTTTTGCTGATATTTAAGAGGGGCGGAGTCTAACGATCCATCGTTTCCGTCTCCTGGTGTAAATGTTCCAAAAATCCTAAAAATAAACTGTATGGAGCCAATTTTTTTGAATTAAAAATCGATACAGTAGTTTTTTAGGATTTTCAGGAAGATTTACATTAGGAAACGGAAACAATATGATTGTTAGACTCCGCCCCTCTTAAATAAAAAAACGGAAATAAAACCGGAAGTAACTTTTTTTTTGCATATTTTAGATTGTAAAATGCCACGTTTAAGAAAAAGAAGTCAGTTTGAGAACTCTAACTAACTAACTAACTAAATTTATATTTAAATATTATTTAAATTTAAAAAATACAGAAAACAGTATGATGCTCCGAGCTAGTCTACACTACCGCCTACTGTTCCACTTTTTTGAGAATACGCCACAATTTTACTTTATAATAAGTTTATTTTTTATTTATTTATTTAAAATAAACCTAATTTAAAGTAAAATTGTGGCTTATTCCCAACAAAATTAATAATATATTTCTAACTAATAAATTAAAAACAAAGTAATGCTTACCTCATTATTTATTTCTTCAAGTCTTAAACTTAAAACGTAGTCTAAATCTCTAAATATCAATCACAACACCTCACACACGCTGCACTTGTTGGAAACAGAATACTTTCTAACTAAACATAAAAATAAAAAAATATCAACTCATCACATAGTGTAAAACAGACCCCATAAATTAAAATCAGAGACAGGGGGATCCTGAATTTTAAGTGGTCATTATCGTTATTCCTTAAGTGGAAACACTTGTTGGTGCATTCCAGCATTCGAGAATTGACGCGTTGTTGCATTGTGTATAATATCGAATTCCTATACTTTACTATAGGAAAAATTCATTTTATGGCCGCCATTTTTAAACCGGTTCGAATTTTTTAAATTTTAAACCTTAGGGGGAATCTACTCAACAATCTGTTTAATTATTCGAAACATTTTTCTCCTATCTATCACCGTTTAGGGGGAGTATTGCGCACAAGAAAAGGGCTTAGCCTTTTTGTATATAAGATTGTTTTTTTTTTCAACTATGTGTGGGAGATTATTAACTGCATTAAAGAAAAATTTCGAAATATAGTAAAAAAACAAAAACAATTTAGTAAATTAGTATTAACAATTAAATATATTTAGTACATAGTAAAATGTTGTATATTATAGATGTCAAATGCAAGGTTCATTTTAGACCTTGTCCAATACTGTATCTGCACTTGGGACCAAGAAGAAAAAATGGAAGAAGTTGAAAAAAGGCTGAATATTTGCTGAAAATAAGAAATATAAATAAGTAGTTATAAACGTTGTGATCACCAGGTTGTTTAATTTATTCAAACTTATACGTAGATATACGTAACTTAACAATACAAAAAATTACAGCAATACGAAAGATACAATATTATATTTTTTATACAATTTTACTCTTAATATTCATTTTTAAACTTTAAGTGATTTTCTATAAATTTCTCTAAGAAATCACTTTTTTTATTGCATTTTAGGTTTAAAATAAATTGTTAGCGGTTCGATTTTTACTTAGTAAATCGTTCTCAAAATACAAAACAATAATAATTTAACCCCTTACCGCACAGTGGGTCATATATGGCACAATACTTAGTTTTGTACCTAACCGTTAGAGATCGAATCTTATTTTAAAGTATTTCATCAAGGATAGACCTTCAAAAAGAATTTCTGTAAGTATTTTCGCGTAATTCTTTATATTTGGGTATTTTTTGATCAATACATGGCTTGTTCCATATATGCCACAATATGCACTGTCGTGGAAAACTCTCTTTTATATATAGTCTAGGTGGGATCTGTTTTGGATTGGACATTTTTCATAGGAAGCTATTTTTTTGCTGGAATCCCTTCAGGATGTGCCCAATATCGATAATCACGATATGCGCCAGTCGCAAACCCTGTGCTAAATTTTTTATTTAACAAAATCTAAAAACAATTGAAAATTTCTAATTTTTTTGCTTCTATTTTCGTTTATAATTCGGAAAATATTGATCCTAGAGAAAAAATTATACAAAGTTAAAAGTTTCTTTATTCAATTTTACTCAATATTTCGTTAGCTAGGAATTGAAAATTTAATGTTTTTTGTTGAAAAAATAGCAATAACTGGAAAAAAAGTACAAAAAAATGAAGTTAATCCTTTAAATGTTTTCGACTGTTTAAATTTGACTCACAAGCTCCATATTCCGCCTAGAAAAACCTTTTAATATGTTTAAAACGTGTGCTTAATTTTGTTAAGATCGGTCGGATAGGTTTTGCATAATAATTTTGCAACCCAGCCTACTAGAAAAAAATCGCAAATGTTCAAATTTATAGTAGGCCCTAAATAAGGCCCTCAGATAGTTGCAAATTTTTTTACACATAAAGGAAGTCTCAAACTTTCAAACGCTTTTTGTAAAATTCAAATCGGTTCACTAGGAGAGCCTAGAATTTTTTTTTAAATTTCTAACATTTTTTATATATATTAGGCTTATAAACAAATTGAATAACTTTACAAGCTTTAAACATATCAATTTCAAAATTTATACACTTAAAGAACATTAAAAGACGCTTCTTTGCTTCTTAAAAAAAAGATACATTCGGCTTACTGGTTGCCGAGATATTGAAGGTCAAAGTTGGCATACATTGGCCGTGTAACCATAAGTGATAGAGGGCTCATTTTTAAACAAATACCCTCGTCTTGTCAAGTACTTTTTATATGAAAAGTTTTACGTAATGCGCTCCATGGCAACATCCATAAAAAAGACAAATAAAAAACCGTTTTCGCATAAAATGTCGCTCGGAATGCATGAGAGGTGGTGGTGGGGGACATTCACTCAAAATGTGAATCGGCGAGTTCAAAATCATAGCGCGCGCTAAAAATTGCACTATCTCGGCTTCTTGTTAACCAATTTTGCTCTTTTTTTTTAATCAATGTCTCGGACGACAAGGATTTCAAATACCATTTTTAATTGCAAATTGAGAAATTTGCAATAAACAATTGTATGTTAAAAAACAACTATTTGCATTTTTTCTTCATGCATTTTTTTTGAGCTTGCAATTTATACATAGAAGTAAATTGTTACTTTTAGTAAACAAATATGTATTTATAAATTGTTAATAAATAATTTAAATTGTTAAAACAAAGGCGAACGAAAAAAATTTTTTTTCATAAATAAACTTTATTTTGACTCACTCTTTAATAATTTTTTTGTTTTTTTGGAAGAACAAGAAACTTCAGGTCTTATTTCTTCCTCAAAGCCTTCATTTTCCATTTCAATATCTTCATCCTCGATCTGTAAATTTAATGTTTCTTCTCCTTCATCTGTAGCTTTATCTTGTGCCTCTAGAAAATCTAAGGAATCCATCGACTTCATATCCATATCTCGTTCAACTTCTTTCAATATTTTACTGTGTTCAATATTTTTTCATGTCTGACCATTGCAGTGAAGACAATAGTCAGAACATTTGAGACCATGTTTGATACAACTGCATGTGTTTGTACAAAGTTTTTTACATTTGCAACTAATATTTCTGAATAATGAGTCAGGTAGTAATACCTGCTCAGTTTGTATTGGCTCAAGACCATTTTGAGTTAGTTCCCACCCCCACTCAGTAGCATTCAGGTTATTTTCAAGCCACTGCTGTACTTGGAAATATACACGAAGCGAGTGTTGCTCAGCTGCAGATTATGTTGGTGGCAGCATGGACAATTGAAAATTTTTATTTTTGCAACCTTTTTTAAAGCACAAGTAGCGAATTTTATTTAATGTAAAATCGCACTTTGAGTGGCCCATATACAATGCCGATATAATTTTACATCCGCTGCGTTTAATTTCTTCCTTAGTGGCACTTTTTTCATTAAAAATGGTTGCTTCTTGCGATATATCATTATTTGTTGAAAACAATTTAACAATTTTGCTTTTTCCTTGATAAAAAAATGCAGAGGTTGTATCACAACCTTATAAATTTTGAAATTGATATGTTTAAAGCTCATAAAGGTATTCAATTTGTTTATAAGCAAAAAAAAAGTTTGAAAGTTTAAGCCTTCCTTTATCCAGTAGGCTGGATTGCAAAATTGTTATGCAAAACCTATCCGACCGATCTTAACAAAATTTAGCACACATTTTAAACATATTAAAAAGTTTTTCTAGGCGGAATATGGAGCTTGTAAGTCAAGTTTAGAAAGTCGAAAACATTTAAAGGATTAACTTCATTTTTTTGTACTTTTTTTCCAATTATTGCTATTTTTTCAACAATAAACATTAAATTTTCAATTTCTAGCTAACAAAATATTGTGTAGAATTGAATAACGAAACTTTTAACTTGTTATAATTTTTTCTCTAGGATCAATATTTTCCGAATTATAAACGAAACTAGGAGCAAAAAAATGAGAAATTTTCAATTGTTTTCAGATTTTGTTAATTAAAAAATTTAGCACAGGGTTTGCGACTGGCGCATATCGTGGTTATCGATATTGGGCACATCCTGAAGGGATTTCAGCAAAAAATAGCTTCCTATGAAAAAAGTCCATTATGGTCTGAATTTCTACAGATCCCGCCTAGTCTAATATGGCACAATATGCGTTCTGAACTAGATATTATTTTTTTTAGTTGTAGATAATGAATCCAAAAAAGTTTTATGGTGTAACTCTTAGTAGTGGACATACCAGATGGTAGTGAAGACGAAGGGCTATTAGATTTCGATATTTCCTCTATTATATTAGCCCCAGAGTCAGACTATCAAGATGATATAATATATAATAGTGAATCAGATATTATTATGCCAGAAACGGATTTAGAAAGCAGCTCGGATAGCGAAGATGATATTTCTTTGGACCAATTTCGACATAATCTAATAAAGAATAAAAATAAAAATCATCCAACTTGAAAAGAATGAAATTTGGTAACATCAGATGATGATATAAGATTTCTCGGTTCTACTGACCTGCAAACTGGCTTGCAACAAGCGGATTCCCTTTACAAATTTTTAAATTATTTTTTACAAATGAGATAACTAAAGATATTGTTTATCAAACTATAAATTCGGTGAAAAAAAAAAGACCTTAAAAACCATTGAAACTTTCTGAAAATAAGCTATAATAGAACAGTTTTTAGGAACCTGCATTTATATGTCAATAGTGCAATTGTCAAACTCTAGAAGTTATTAATGGGAATAAAAAAGATTTTTTACATTTTGCGAACAACAGCAATGCTACTTCTGCCGTTAATCTTGGTCATGATAAATATTTTAAAATCCAACCGCTACTAAATAAACTAAGCAAGCATTTACTTAAAGTTCCAAAAGAGGAATTTTTAGCCATAGATGAGCAGATAATTCCAACAAAGGCGCGTTCATCTATGAAACAATATAATCCGCAAAAACACTACAAATGGGGATATAAGGCGTTTGTTCTTAGTGGTGTCAGCGGATTTTTCTACGATTATGAAATTTTTGTAGGAAGCCAAACCAATGTTGTAACCGATGGTTTTCTTGATTTAGCGATAAGTTCAAATGTAGTTCTTCGGCTAACACCAAGAGTACCAAGACTTCTAAATCTAAATCACAAAATATTCTTCGATAATTGGTTCAACAACTTTCCATTGCAAATTTATCTAACGAAACAGGGTATGTTACCACTATGAACATTTAGAATAAACATAGTGCCAAACGGTAATATGACAAAAGAGGCTGAATTAAAAAAGAACGGCCGAGGAGCTATGGTAGAAAATGTCGCCACAATTGATGGTACAAAAATATCTGTTGTTACATGGTATGACAACAGATTAGTAAACATTTTATCAACATATGCTGAGAGTATGCCAACAGTTGAAGTTAAAAGCTTTCGAAAAAGATTAAGGAGACTTATAATGGTTCCATGTCCAAAAGCTGTAACGTACTACAACCAGTATATGGAGAGAGTAGATCTTCTGGATTTAATGTTAGGATATTATCAAACAAATTATATAAGGAATAAACTCAGATCCAAAAAATGGTACATGCATATATTTTCCATATTTTTGATTTAATAACTGTCAATGCGTGGATTCGTTGGAGAAAAAGTAACAATGAGAATAATGGACATATTCTTGGGAAATTGTATTCCATTCATCCTGTGCAGCAAGCCGAAGCTACTTTATCGTATTTGGAACGGGATTTCTTTGTCGTATGCTGCATTTTAGGTGATCCCAGATGGGCTCTATTGGGTTTAAATCCGGGCTAGACGGTGGTCAATCCAATCTTCGAATTTGGACCTCATCAAGATAATTACTCACTATGGCAGCGGCATGTGGTCGAGAATTATCGTGCATTGACGTGAATCTTTCATATCCAATGTAACCAACATATGACAAAACATGATCTTGCAGGATGTTTTAAACGTAAGAATCACCAGTCATCCGTCCAATCACTTCCACAAGTACGGTACGTACCTCCCAACTAATACCTTCCCAAAGAATTATGCCATCAACTCCAAAACTAACGGTCTGGGCGAGACTGCAGCTGGCAAACCGTTCTTTAACTCTTCTGTAGACGTAGTTTTGACCATCTGGCTTCCATAATAGGATTTTATTCTCATCACTGGAAAGAACGTTTTTCCAGTTGTCGATATTCCACTAAATATGTATGTTTGTGAACTCACATTAACTTGTTTAATATTTAATTGCTCATTTTTGAAGTGCATCGATGTCAATAAACGATTTCGTGTAGAATTAAGAACCAAAAAACGGTCATCAATTGTGGTTGTGCACCTTGAGCGTCCTTGACCCGGCCTTCGTACAAAATTTCCTGTTTGGCGGTATCTTTTTAGAGTATTTGAAACTATAGATTCAGTTCTGCTGAGACATCGTGCGATACCTTTGTAACCTCGGAAACCTTTTTTGATGGTGCTAGAAAGGTCACAAATGGAGACACTGCGGACGGCAGCCAGATGGTTGGTGGAGAGCGAGTCGTGGGTTCGAAACTAGCTTTTGGAACCAGGAATGGGTCCAACGGACGAAATAAGTAAAGATACGATAGGAGATATTAGAAAAAGATACAGAAATAAACAAAAAGATAGATGGGTAAAATTACCAAAGATAAGATAAGATAGGGAACAGGGCGCCACTTAATTTTTTGGGGTTTAAGGAGAAAATTAAGAAACCTTAGAAAAGAAAAGAGATAAGGAAAGAAATTTAGGTTCAGAGATCAAACCCAAGAAAAGATATCACAGTTAATTATTGAATAAATTTGGTCAACACTCTACATAAACAAAAAATAAATATACAAGGTATTACACTTACTTACCTACGAAACTTAATAAGCCTGATCTTTCTACTGGTCAAAGGTATAGTTATGTTTAAAGGTAAAAAGCAAATATATCAGGGAACGTTGTTAGGAGTCGACAAATAAAATACATACATAAAACAATAACAATATATTAAACAACAACAAAATTACGACGCTGCTGAATGCAACACAAGTAATAAAAATACACCAACAACTATAAAATGGTGGTATACATATAAAAATAGACAGAAATATAATTAAAAAATATCTTTACAAAGATATAAGTATAACACAAGCATGCACAAATAAAGTTTTGGCGTATCTCGAGATATTACAGCAAAAAAAAATGAATAAAAAATTATAACAAAAACCAAAGATAACAAAAATTAATAAAATCTAAATTTACAAAAAATACAAAAAAGTTACTGAAGTGAAAACATAAAGATTCAACCAAACCGCACTTGGTTAAGTCGATTATTTGGTTCGTAACAAAAAAAGTATAGAATGTTCTTTAATTGACTGCAAAATCCAGTAACTACTCTCAACTACATTTGATGACATGTATGATCGTTGGATACGTCCAGATAATGGAAGATGATATGATGCTATACCATGTTACTTGCCCAGATAGTGGAGATATTAAAATTATGTCACTTACAGTAATTCCTGGCGACTGCTGCTTTAATTCACTGAAGTTAATACTGTACTTTGATTAAACACTGAATTTATGACTATATTTAATCTAATATAGTATAGGATGAAGAAACTCAAAATAACAAGTGTATACACACTTATAAAGAAAATGCACAGAGACGGTAAGGTAGCAGATACGATAAGGTGAACTAAGCATCTTAACTCGACGAATGCCCACCGATAAGTCGTTTTCTCTACGAGTGCCCACCGAGAAGTGACTTGGTTCCTCTAAAATTTTACCAAGCTACCCAAGAAAAGGTGAGGGTATCTTCCCCCCAAAAATGATAGGCCAGCTGTATGTATTCTAAGAAGGTAAAAAGTTCTAATTAACATTGAACATAACGGTATACTTCTGACCTACAAACGTGATGGAATATGAAATCCCGAGATTGGGTCTTTACAGAAAAATTACTATACGAGCCTTCGGAATATTTACAAATCTATCATAAAAGACCCGGATTAAGACGGAAAGGATTAAAAACCTTTCGGACGCAAGGAAATTCCGGGCATTTAATAAAATTTTGAAGACGGTAAACCGAACATAAGCGTATCATCACGGGGGTAAAAGGAATAAAAATAATTAATATTTTAATTATATAAAAAAATGTTACACCTTTTTGTGCATATCCTTCCTCGTATAAAATTACAATATATGCTACTTGGACTTCATCGCAGTGCTGAATTGGTGGGATACTTGTTTTAAACTTAGTTAAATCAAAACAATATTTAATTAAACTTAATAAATTAAACTAAAAATAACCGAATTAGTATGATTTTTCCTTTACGTGAAGAAGGATTTTTATGATAAAATGTACGAATGACACTAACAACTGAATAAACTTCAAAATAAACATCAAAATATTTGAAACCAATTGAGTACATCAGCCTACTATATGAGTATTATCAGTAATTTGGAAAATTCCAAATTATTCGATATTTTTGTCCATGAGTGTACATTTGTTGGATAGATAAAGTAGAGACTGCCAGTAGCAAAACATCACTTGAGTCCATCAGACTCGCTAAGGATAAAAGCCAATGGAAATAATTACTCGTATCTTAGGATATCAGGACATCTTCATGATCAACTACAGAGACACTCGTATAGAAACGATTTTAACAAAATCTGTCACGATATGGTAAACTGCATTTAAACCAAATTATCATATAAGGTAATCTTTACTGTATCGAAATCAAATAGACTAATATCATAATTTGAATGATTAAAAAAATAACAAACCTGTTTCCTTATCTGCTTCAAAGATAATAAAAGTAAACCATACCACGAGGAATACAAATATGTTTTTCATTTTTACAAACTCAAATTTATTTGATTTACGATGATCTGAGCTTTTATATAAAACTTTAAAATTTCTTTTATGTATTGCAGAAATTATAAATATGTATGACGCCATGTATTAATTTTAATAAATTATATCCAAAATTATTTATAAATAGAACATCTACATTTTATGATTTATTATCGTGAATAATTTTTTATTATCAAAGTATCTGCCTCGTTTTTTAATTTTTCTAAATATAGCCAATAGGACTATACGACTAATAATAAATAATAATAAATTATTTACTTCTTGACATTTTAGATTATTGGGAAATAGCATTATAGAAGACGAAAAGCTCGTGTTCGTTCAGAAAAATATTCACATGAGATTATTATGCATAATCACTTTCATGAGATACCGCAAATGAAGTTCAAGAAGTCCCCCAGGCAACTAATTTTTCAAATTTTTTCAAACAATTTTTTTAACAAATTGTAACAATCATTTTTTTCGGCCTGGACAATTTTTTTTTGATTTTTTGGATCGTTCTGAACAAAATAAGTCTGCTGAAGTTGTTTTGTAAACTTTATAGTTTTCGAGCTATAAACAAAGTAATAAATATTATTTTGGATTCACCAACTACATATATATTTTCCGTCGACCATCCATTTATGATCAATTTTAACACCCTCAAAATCATTGATTAGTGACCCCTATTAATGAATGATTTTCTATTAATGAACGATTTTATTATAGGCAACACAACATACATTGCTTGCATAAATTAATTTAACCACATTTAACGCTCTGTGATTGGCAGTTACCTGTGGTGTAGGCAACCAAACATACCTATTTATATTCCCACTAACAAATTATTTAAAATGAAGTAGCCGCTGTAAGTACTGTCTGTCATTGTATGTCATTTTTTATCGTTAAGTAAATAAAAATTTAAACTAAGATATTTTTATTTCTGAAAAGTATGGTCGACGGAAAAGTTTTGTAACGAACTCGTGGATTAAAATGGCGATTAACAATCTCGAACATTAACGCACTCGCTTCGCTCGCGCGTTAATATATCTCAATTGTTAATCGCCCTTATTAATACACTTGTTGGTTAAATAACTATTAAGTTCAAAACCTTTTTATGTTTTAAACCTGCTTATGACAGGACAGGCGCTCGGGCTGCGGCGTGTATAAAAGAGATAAACAAGATCTAGAGCACAAACTATCTTGTTGCACAAACACAAACTATATAGATTTTTTCCTCTAATCAAGGTTGTATGTTAATTTTTGCTTAAATTGTAAGTGGCGAACTGAACTGTATATTTTTGTATTTCTAGTTCAACGTTTTTTTTATTTATAAAAACACACTTCAACCTAAGAAAATTATTAGCGGAACGGCAACAATTAATTACACTTGCTTAATAAATTAAAGTCTTTTAAAATCAAAAGAAGATTATCTATAGTATTTTTTGAATTTAAAATAAATGTCTTTAAGATTGTTTGGTAAATGATATTTACTTCTGTGACGATTGAACTTTTCACACTTTTACACTAACACATGTTTTACCGTGAGGGGTGAACCGCACTCATCACAAATTGGGCTTTCTTCTTTGTTAAACGAATGTTTATAAGAAAACTGTATGTCCAAGTCGTAAACGGGAAATAATTATTTGCTTTCGTCTGAATAACTCGGGTGGTTGCCATGGTCCAATCTTATTTTTTATCTTCTGAAGCTTTGATGGTGTGGACTTCCATTTATTGTTCCAGCTCTCGAACAGGTGCTTTATGAAGTAGCATTTTAAAACCATACTTACAGATTGGGGTGATATGGAAATATCGTATTCTATGAGTTCCGTCTGTATTTCTAATTTGTACACTGCCTCCCATAGTTCTGACCTTGGTACAGAGTCATATGCCTTTCCTAGGTCCAAAAATGCGATATGTGTATCTATATTTTTTGCTTGTTTTTTCCAACAGTTGTTTCAGTGTGTATATGTGGTCTATGCATGATGTTCCTGCCGTGAACCTTATCCTCCCGATTTTGCCTTTTATCGCTTGCTCCATCTTTTCTCGCAGAATTTTTCCATATAATCTTTCTATTGATCATATTACGCTTATTATTCTGTAGTTTTTGCATCGTTTTCTATCTCCTTTTTTAAATATAAATGTCATATATGCATCCGTCCATTCCTTTGGGAGCTATTCTCCATTTATGACTTTCTGAAATATCATCTGGTGTAATTTTTTCGATCCGTATTTTATAAGCTCAGGTAAGATGACCACTTCCCAATCGTAATAATACATAAAGTTAGTTTAAATACAAATGCAATACCAACTTAAAAATGGGAACTAAAAAAGGCAAATTGGATTGAATTTGAATAAATTATCAGAGAGAATAAATCAGATTTAAATTTTAGAGTTTACTGACGATACACTCACGAGCTTTAATCAGCTTGTACTGGATGCAGTTAATATAGCTATATTAAAATCTTAACTTTTAAAGAAACACAAACCAGTTCCCAGGTGGAATACACAATGTAAGGCCGCTATTCAATTAAGTAAAACAATTTGGAACCGATAAAAAAAGTACAAAAATATTGATATATTAACAGAATACAAAAATGTACAGCTGAAGTAAAAAGAATCATTAAAAAAAGCAAACAAGAATCCTGACAGAGACACATATCTAGCATTGATAGGAACACAAATATATCATCGATTTGAAAAAAAGTTAAAAAATAACAGGACAGCATATTTACCAACAAATCGTAAGTCTGGAAAAAGAAGGGACGTTACTAACTTATTCACAGGATATAATTAATTAACTAGCTGATACCTATCAATAATTCTTATCCAGCCAAAATTACAGTAACGATTTCTTAACTTATAAGAGGGAGGCAGTATCTATTACAAATTCCGACGAAGTTATCACTATCAATATCAATGCTTTACAGATTCTGGATGATCTTAATAACCTCCATCCCAACATCTCTTTTACTCTGGAACCAGAATCTGATAAAAAGTTGAACTTCTTGGATACGACTATATCCCGTAATAAAGATTCTTTAGAGTACAATATTTACAGAAAACCTACCCAAACAGATCATGTTATACACGATTCATCTAATCATCCAACCCAACATAAAATGGCTGCTTTCAACAGTTACATTCATAGGTTACTGAAATTTCCACTTTCTAATGATAATTTTAATTCAGAATTTAATAATCTTAAACAAATTGCTTTTAATAATGGTTATGATCCTAACATTATCTATAAGCTTCTAAATAGAGCTAAACTAAAAATTGCAGAAAAGCTTGCATATTCATCACAATGTTTTCTTTAACCTACTGCTTCAAATAACACCAGATATTTCTCCTTCACTTACATTAGCAGCATTTCCAATAAAATATCTAAACTTTTTACTTCTACAATTGATAACATTAAAATTTCCTTCAAGTCACACAACACCTTAGGTTCCTTCTTAATAAACACCAAAGATAGGATGAACAATCTTGACAAAAGTGGTATTTACAAATTAAAATGTGATGATTGTGATGCCTTTTATGTAGGTAGAACCATTAGAAAGTTATCCACTAGAGTTTCAGAACATTTAAAAAGACCAAACTCTTCAAGTTTTGGTCAACACTTATTCTCCAGTAAACACAATTTTAACATCAACACTGATTCATCTATCTTACATGACATTAGTAGAAAGAAAAACTATATGGAGTTGGATTTATTGGAAGATTTGGAGATTATAAGGGAAACAAATGGAAAATCTCTGTCTTAATACTCAAATTAATTTAAGTTGTACTAAATTTAAACCTATTTTTAAAAACTTTATTACAGCTTCAGCTCATAGGGGACCCAGCTCGACTGTTTAGACTTCCTGCACTGAGCACATCCATATTAATTTTATAGTTCTACCATTGACTGTGGGTTCAACTGAACTACTTGGATTACACACCATTTATATACTTTGCTTTCAATTTTGATTTTTAATTTTAGTATTTTAATTACATAGTCAGATTTCTTCCTTTCTACATTACAGATAGTGTTTGGTAGACCTTTTATTGTAGTCAACTACCCACTGTCTAATATATTGTTTAGTCTTTTTCTTGCAATCTTACTTTACGTCGACTTCAGTTGCTCTCAAACTAACACCCTATTTATTATAGACAGGTTTGAGTGTGAGATCTAGATTATTCAATCTACTTAAAAAAAAATATTCTATATAATTGTATATTTCATCAGTGACCTTCTATAGTAGTGTCAGTTGGACTTTTGGTCAATACTTAGTTTCATAGAATTTTTAAAAGGTGCAGATCACATATCTATGATTGTGACTGCTCATCCAAGTTGTCATTTGTCACATGTCACCCCAACATTTCCGTTAGATCGGGAGCCATTCTGTCTCCGGCTTCGGCACGCAATGTAGCTTTTCCTTAATAATTTTAAAGTGTTTGTTTGTCCTTTTGTAGTGTAGTGTAATGTAAAATTATATGTTTATGACATTTTGTTCTTGTCAGATAGGCCGCAATTGACGAAGTCAGTCTATAAACGTTAATCACATAAAAACTCTTTATCAACCATAAACTTCGAGTTTTTATCGAAGTTAATCAATTTCTTTAGTTATAAAAAAACGTTTCTTGGCTTATTTCAGATGCCCCTGAAGATGATCTAGGGATCGAAAGTACTTGGGCAAGATTAAATTAAACTGTGCTCGATATATGCCTTTTATCTGATCAAAGTTCATTTATTCGAGCATTCAACCTTATATTTAAATGCTAATAAGCTAAAAATAAGTTAAACATTTTTTTATGTAAGCCAAAATATTTCTTTGAAATCTCAATTTTTTTTAGAATAATAAATATTCGGTGTCTCCGTACTGTATCAAATGCTTTAGTAATGTCAAAGTAAATTGTTATACATTTTTGATTGTCGTTTGTGGATCTGTCTGGTCTAAAGCCAGCTTGTTCAATGGAAAGTTGATCATTATGCTCTAGGTTCCACATTAATCTTATGTTGACTATTTTTTTCCACAAGTTTACATAAAGAACATGTTAATGATATAGGATAATATAATTTTCTGGTTTTAATTTATCTTTATTTGGTTTAATAATAGGAATAAGATGGCATTTTTCCAGATTTTTGGAAATGATTTTTGTGACCAAATAATATTAAATATTTGGAGTAGAAAGTCTTTTGCTTCTATGGGAAGTTTTAAATAAATTGTATTGGTATGTCATCTAGAGCTGGTGAAGTATCTTTCATGATATTAAGTGTTTCTTGAAACTCCCCATTAATAAAAGGTATATTGATAGAGATAAATTCGTCGGAATTTGTAATAGATGCTGCCTCCCTCTTATAAGTTAAAAGCAATTTGTTTAAGAGTATTAAGTTCTGAATTAAAATTATCATTAGAAAGTGGAAATTTCAGTAACCTATGAATGTAACTGTTGAAAGCAGCCATTTTATGTTGGGTTGGATGATTAGATGAATCGTGTATAACATGATCTGTTTGGGTAGGTTTTCTGTAAATATTGTACTCTAAAGAATCTTTATTACGGGATATAGTCATATCCAAGAAGTTCAACTTTTTATCAGATTCTGGTTCCAGAGTAAAAGAGATGTTGGGATGGAGGTTATTAAGATCATCCAGAATCTGTAAAGCATTGATATTGATAGTGATAAATTCGTCGGAATTTGTAATAGATACTGCCTCCCTCTTCATCATTCAATCTTCGCTTATCCACTGCTGGACATAGATCTCCCTCATAATTTTCCATCTATTTCGATCTTGTGCCTCTTGCATCCAATTCCTATGACAACGTTTTAGATCGTCAGTCCAACGTGTTGGTGGACGACCTCTGCTTCGGTAGGCATCATCTCTTGGTCTCCATTCCAGTATCCGCTTTGTCCATCAATTATCTGTCATTCGAGCCACGTGACCTGCCCAGTTCCATTTCAGTGTTGCTACTCTCTCTACTGCATCAGCCACTCCTGTTCTTTGTCGTAGCTGGCGATTTGGGATCTTGTCTCGTAGTGAAACGCCCAACATAGCACGCTCCATCGCCCTTTGACACACACGGATCTTTTGAACTGTTCTCCTTGTCATGGTCAACGTTTCGGCAACGTAAGTTAACACTGGCAAAACACACTGATTAAACGTTTTTCTTTTAAGGCATATAAGGCTTAACTTATAAGAGGCCTTCCTCTTATAAGTTAAGAAATCGTTACTGTTATTTTGGCTGGATAAGAATTATTAATAGGTATCAGCTAGTTAATTTATTATATCCTGTGGATGAGTTAGTAACGTCCCTTCTTTTTCCAGACTTACGATTTGTTGGTAAATATGCTGTCCTGTTATTTTTTAACTTTTTTTAAAATCGATGATATATTTGTGTTCCTATCAATGCTAGATATGTGTCTCTGTCAGGATTCTTGTTTGCTTTTTTTAATGATTCTTTTTACTTCAGCTGTACATTTTTTGTATTCTGTTAATATATCTATATTTTTGTACTATTTTTATCGGTTCCAAATTGTTTTACTTAATTGAATAGCGGCCTTACATTGTGTATTCCACCTGGGAACTGGTTTGTGTTTCTTTAAAAGTTAAGATTTTCCTATAGCTATATTAGTTGCATCCAGTACAAGCTGATTAAAGCTCGTGAGTGTATCGTCAGTAAACTCTAAAATTTAAATCTGATTTATTCTCTCTGATAATTTATTCAAATTCAATCCTATTTGCCTTTTTTAGTTCCCACTTTTAAGTTAGTATTGTATTTGTATTTAAACTAACTTTATGTATTATTACGATTGGTAAGTGGTCATCTTACCTGAGCTTATAAAATACGGTGTAAAAAAATTTCATCAGATTATATTTCAGAAAGTCATAAATGGAGAATAGCTCCCAAAGGAATGGACGGAGGCAAATATGACATCTATATTTAAAAAAGGAGATAGAAAACGATGCAAAAACTACAGAGGAATAAGCGTAATATCATCAATAGAAAGATTATATGGGAAGATTCTGCGACTTAGATATAGCAAGCGATAAAAGGCAAAATCGGGAGGATAAGGCAGGCTTCACGGCAGGAACATCATGCATAGACCACATATACACACTGAAACAACTGTTGGAAAAGAAAAAAAAGCAAAAAATATAAATATACATATGGCATTTGTGGACCTAAGAAAGGCATATGACTCTGTACCAAGGTCAAAACTATGGGAGGCAGTGTACAAATTAGAAATACAGAAGGAACTCATAAAAGCTCTGTATAAAGAAAATAAAGTGTTCATTAAAATGGGAATAAGAATCATAGGAGACTTCACCACAACAAAAGGGCTCCTGCAGGGTTGTTCCACATCTCCAACCCTATTCAAAATATACTTAGAAAAAGCCTTGGACGACATGGAACAGAAAATGCTAAGGCATGGGAGTACCGGTACGGAACGAATACCTATATACGTAAAGCTTTGCAGACGATCAAGTAGTAATTGCAGAAGACGAAGACGACCTCAGCTACATGATGAAGAAACTACAAGAAGAATATATCAGGGCTGGCCTAGACATTAACCTCGCGAAAACAGAGTACCTATCTACAAGTGAAGAAGACATAGAAGATCTACAGATTGATGACACGTAACAAAGGAAAGGAAAAATTCAATTACTTCGGGTTTTTAATCACGAAAAAGACAACAACGGAGGAAGAAATTACACAAAGATTAGGACAAACAGGAACAGCAATCCGACAACTTAGCTCAGTATGGTGGGATAGACACCTAAATATAAAGACAAATATACAGATTAACAAAACATTAGTGCGAAGTATTATGACATATGGAGCTGAAAATTGAATCATAAACAAGAAAAACAGCAATAAGATAGTAGCAACAGAGATCGAATGCCTGCGAAGACGCTGCAGAGTAACAAGAATGGATAGGAGAAGTAATGATGAAATAAAGCAAAGAACATCAATAGAAACGGACATACTAACATATATAGTACAAAAAAGACTAAAGTGGTATGGACATGTAAGAAGAACTAGCGATAGCAGATGGATAAAGGGAATAACCGAATGGAGCTCCATAGGAAGGAGGAAAAGAGGACGACCTCGAAAATCCTGGAGGAACGAAGTAGACGATGCCATGAGTAAGACAGGCCTAAACGATGGAGAATGGGACAACAGAGACAGATGAAAACGGTTGAGCGAGGGAAGGCAGTGAATACTGTAGAATCCCTGAATATATATGGGAAGTGGTCACTACTATATAAATCTTTTAGTGCTGTCCAATCGAGTTTTGTGGAAAATGAGGGTTTGCATATGAAGAAATCAGTGACAGAAGATGTTCCCGTAGCCATATTAAATCTTTTTGGAGATCCGTCGTTGAGTAGGCATAGGTTCATAGTGTTAAAATATGTTTTAACATATTTTCCCTCTGTGTTGTCTTAATTGATCCCCATGTAATGTTATGACCATTAAAATCTCCGGTAATTATTCGAGGTGAGGGAATTTATTAGAGAAGATTAAGTAATTCGGGTAGTTCAACGTTGTTATATATAATTTGAAATAAAACTAGGACGACATGTTTTACAACTTCTTTCATTCTTGGTTGACATGAAAGTGTGACAGGTTACAAAAATGAAATACAACTCACGGTGGCCTTTACGTAATTTTCACGTATTACAAATTTTTTTGGAACAACTCAAATCTATAGTTTTAAACAAATACATAACCATTTTTTACAGATAACTAAATTAGTTCAGTGTTATTAATACATAAGTTAACTCTTGCGGAGGGGTTTCATACTTTAACCTGGTTTATCATCTAATATTATTTGATTTACATTTACAATATATACTTTAAAAAAGGCATTATTAAATAAATCCTGAATTTCCTTAATATTAAGTGGTATTTATACTAATTCACATAAAGTCCTTGATATAATGAAAACCCTCTATCGACTTATTTTGATTAATTTTACCCAACAATCCTCCATTAAATTAATAGAATCAAGTAAAATCTCTTAGAGTAATTAAATAATTTGTCTCATCCGGGCTAAGAGTAAATTGCCAAAACCTAATCTTTTAGTAAAATACCTACTACTATGCTCTTCACAAGTTTTGGAACTTTATAATTAAATCATTGCTTAATGGACCCTACAGATACTCGTTTTATAAATCAGAGAATATTACTGTATTATAAATTTTCTTTTTAATAACCCAGAACAGATGGGTACGTAAAATAGTAACTGTCCTAACTAAGATATTTATATTTATTCACCGCTACTTTTAGACTATGACAGAGCTGTTAAAAAAAACAGATTTTTGTCTATGTTTTGTCACGAAGAAGTAATTATTAAGTAAAAAAAAAGTAACTTAAAAATTAGAACTCTTGGAAATAATCAGGGCAAGTTTCGTAAAAATGCGCAAAGTTATAACGTTTAAAATCTCGTGTTAGTTAAAAATCAACGTAAACACAGAAGTTGGTTCTTAAGGAATTCAAAATATTGTTATGGTAAGAAACAATTTATTTTCAAATACAATTTCTAAATTTATGAACTTGCATATAACTTTGTTTATCACAGAACTTACTTCCGTGGCTCAGTATCAATTATGTTGCAAGTATGCGGACAAAAAGGAATAAAAAAAACACAAACCAATGCCATATGTACCATGATAAATATATTATACCACAGAAAAGCAAATATATCAGCTGTATAGAATTATATTTACATAAAAAGAAACAAGAATAAGGTAAGTCCAGTAGAAATGGACCACCCGGAGAGACGGACCAGTCCATTATTTCCGAACTGTGACGCTGGAGCTCTACCATCAATTTAACCTACGTAATATCTTTTCACCAATTTTTCACAAATTTATTACCACCCTAATAATTTTTCACCACCAAACCAACCTTAAGGGGAGCGATTCTGCTGGCTTAAGGTTCAAGCTAGCAGAATTCAAAAAAGAAACTTTTTGTTGATGGCATATTTTTTCACCAATTTTTCACTAATTTATTACCACCCTAATAATTTTTCACCACCAAACCACCCTTAATGGGAGCGATTCTGCTGGCTTAAGGTTCAAGCTAGCAGAATTCAAAAAAGAAACTTTTTGTTGATGGCATATTTTTTCACCAATTTTTCACTAATTTATTACCACCCTAATAATTTTTCATCACCAAACCACCCTTAATGGGAGCGATTCTACTGGCTTAAGGTTTAAGCTAGCAGAATTAAAAAAAAAACTTTTTGTTAATGGCATATTTTTTCACCCATTTTTCACTAATTTATTACCACTTTAATATTTTTTCACCATCAAACCACCCTTAAGTGGAGCGATTCTGCTGGCGTACGGTTCAAGCTAGCAGAATTAAAAAAAATATTCATGCTATACCACAGTCTTCCGCTAGGTTTTTACGAATTTATTACAACTTTAGTAATTTTTCACCCCTTACTATCCCTTTAACAAAAATTAAATAAATTCGTTTTTTCAAAAATACTTTAATACATTTACACGGTATGTGTGTGCGAGTGTGTGTGTGAAAAACACTTCGGTTGTAATAATTGGTATATTTAATTAAAAATTACTACTTACCTATTACTTACTAAAAGTACTACAAATTTCACTGAAGAGGACTGATAAATCCGAAAACGTTTTGAACTTAATCCCTTAGGATTTTTAAAATTTAATTAAATATACCAATCACAACAGTGTTTTACTTCAATGTTCGAGTTTTTTAACTATATGATATACAGCCAACTCACGGGAATGATCCCTTTTTAAGTTGTAGAATTTTGTTAAAAAATAGGCAATGTACAAAACAACAATATTGCAATGTTTAGCATATAAAAAAGTTGGTGAAGTTGGTGTTTGTGTAAATTCTAGCATTTAAAGATGTAAACTACTTTCCTTATTTGAATTTCTAGTATTTATGGGAATTATCTTCCACACTGACACATACGGATTTCAAGATTGGAGGGTTATTGGAAAACAGATCCACTATTCAACTTAAAATCTTTTTTGCAGAACATCGGAAGAGATCTTTTTCTTATAATTTTAAGGTGCTTAATCTTCATCCATAATCCAATGGGACCGAATGTTATTCCTGAAGATCGGTTTTATAGAATAAAAACAGTTATAGACTTTTTAATAATAAAATGACTGCTCTGCGTTATCCAGTAAAAGAATTATCGCTAGATGAATCCATGGTGCCGTGGAAAGTTAGACTTAGTTTTAAACAATATACTAAACAAAAGACATAGAAGACGATATTAAGGTTAGAATTAATTCGTAAATTTATTTATAAAAAAGCAAAGAAACACGGAATATCGCACGCGAACTTTTACCTATAAATAATTGCTAATAAATCGGACAAACGCGAAACGAAAACGAAAAGATGCAGAGTATGTCCTATCCTAAAAATAAGAAAAACCCAATTTATGAATGTGTGGATTGTGCCGAGAAACCAGATCTCTCCGTGGGCGATTCTTTCTAACATTTCCATAAACAAAATAAATAAGTTAATATTTTTTTGTAATAACCTTTAATTTCTACCTATATTCAACTGACAATGAATGAACAATCGACAAAGAATTAAAATATAAATATCTTTAAATTTTTAAAATGCTGCTAATATAAATTTATTTTACTACGCAAATAATCTATATCAGCTGTTCTGACCAACCGGTAATTTCGGTCTCATTTGAATATCCCTACTTAAAATATTTATATCCTAAAATGTTTTCCAATATAAATTCTTTATGTTATACACCTAATCTTAAAATTATGTTTTGACCAATCGTTGATACTCTTCTTATTTAAATAATATTAAAATATTAAATACCTAAATTATTTTTCAAATTTTCATCTACCTAATGAATACAAATCTTTTAACAATAGGTGCGCACGGTCCCGACCCTCCTTTACAATCAGTTAAATAATATAATAGACGTAATAAAATTATTTCAATTTGAATATTTCTTACCTGGTAATTTATTCTGTGAAATATAAAAATTCCATTGTATTTACTAAAACTCAACTTGATTTCAGTTATTTTATATTCATAAAAGGGACTAACGATTCGATTTCGCTTAGCCATGTAATACGATTCGAATCAGAGTCAATTTGTTAAAACAGGTAAAATTTATAGTTTTTGGAATAAAGTGTTTTCATATTTTTAATATTTAATCATTGAAAAAATAAATATTAGTTAGTATAGAATAACATTTGAAAATGTTTTTCAATTAGGGTAGTTGAGAAAAACATGACTAGGCTGGTAAAAATATAGTAAAATTCTAGCAGAGCACTCTTGTGTTTTCAAAAAGATTTTTTATTCACCTAGCGTCAATGTGTATCTTGTTGAATGTTTCCCATTAACTGAGGATTAGGGGTCAAAAATTATAAGGGTGGATCAAATTTAGTAAAAACCAGGCAAGCAATTTATATTTTCAGTTACAAGTAGAATACAGTAAAATTATAAAAATATATTTTTTATCACCTTAAATTTTAACATAGTAGAATTATTGACTCCTCATAGAGGGTAGTTGAAGGGTGAAAAATTACTAGGATGGTAATGTATTAGTACAAATCTAGCATAATACTGTAGTATCTCATATTTCCGAAAAGATTTGCTTTGCATTCAACCAGCGTAAATGTGTAGATGGTGGAATTGGTGAAGTTGGTTACCATTTAGTAAAAACTAACCGGAAAGTTTCTTATTTTATTTATAAATAGTATTTAGTAAAATTATAAAACAAAACTTTTTCATCTTTAATTTAAACGTAGCAGAACTATTGACTTCCACTAAGGGTTAGTCGAGGGATAAAAATTACTAAGTTGGTAATAAATTCGTAAAAACTTAGCAAAACACTGTGGCATATCCTAAATAATTTTTTTTAATTACGCTGGCTCGAATATTAAGCTAGGAGGAACGTTTCCAAATAAGATTGGTTTAGAGATGGAAACTTATCAGGGTAAAAATACTTTTTTATGTCAGTTATAAGTAGAGGATAGTAAAATTGTAAAAAAAGATTTTTTTCACGTTAAATTTTAACCTAACAGAATTATTGACTTATCACAAGGGGTAGTTTAGGCAAAGAATTTAGACGCTAAGCGTCTATATTCTTTGGATTAGGTGTGAAAAATTACTAGGGTGGTAATAAATTAGCAAAAACTTAGCAGAATACTGAGGTATTTCAAAAATACGTTTTTTTCTTATTTTGCTGGTTCAAATATTCAGCTAGTAGGAAAGTTTTCGATTTCGGTTTATGGGAGCAAAATTATCAGGATGGTCAACGTTTAGTATAAACTTAACAAAACACTTTTTTATTTCAGTTATAAGTAGTGGACAGTAAATTTAAAAAAAAAATTCTCCTTAAATTTTAATCTTACACAATTATTGACTTTTCACAAGGGGTAGTTAAGGGGTGAAAAATTACTAGGATGGTAATAAATTCGTAAAAACCTAGCAAAACACTGTGGTATATTATAAATATGTTTTTTTAATTCTGCTAGCTTGAACCGCAAGCCAGCAGAATGGCTCCCCTTAAGGGTGGTTTAATGGTGAAACAATATTAGGGTGGTAATAAATTAGTAAAAATTGGGTGAAAAAATATGCCATCAACAAAAAGTTTTTTTTTTTTAATTCTGCCATCTTGAACCTTAAGCCAGCAGAATCGCTCCCATTAAGGGGGGTTTGGTGGTGGAAAATTATTAGGGTGGTAATAAATTAGTGAAAAATTATTAAAAAAATATGCCATTAACAAAAAGTTTTTTTTTTGAATTCTGCTAGCTTGAACCTTAAGCCAGCAGAATCGCTCCCCTTATGGTTGGTTTGGTGGTGAAAAATTATTAGGGTGGTAATAAATTAGTGAAAAATTGGTGAAAAAATATGCCATTAACAAAAACATTTTTTATTTTATTATTCTGCTAGCTTGAACCTTAAGCCAGCAGAATCGCTCCCATTAAGGGTGGTTTGGTGGTGAAAAATTATTAAGGTGGTAATAAATTAGTGAAAAATGGGTGAAAAAATATGCCATCAACAAAAAGTTTCTTTTTTTGAATTCTGCTAGCTTGAATCTTAAGCCAGCAGAATCGCTCCCCTTAAGGTTGGTTTGGTGGTGAAAAATTATTAGGGTGGTAATAAATTAGTGAAAAATGGGTGAAAAAATATTACGTAGGTTAAATTGGATTCCGCTCATGTGTCCCCGCTAGCTTAAGGGTCCTCTTCAGTTACAGTGAAGACATGCTGTTAGTTGTGTGGCGTTGTTGTTATTATTTGTCGAGAAAAACGTCACTGTCTGTTTTGGTTTTAGTTTTCAGTTTAAGTTTACGTGATATCTACGTAGGATTCTTGTAGCGATGTCAATATACATGTAGGTAGTAACCTAACGTAAAAAGGTCGCCATGTGTACGTTAAAAATGCGAATTATGAGGTGGTCCATCTCACCCGGAATTTTGGGAGAGATGGACTACTACGTTTTGATAGAGATGGGCCACGTATTTCAATACGGGAGAGATGGACCAGTACCAACGTTTTTAAATGTTACTTTTATTAAAACGACTATAGTTAATTACTAACTAAGTAGCTGGTACTTTTTTGGTTTCAGAAAAATGCAAACTAACTACGTAACAAAGGATACCAGTAGAGGGGCGTGGACGGAAGATGCATTAATACAAGCGGTTAATGCGGTGAAAAATAAAGAAATGGGTCTCAATGCTGCTGCTAAAGCCTATCAAATTCCTAATGCCACTCTTAAAAGAAGGATTAAAAAACAAAAGTTTACGAAGAACAGCTAAGGGTTTTCCTCCATTTTAGGAAGAGTAAATGAACAGAAGATTGTAGGCCACATAAAAAGTTACACGCTCATGGGTTTAATCCTTGCAGGGATTTAGTGAGAAGCATGGCGTTTGAACTTGCTGAAGAGCTAAAACTACCTCACAAATTCAACAAGGAAACTAGAAAAGCTTGTTATGATTAGCTAAACTCTTTTATTTTAAGAAATCCTACTCCTACTATTAGAAAATCAGAAGGTGTATCTGTATCCTGAGCTAAAGGAATGAACACGAGGTGTGTGAAAGAGTACTTTAAGTTACTCGAAAGTGTTATTTTGAAAAACAATTTGGTTGAAAAGCCTGGGCACATTTTTAACATGGACCTAACCGGGCTTCAACTGAACAACAAGCCAGTAAATGTTGTTGCCATTAAAGATTCCAAAAATGTAACTTCCATTACGTCAGGGGAAAAGGGTGAAACCGTTTCTGTTCTAGCTTGTGCTATCGCTGAAGGTACATTTCTTCCCCCATGCTGCATAATGAAGGGCAAGAACTTGAGTTCATGGACGGGATGTCTCCTGGTTCAGTTGTAAAAATGTCACAAAAATCTTATGTCACTAGTGAAATTTTTCTGCACTGATTAAAGAGTCATTTCCAACCTAGAAAACCAGCCAGGAAAGTACTTCTCTAGCTTGATGGTCACACTTCACACACTAGTTCCTTGGAAGTCCTAGTGTACACGGAGCAAGAAGAAATAATTTTGATGAGAATTTCACCCCAGGCTTAGTACAAAAGAATCCGTTTGGCTTATAGGACGTTCCACGAGACTCATGGCTCCATTGCTATCTCTGGTAGTTGAATCTGCGACTTGTTGCACCACTTGCTGGTTTCTATTAGGACAGTCTCTTACCATATGATCCTTGCTTTCACATCTAAAGCATGATCCCTATCACGTTTGGCTTGTCTGCACTCCGTCACTTTATGTCCGGTACGACCACAATAAAAACATTTTACAGGAACTGGCATCCGACCTGTGTTGCTGTATGAGGTTGGTTCTGGCTAGCACTTGCCCTATAACTTGATGCTGTAACAAACCCCTGTCCACTCCCTGATGCCTCGTCTTTAACAACGCTCTTTATTAACTTATATAATTCTTCGGTGCTATCGAGTGTGGATAACAACATTTTGGCTTGATTTTGAAGTAGGCGATCATCAAACCCATCAATCATATCTTCGTCCTCAACTCCTGCTTCGTTGCCCAGTAACAGTTTGTCATGGAAATATGCTGAAAAGCTTTCACTCTTTTTCCACCTTCTAGTCTCCATCTTTCTTCTCGACGACACTGAATCATAAGTTCTCCCATACATTCTCTTAATTTCATTTTTGATACCTGTCCAATCTGTGGAAACTAAATTTGGTTTGGTGAGGTGCCATTCCTTCGCTTTTTCGGTCAATTTTCCAATGACTAACAGTTGCAAAATATAAGTTGGCACATTATACACAGTTTTTTTTTTACATAGCGGAAAAAAAACACTTCTAATACATAATTGTACATAATATAACATAACAATTTTTGATGGCCATAATTCACAATCGTATGTCATAATATCTGTGATTATATTCTTCTTCTTTTCATCACTTCAAATTGAGTAACAGACCTGTCAATGGCGCGAAAATCAAATAAAAGACTACAGTATGCTTGTCTTAGAAATGAAAGGATGTGGCTACATTCATCTCATTGAATTCCAGCTTTTACGAAGAGACAGAAGAAGCGAGTTTTAAATTAAGGCCGTTTAAAGCATTTTCTACGAAATCGTGAAGAATTGAGAAACAAACATTCGAAATTTTGATACGTTTTGCTAAAGTTACTGATCTCCTAATAAGTAGGTCTCAGTGTTTACTTTAATAATGGGATTGTTGGTAATAAGCTGGTCAACAAGTTCAACTATGCTTAGGTATATGCAGATCCGGTGGTTCGACTTTCTAGATGCAAATTTTATATTTTAAGGGCCAACAATATCACCAGTGGATTTAACATAGTCGCATAGTTTTAGGTTTCCTTCTGACTAATAAATAATTGCTTACTCCTTTGTAGGGAAGAAAGGCTTGGGTCTAAATTTCATAGCAGCAACGTAAGATGTGGGTGTTGAAGACTCGATATTACTGGATGTAGGCATTGCTGTTGTATTGACAATATGTATTATTTATAATTTATTATTCTTTATAAAATAATATATTTTATATTTATATTTATTTATCCCATAATGATAGGATTATGTGTGCTTATCGAATGTTTGTAGTAAAAAGCAAACGAGTGATCAAGATTAATGTTTATATTTCTACTGGAATGTCCGCAAATATTAAACTCTCATATTGTAAAATGTGTTGCCTATATTGGTTTACCAAAAGCCTAGACACAGAGCCCTTAAAGGAATTAATTGCTCTCTTATCAGTAGGTTGATAACAAAAAGCTAGACAATTGTTTATAACTATTGCAATACGTGCTTGTTGCTTGGAACACGTTGCATGCAGCAATGAAGAAAATTTCACCAATCTGTACAATTGTTTTTTATCACTATTTATTGTAATTAAATACTAATAAAACTGTTATTTACGGTAGCAAATTGCAAAAATCGACACTAATTTACAGAGCGATATGTACACGTACACTCTCTATCGGCAAGACCTTGTATTGTAAGTTCTATTTAACTTACATTTGTTTACTATTATTATTTACTCTGAGCACGTGTACTTGGTTGTACAGTAATTTTCAATCAGTTCTGGTCTGTCGAAAAGTAACTAACTTCGCAAACAAATAATTACTAAATTCACTAGACAGTTAGGATTGGGATTAGCGAAATTTTATACTACAATTAATTTATGTCATAGTTAAATGAAAGTAAATATTTTTATGAAACAATATATAAATATTATTGTTAATAAATTAGTATCACGAATTTTGCTGGAATATTTATTTAGGTAAAAAGTGATATTTTGTTTTATGCAAATAATCTGCATTATTTAATGATAGGATTATGTGTGCTTATCGAATGTTTACTCTATAAATAGCAAATAATTTTAATACTAGTTTTAAATATAGCATTACGCATCCCAATCAGATGACGCAAATGTAAATTATGTTAATGAAATAGAGAAAAAATAGTTTATGCATTTAACTGTAAATTAAAATAAATAGAAAAACATATGATAAACTGTATTTTTTTGCCTTAGGTTCAATACCTATGTATTTAGTCAAACAATTGGCTAAATACATAACTTCCTTTAAATTTATATCAGACTATTTCCTATTTCGTTCATTAACTTAATTTTCTAACGTTACCATTGAAAACACAATTGGTGACAGTACAAAAAGGATTGAACAAGGACACACGCTTTACGCTAAGTTGCCCTTCATAGCGATATTTTTTCTGAACAAACAATATATGCAACGGTTAAAGGTAAATGACATAAAAGGAAAGTCAGTCGTAAATACTAGAAATAAAGTCCTACCATATAGTATTCATACACCGCTGCTTGGACAAGGCAGTTTAAATTTTCGGTTTGGAACGTTTGAAAAACTCCCATAAAATCGATTTTATACACACACACATACACACACACAATCACGCTAAGCGATCAACCCAACCCCTAGGAACATGTGTATACGAGACTAAGTATGGGATCCACATGTCCGAAGATCAAACCGGTCACACTTCGCTAGTCGAAGTGGTACCTATCTGACCCCCAGGTTTTCCCCCACCCCTCCTCATCGTGTGACATACGTGAGGAGGCTTTTGATCTGAAAGTTACTAGAGGTGCCTTGGGTAATGAGACACCTCCCGTTTTTAATTATTGTGGTTATGCCACCTGTCTGTAGGGGTAGCCACATCTAGGCTTTTCTCCCTATTTACTTTACTGACTCTATAGATTTTACTCTAACTGCACTTCGGGACTTGAGTCCCTAAAACAAAAAGAAAAATAGCGTGTGTTCCGTCCATGAAATCGACAGCCTAGGCTGTCGACTTCATGTTCGGAAAGAGTGTGTGCTCGATCACCCAGCCGCCGATTTGGCAAAAGTAAATTGTGTTCTCCTCGCCGGCTGGGTGTCCGATGTGTGTCCGGCCACTGAGCCCATGCTTGCCGCACATGACCTCAGTGCTTGGGTGTCGCGAGAGGATCAGTATCATTCGATCTGCCTTAAGGGCCTATCCGCACTAGCGGTATATAGAAGGCCTGAGGGGTCTTCTATATGGAAAAATTAATGTGACTTTTACGTTAAAACGTTTAATGATAAAAATTGACTTTAATATTACTGAATTTAAAAGAAAAACAACCGCTTTTTTTTTGGGGGGGGGGTCTTCCTTGGCGATGGGACTATGATATGCCGGCACAATTCTTACCCTTTTTATTCTTACACTAAGTTCTTACACTAATGTGTGGGTGAGTTGGGGTGTGCATTGCAGGGTGTATACGGCCTCCACACACCCCGGTGTATAGTGTCCTTATCTAAGTGCCTTGGCACCTGTATTCTCTCGCCAGAGTCCTAAAAGAGAAGGATTTTTTTGGGTGGTTGTTTTTCTGATGACTGCATTCTTTTTATTAGACGTCCTTGCGACCATATCATTCTTCATTTATTCGTTTGGGACCCTATATCCGGCTATTTGCTGTTTAGGTCTTCTGTGTACCGTCCTGGTGTTTGCGTTGTAGTTTGTCAGCTCTCTTAACGTGCTACTTGGGTGGTTGTTTAGTCCGTTGAAAAGTTCGTATGCCTTTTTGTCCATTGTGTGTAGGATTCTTGTTTGTCCTGAGTCTCTGTATAAATTTCTCAGAGGTACATATCTTGGTAGATTCAGGGAATCTCTTATTAATTGATTTTGCGCTGTTTGTATTTTCTTCCTGTTAGTTTTACAGGTGTGTCCCCACGCAGCAGAGGCATACGAGAGGACTGGCAGGATAATGCTATTCGCCATCCTGATTTTGGTTTTAAACCTTAGCTTACTTCTTCTACCAATAAGCGTTGAGAGCTGACTTTTCAGCGCTTTGGCTCTATACGTTTGCCGATTAATATGCTGCGTAAAAAAATCGATCTTATAGTTGGATTTTGGCTACTTAAATAGAGAAGAGGACAACGTACTGCGGTAATATGATCTTTTGTTGGTAGATGAATTGAAGTAATAATTTAATGGCTTCTTGATTATTCCGACATTGAAACATCCAGTGGTTAAGGTCATCAAAACTCTCATCACATTCACATGTATCTTCCGAAAGTTTTATTTTATAGAGGTATGCGTTTATTGTAGCATTTCTAAAAAGGTATCTAACGTACAATACAAGATATTTTTTGAAACTGCGAACAAGAGAAGCGATAGAGAGGGTCATTTATGCGACGTTGCTTAATCGATTATTCTTTAAGATGTTTGTTTTTGAACTGTAAAATTAGGTAATTAATAAAATATGTTACTAGCTAAAGTATTCGCTATAATCAGTGAAATGAACAAAACTCTATTAAATAAGAAAGCTAATAGTAAGCTATTTTGGTAAAATAAATTGTTTTTAACGGTAGTGGTAAAAGCTTATAAAAATATACTTACCAGTTTTTGATAAAAATCTGCGCTGTCTGAAACTTCGTGTACATTGATAACCATATTATCTACGACCACATCAATTAACGACTTTACTCACGTTCAATTGCGTTAACTTTTTCGATTATTTTTTCCATTTTTCCAAAGGAAATGTTTGAAAAAGTTCGTCTGATCGCTGCTGTATTGATGTAAATGTAAAGACCACATTTCTGGCTTCCACATAGGATTTTAAAGCTGCCCAAACCATTTTAATAGGTTTTAAATCGGGATGTTCTGGTGAGAATCAAAATACATTATGTCTTTGTGCTCGTATAATTTTATTAAATACATATCGCTACCACAGTGTAAAATAGAAACAACTCAAAATTTTATTGAAATGAGTTATTTCCGTAAACTTTATGCGAGGATGATAATTTTCATATTTCAAAAGAGAAATAAATCATACATTCATATCCTTTCCTTAAAAGTGTATATTTCCGTTTTGATTTTAAAATCTTTTTTAACAATGTCGTTTAAAAACAGAAATCACGTAGCTGTTTGTGTTTTGAACTGAATAGGTCAGGCGCTGTCTGACATCGGTTATAAAATAAGTTAAATTATTTCAGTTTTAAACCAGTCACGTTTCTTTTAGGTTATGTCAGTTTGAAAGTAATAGTTAACCTCTATGTTTTTAATTATTTAAAACAATATTATTGCCGGTATTTTGTGTATTTTCATAAGTTTTACAAGTACTACAATGTTGCCAATAAGTAGAGGTAAAAGAAATGGCATTATTGGCAATTGGCGAACTAAATAATAGTGATACAAATGAGCCATTAAATCAAACAGTGGATGAAATAACTTTTCAGAAAGAGGTAAGCCGGTTAGCTGTAGTAAACTAGTATAATTCTGTTTATTGATAATAGGTACATAAAAAAGTTTTTCAAATTGCTCTAGGGTACTACTAAAAACTTTAATACGGATAATATAGTAGTAGAAATTAACATTGATGGGAATGCTGGATATAATGACCAAACTAATAACAGCAGTGGATATCCGTTCTCCTTACAATACCTGAATTTCCATCGATAGAAATTTTTAGATACGATCAAGTAAGGAATTTTTCCTAAAAAGCATTAAAAAATATATTCATTATTACATTAACTTGTTTTAGGTACAAAATTGCAATATTATTAAAGAGATAAATGGTAGTGTTACTGTGGAATTAGATGGTGATGAAAATGCGCTTGATTTGTTGATACGCACTCAGGAACCAGCTGCAATTTTTGAAAAAAATGTTAATGAAGACTGTGCTGACAAAAGCAATCAGAAAACCTATTTAAGTTTATTAACTTGCTACCCGGTAAGGAAATATATTCTAGTGTTGGTGATGATAACAAAGATAAAGATTATATTGTAACCAACACTTATGGAACAAATACTAGTTCTAGTGAAAATGAAGGTGAGAACTACCATGAAAAAGTTGCTGGAACAGAAGAAATGGTTGAGGAAACTAAAGTGAGTAAGGAAATTCGCACAAAAAAAAGATCTAGAAATCCAGACAATTGGGAGAAGAATGTGTTAAACAAAAAAAGAAATCTAGGAAAAAGTTTCACAACAAAAAAAGGTAAAATAAATGCAGCAAGAAGTGTTCAATTAGCTTGTAAGCCCAAATGTAGATTCAAATGCAGTGAACAAATTAATAACGAAATACGCCAAGAAGTACACATCAGTTTTTGGAAAATGGGCAATATTAATGACCAAAGAGAGTTTATTTTAAGGCACATGTCTGAGTAAAAAACAAAATACCAAAACAGCTACCTGAACGAAAAAGGTCATACAATTTGTTTTATACACTTTCTATCAATGGAAATGAAATTGTAGTTTGTAAGATATTTTTTATGAGTACACTAAACGTCAGTTTAAAAATGATTTTTACCGTTACGAAAAAAAAAATCTTAGGATGGAATTCTGGAAAAGGATAAACGTGGCATGCACACATGGGAAGGGCTATTAACCCACAGATAGAAGCCGACATACGTGAGCACATAAACTCATTTCCCTTAATATAATCACATTTCTGTCTTTCAAGAACTGCCAAAAAATATATAGATGGAAGTCTTAACCTGTCCACTATGTACAGATTATGTGAAATACTACAAAAGCCTTATGGAAAGTATAACATGTACTCTACAATTTTTTTTACAGAATTCAATATAAGGAATTTTCAACCAAAAAAGGACCAATGTGCCCTATGTCATAGCTTTAATACCGCTACGGGAGAAGAGAAAGAAAATTAAATTTAAAAATGAACTACGAAAATCATCAAGTAGAAAAGAAAAAGGTGAAGATGTGTCAAAAGCAGTTTCCTCAACTGATCGAATAGTTGCAGTTTATGACTTACAGTCTGTATTAAGTGCACCTTGTGGAGAGGTTTCACAGTTTTTTTTAAATCGTTTATCTTGTTCCAACCTCACCGTGTATGACATTGGACAAAAAAAGGTTTTCTGCTATTTTTGGAACCAGAGCATTGCTCAACGAGGTGCAAATAAAATAGGAAGTTGTGTATATTATTTTCTAAAAGAGTAAAATGAGAATCAGGTAAAAGATATTACTTTTTACAGTCATAATTGAAGTTAGCAAAATAAAAATAAATTTATTATTGCAATGTACATTACTGTATGCACTCTATGAAAAAATTCGAATCGATTACACACAAATTTTTAATAGCTGGGCATACCCAAAACGAAGGAGACAATATTCATTCCTTAATAGAAAGTGAAAAAAACAGAAAGCTTAAGGCCAGCCCGATTTATGTATTTGCTCAATGGAGTACTATAATAGAATTAGTCAAAAAGAACGGCCATCCTTATAAAATTAAAGACATGATGACTGAGGAATTTCTGGACATAAAAAAACTGACTTTCTCTTTTGGAAACAATTATAATATAAACGAGCAACTGGAAAAAGTTCTGAGGACTGACATTTAAATTGTTACTATTTAAATGGGAATAAGCCACAATTACAGGAACGATTTCCGAAGTGGAAATTGAAACTTCAATAAACGTACTTTAATCTTGAATTGTGGCTTATTCCCATTTAAATACTAATTACTTTAAAATGTCACAAGAAAATGGCTTCAGAACAATATTTAAATTGTTATGGTCAAAAAATCTCATTCTTATATTCATTTTTACAAGACATCTTATTCTGATGCTGAATACAAATCAATCAATATAAAATTTAAGTCTCCAAGAAATAAATCAGTAGTTACCTAGTTTATCTCAACTTTATACCGGACCTACTCTTATTCCATCTAACCTTAAGAAAGGATTACTAGAACTTGGTGAGCTCAAAGCTATTCCTAAGGTACACTGGAATTTCTACAAAAATTTTTTGGAACAGGAAAATAAAAAAAAAAACACAAAAACATTATCCCAGCAAATAATGATAGTGATTGTGACGAGTGTGAAGAAAGTGAAACATAACTAATATTTAATTTTAATTATGTTTTAAATTGGAATAAAATGTTTAAGTTATACTATTTTTTAATTTTCTTGTTTAGAAACAAGGTAAATTTTTCTCCATTTTTTAATTTCAAAACAGAAATAACATTAAATTTAAAATCCTTTTGCTTTTTTTTTAATTTTGGGCGAGATCTAGAAATACTTTCCGCCGCTTCATACCCCTAGGCTAATATTAGTGCTTCATTTACCATTTGGTGATGTTCTAATCGAGCGCTTATTGCATTTTGACATTCTGTGTGCCATTTATCAATGTCTGTTGCGTCATTTAGAGTTATTAAGGCATCCTGCCAATCTATTTGCTTTTTGTACTTAATCTCTCATTTCTTTGTCTAGATCTCCATAGCTGGACAGTGTAATTTTGAGGTATTTTATTTCCATTACTTGTTCAATACTGACGCCATCAATTTCTATTTTACATCTGGTTGGTTCTTTGCTGACTACTATTGTTTTAGTTTTCTAAGATGAGATTGTCATATTAAATTCTTTTGCTCTTATGTTAAATCTGTGAACCAGTCTTGGCAGTCTATCTACGTCTTGATCTATCTTTTACAGACTATCATTCTGTATCATCTTCATTTGTTAACCCTTTTGATGATTTCATCTATGATTACCAATTTTTGATAACTACTAAAATCATTAAACAAAATTTTAAAGTTTAAAGTTAGGTTCTTCAAAATTTTTTAATTTTAAAAAACTTAATTGTGTAGTGTTATTATCCTTCCGCCGGTAACATAGTTGGTAACGTCGGTCTACGATACCGACTTTTTTCAACAAACATAAAGACAAGGGTTGAAATGTCACAAAAAAAATAAAATTATTCAACAGATGTCCAACACAAACTGAAATTATAGTCCGTTTGCTTCCTCATTTTCTTCTATAATGCACACAACGCATAGACCGGTTAAATGTTCCAAACACATGTATTTGCCCCATTGCCTACAAGGAAACCGAGTTTTGCGGTTTTTCTTACTATTGCAAAACGTACATCTTCCATACACATTATTCTGGATTGGTTGATTTCTTGTCTGCATGCCACACATTTCCACTAACCTCATACGAAATGTCCTTGGAATATTTTGTTCTAGGGCTCTTCTACGAATATGTTCGTCAATAGGTTGAAAACCTAAGTCTTCCAAAATCTTTCGTCTAGGAATGCGTGTGTCTGTATTCGATTTATATATAATATAGGAATTTATCCCAGCGACTTTCAAACAACTGTAAAAAATTACCATTGGCCAGCGACGGGTTGCTCTAGCGCAATTGTATGCCGCGCAGAGTTTGTCCACGACATCGACGCCTCCTTTAGTCTTCTTATTGTAATCTATGATTATTTCTGGTTTACCTGTTGCATTATCAATGTTGTCGTCATAATGCATAGTAGATAACACTAAAACATTTTTACCTTTTCTGGTACATACGATATAAGGGTACACTTCTCTTGAAATGCAAACATACTGGTTTTTTCTGGCCTTTGTTGTGTTAGCACTAGAGGAACTTGAGGTTTATTCTTTCGTAACGTTCCTATAACAGTTAGACAATGTTCACGTTAAAGTAATCGCGCGAGCTGAATGCTTGTAAAAAAATTATCCATGGTAACGTTTCTTCCCGATCCCCAAATCGGTTCAAACAATTTGACGTATCAACAAAATATTTTCCAGCTGGCTGTCTACCAACATTATACTGCCATCTTGGACGTATAGTACATCTCAGCGTCTGCTAAAGCATATATTTTTATACCGTAACGATTTGGTTTATTTGGTACGTAAACCCTGAATGAACATATGAACATGAGCCGCGAAATACTTCTAACTTTTCATCTATCATAGTATATGCTGAAAGATTGTAATGTTCCGGTACATTAGAATTAAAAGCTTCAAAAAGCTTGCCTTTGTATTCTAGTACTTTTGTTATCGAACCGAATGTGTCTTAAAATTAACTGGAACCTCTTTAGCGAGATTGTAAGGCGATAAATCTCCATTGACTTTTGATCTGTTCTAAATAAATCATCAGCATTCTGATGATTTCTTTTGTTTATCTGAGTATGCGCATTTGAGTTTTAGCGTGAAAAATCTACTACGTCGGTGTCAACAATTCAGTAATAACCAGACATAAAATTTCATTACCCTACGTATATTCATAACATGCTAGAAGAAGTATTGACTTCTGTCAGAATTCCCCAAGTGCCATGCTCTTTTTTTGTCAATGAACTATTTCTATAGCAGTATAAGGACCAGATGGTAGAACCACGTTGGGGTACAACAATAGAAAAACCAAAGATGATGATGAATATTCTTCCCGAGTTTGGGGATAGACAAGAAAAAGAAATCAAATCTAAATAGAAATTTACAGGTTCTAAAATACAACAAAATGATGTCATATAAAATAAGAACATAATATCGTCGGTATACTGCGAAAACCAGGTAAATGAAAATTTTAAAATATTGAGTTAAGTACTTATACCAAAATTCTCAGCTTTTTTCGCTGTACATACAGGTAAAACCCAATAAACGATACGACTTACCATTCAGCAGATAATTTGTGTAATAAACAAATAAGTTACACCTAACCAACTTTTCATTTTCAAATAAAACAATATAAGTATCGCTATTTACTTCTATAAAATTAAAGTTCTGTTGCATGTAAAACAAAATAAGCCCACATATTATTATACCGGACAACAATATATTTCTACTACTGGATACTATAATCAATCAAAAGGTGATAAGTACCTATCTTTAATACATTTTACGTGTATGATTTATTAAAATTTCTCTTTCATATCGACTAGTAAAAACCTTACAAAACACTTACTTCATTCTACCTGAAAACGGGTTGAGTTAAAATTTAGAAATGATTACTAAGCTAAAACCCCTAAAACCATAAATGATCTTGATAGTGTTTATGATATAATTTATCTGCTAATATCTGCTGTGCAGATTTATTTTAGGATTTAGCAAAAACGTGTTTGTATAATATGGACTGACATTATAGAACTTAGTAGAAATTAGTTTATACAAAGTGTAGTCTGAATCTGTTTTCATTTTGTGTTAATAAAAATTATAAAACAAACAATGAATTCAAGGGCTAAAAGAATTTTATCCATGAGCAAAAAATCTGAAAGTGCTGATAATGGTAAGTATTTATACAATTTTGTTATAAAAGTTATAAAAATACACTGTTTCACAAAGTCAAATAGATTTTGTTGACATTTTCCTTGTCTGTGGTAAATAACACATTGTGACAAATTTACAGAAAGCGGAAATAAAATAATTTGAATTTAAAATTTTTGTTTTTTACCTATTTATAGGAATTTTGGAAATAAATTTGACCATTATATTCTTATTACTTACATGTTTATTGTTTGTATATTGCTTATTTTACTATTTACTAATCTATCTACTATTTACTAATAATTGCTTATTTTTATGAGTGAATTGAAGTTGTTATTATATGATGACAATTTGGTTGGGCCTGTCGAAAATCAACATTGTTTACTATAATACTTAAAAATCTTCAGTTTCGTTAGTCCATGTTACATATCAAATAAATTAACACAACCATCTTTTGTTGATTGATCATTACTGCTTAAGTTCATGAAAAAATCGCCATAATGCACTGCCACATCTAATGTTGTATAGTAATGCAACTCAAAATCTAGATAATGTTAAATTTCTCGTAAGTGATCGTTTTGTATACATAAATACACAATCTTAACAATACATAATTATACTCTCAATACGTAAAAATCAATACAGAAAAATAGTCATGGGTGTTCACATGGTCATATTAGGAAAAAAGTTAAGAGATTATGCTAAAATTAAGCAGACTATTGTCTGCTTAATTTTGGCATAATAAAATTGTTTGTCTTCTGTATTTGTGACAAGGAAGAAAGTTTTGAAATACTTTGTTAATAGGTATGAATTAGTTACTTGTTGTGCAATATCTTTTGTTTTTTAGATAATTTTGAAACTGAAGATAGCAGTTCAATTCTTGATGATTCTCAGAACAATATAGTCTTCGATAGTAAAATGAAAAAGACAGCAAATATTTGATTTCACGTACAAAGCGTCTATGTATCTGTTGATACGTATTTCGACTTAATAAGTCTCATCAGAACAGTTATTCATAGCCGTTCTCAACGTGAAAAATAATCTTTTCTGTCTTTTAAGAAGCAACAATAAAATGGCTTCGTTATGGACGCAATAGCGACATCTGATAGAAAAATCGGTAAGACAGTTTCGAAACAAATTCAGATTTCTGCTTTAATCTGAACCTTCTATAAATGTAAGGTATAACAGACGTTGATAAAGATGTTAATAGAGACATGGGAAATCTAAAATTTGCATTCCACGACATGCCTATCAACTAAGCAAAAATCCTTAACGAATTTGTTTCTTGTATTCATACAGAGTAGATCCGAATAAAATGAAAAAGACAGCAAAGATTTGATTTCACGTACAAAGCGTCTATGTATCTGTTGATACGTATTTCGACTTAATAAGTCTCATCAGAACAGTTATTTATAATAGCCGTTCTTAACGTGAAAAATATTCTTTTCTGTCGTTGCAGTTCGTCGAAGTTTAAAAAACCACGTGCGTTTTCTAAAAAGTGTTACTTTTCTTTGAATGGTCAAGACATACAGGTATGTGGGAAATTTTTTTGTAAGACACTTTGTATATCAGCGTCGTTAATACAAGACGTTTTAAGAAAAACTGATAATCTAGGCTGTTGTGCAGATACAGATAAAAGAGCCAAGCATATACCGCCAAATAAAACAAGCAGTGAAACCCGAAAAATCGTGAAGGCTCATATTGAGTCTTTGCCAACCATGGGCTCACATTATATTCGCCAAAGTTCAAAGCGTAGATATTTTGACAAAAATTTTAGTATAAGAAAAATGTACCAACTTTATATAAATGACTGTGAGCAGAAGAAACTGGAAGGTGTTAGCGAAATTACATATCGAAGAATGTTTTCTAACGACTATAATTTAAGCTTTTTTGTTCCTAAAAAAGAACAATGTTTAGTTTGTAATAAATATGATAGGGCAAATCCAACTGACAAATCGGATTAAGAAGACATTTACAGAGAACATCAGACAAGAAAAGAAGTATGTAATCTTGAAAAACAAAATAATAAGAAAAGATCTAATGAACAACGGGATTTTGTTTCAATTACTTTCGATCTACAGGCCGTACTACAGATTCCAAGTTGATTTACTGGACAACTATATTATTGTGGAAAATTGTGAGTCTACAATTTGTGTATATATGAAGCCGCATTAATAAATTTAGCTTACTGTTTTGCCTGGTCAGAAATTAACGGTAGACGAGGAAGTTCTGAAATAGGAAGCATTATACTCCACTAATTATTAAAATGTCTTCCAGAATATGTAAGTGAAATAAGTTTATTTTCTGATACCTGCGGAGAACAGAATTATAATCAACATATTGCAGCCTTACTATTATGGGCTGTTCCAAACATAGACCATTTAAATATTATTGAACACAAATTCTGGACATTCCTATATGGAAGTTGACTCTATGCATAGTAGTATCAAATCCACTAAAAAACACAGATCTATCTATGGGATGCCAGATTACTTCAGATTACGTCTGTTTTTCAAAATGCAAGAGGAACTAAAAATATTAAGATTGATAATACAAAAGTATGTATAGAACCATAAGATTGTAAAGAATTTAAATACTACGACTTATATGATTTAAAAAATTTGTCACACACTTTAATTAAAAACCGGACAAAAGACCAAAACGGTGAAAAAATAATGTGGTTAAAGATAAAATAAATGAGATTCGTGAAAGGAGGGACAAACGAAATCTATTTTAATTATGACATGTCAACAAGCTATAATTATTTCCTTATTGATACTGCACGGCAGTCAACAAGAAACAAGCACGCCAAGTTATCAACTAATACAAGCAATCTTGAAGAACTTAAGCGACTTTATGATGCACATTTGCCAATTAGCATAGCAAAAAAGAGAGATTTGGTACAGCTATGTGATAGGGGAGTGATACCGGAGGAATATCACGGGTGGTATCATAATTTGAAAACGGGAAATTATGTAACAGACATCTTGCCAGAGCCTGCTTTCGGTGACGAATCGGACGAGGAAGCCTCATAATAATATTATTATTATTATAATATATAATATTGTTATTCGAAATAACTTTGTTTTTTTTTTATAAAACTGCCTATCATTCATATAAATAATAACTATAACTACAAACAGCTGTTAATAAAATTTTCAGGGAAAACCAGTTAAATGTGATAAATATCGACTAATTCCTTAAAACATTGGTATTACCAAGTAAAAGCCTCATATTTTGATCACAAAACTTGAAAATGTTATTCTTGTTTTATTATAGGTATTTGTGTTAAATATGTTATTTGAAGAGTAACTGATTTATTTAGATTTGCAGGTAAAACCACGTAAGTGATAACATTTCCAACTTAAATTTACAATTAGTCAGATAGGTGTTTTAACTTTTTCAAACTAATGATAGAATATCATTTCAGATATACGCAACTTTCACTAGAATACCTAATATCAAGACTGCTTATTTCACAATAAAAAACTAAACTTTAAAAACGTTTTTTCTAGATTTCGGTATTCCGACATTTACCTGGTTTTCGCAGTATACCGACGATATATTGGCGATAACGGGAGTACAAGAGGGACGGTAAAATCACTCAGATGAGATGAAATCAAGATTTAGCAAGTGTGTTGGGAAATATGCATGGCAAATTTTTCAGATAAATCCCAATGAAAGAAACTAACATTTTTTAAAATAATGAACATTTGCTATAGTTTTAAATAGACCACACTTTCATTCCATAAGATGAATCATTTTATAGGTTTTGTTATGATTTTCTTTTTCTTCTTTAAGTGCAATATCCGCGACGAAGGTTGGCAATCATCATGGCTATTCTGACCTTCGAGGCAGCCGCTCTGAACAATTGCCTTGAGCTGCAACCAAACCACTCTCTCAGGTTCTTTAACCAGGAAACGCGTCTTCTTCCTACGCTTCTCCTACCCTCCACTTTTCTTTGAATTATGAGTCTCAAGATGTATCTTTCGCCTCTCATCACATGTCCGAGATATTGCCATTTCCTTTTTTCTATTGTATTTTCTATTTCCCCCTCTCTGCTTATTCTCCTTAACACTTCTATATTCGTGACTCTATCTACTCATGTAATCCGTAACAATCTTCTAAATGTCCACATTACAAACACGTTAAGTCAATTTATTGTATTCTGGTTTAATGTCCATGATACAGCTTCATAGTAGAGTACACCGTGTACATAACATTTAATTATCCTTATTCTGAGGGCCAATGTCAGATCTTTGCTGCATAAAATCTTTCTCATTTTTACGAAGTTGGCACGTGCTTTTTTAATTTTGACTCTTATTTCTGCAGTATAATCGTTACTTTCTGTGATTATCGTTCCCAAGTGAGTATATCTTTTTACTCTCTCAATCTGCTGGCCGCCTACCGTTATTATTTCGTTTGTATTGTTGTTCTTGCTAAGTTTCATGAATTTGGTTTTTTTGGCGTTAAGAGAGAGTCCGTATCTCCCTCCATATTCTTGTTATGATCAGCGAATAGTTATACGTTTGAAGATTCATATAGAAATTCATTTTTTTTTCTAATTATTTAGTAGTTTTATTTTAAACGCTATTGATAAATAATATATTTGTGCTACTTTTAATGACTCTTTGGTTTTAAATGTATTAACCGGGTTGTATATATTTTTTATTGTACAAAATATATACAGCCAATAAAACAATATTGGTTGCGGACTTTTACTTCCGCCCAACATTATACATCGGTAAAAGCTTAATGGAATTAGACTGGAATGAGTATATTTACAGCATAGAAGCACATAGTCCCGGCTCCAATTTTAAAACTCATTCGCTGTTACTGCAAATTGGGTAGCGAGAAAAAAATGATGGCGTCACGCGAAATTTGGTTTACGCCATTCAATTCCATTCGCTAATTGTCATGGTCAAGGATGCCTGAAATTCCATTTGGCATGAGACAACACTTCGAACGAACTGGGGAGAGATGCGCGGCTCGCATCTGATATGGTAGTCAGTTGGATTTTTAAAAAGAGTTGGCTGATTCGAATCCTAGGACTCTTAAGATATAGAACGGATCTCACATTTTTGCTATATTGATATTAGATTTATAAAAACAAGACAAATAATAGTATATTTTTTAACGATATAATAACTTGTTATATATAAAGGGTGATTCTTTAGAAGTTACAATAAAAACTTTTAGTTTGTTCCAGTTATTAATTATAATTATTAATGTTTAAAAATGAAGTTTAACACTAGAAGCACCAGCATTTTTGCATATACATATCTAGAAACACTGAAGCGATCAAACTAACGGGTATTAGAATTTTCTATCGCCAGCCGTTTTTGTATTCTTTTTCACATAAAAATACCTATATTGCGAGGGCTGAGAACCACAGGGTTCCAAGCGACATTTACAAATTTTTTCAGGAAACGGATTTTAAAGTTTGCTGTCAAATAAACTTTAACCCTTAAATGCCCGTGATATGAAAATAACCATAAATGCCCATGTGGGGTCTCCTAGGGACCCCACTAAAATTTTCAATTTAGTAACGTTATTTAGCACTGACTAAAAGGAAAACACGGTTAAAAATAATTTTAAGCATATTTGAATAATTTTTATTTATTTTTCATACAAAATTAACGGCTTTTCTAGAAACAAATTATTTTCAATTCGAACAAAATTAAAATTAAATAATAATATAAGCATATAACTTTTAGTTGCAATTTTTACATACAATAGTTTTTTCTTCTTTTCTGTGCACCTGGCATATAAATTTTTTGCAAAAAGAGCAAACGGTATTCACTTTTCTGTCACAGTTTCGCGGACACTGGTAACAACGAGCACGTTTCTTAGCTGAATGGACGGATTGAGTTGCAACTTCGGTAGTTGGGTTTACCATTGGTATGCCACAATCTTTTAGAGCAGATTTTACATAGGCTTTATGTTTTATATATTTCGCTCTTTTTTCCATGTTGTTTCGAGCAAGCTCAGCCCCTAATTGTAACAGGAAAATACGTCTTCGTGAAAAATTATTTTTCTTCCAATCAGGATTTTTTTCAATGTATAAAATATAGGCATTTAGTGCACATATGTCTATAATATTCATAAAGAGCCTGAATGGCCAACGAGCAGTTCTTCTTTTACAGGAATATTCCCTAATCAGTTTGTCGGCATTATCAACACCACCCTTGGTATTATTATAGTCTAAAATCATCAAGGGTTTGTTTTGAGAGTCTTGACAAATTATATCACTATCGTGTTGACTTGAAAGAAGATGTACCATCCTGTGTATTTTAGGTATGTACGAAGCCATAGCTAATTCTTTAGTAAAAGCAAATATTGACGACTCCGCAGGTCTTTTGGTCAAACTTAGTTGTGGTGGTGTATCAGGTTTATTTTTGCGGACGGTCCCAAGTTAAGTAAGGTTTTTAGATAAAAGATATTGAGCAAGAGGAACACTGGTAAAAAAGTTGTCAGTTGTAATTCCTCTCCAACTGCCATGATATGGTTCCACCAGATCTTTCACAACACGAAATCCCTGATTTTTCTCTATTCTACCACCTGGTAGTTTTCCAAGGTACACCTGAAGTTTTGATAAATAAGATGTTTTAACATCCGCGGCAGCCCAAATTTTTATCCCATAGCGGCAAGGTTTTGATTTTATATATTGTCTAAAAGGACACTTTCCTCTAAAACTCACTAACTGTTCGTCAACGGTTATATGTTCGTATGGTTCAAAGGCTTTGTCACAGTTAGAGACGAACATGTCCCAAATTACTCGTATCGCCGCTAACTTATCCTGTTCCTTCCGCTCCACCCTGGTCACTTTGTCATCAAACCTCAAGAAACTCGATAATTCTTCAAATCGGTTCCTAGCGAATGCGGCTGTAAAAAATGACCGGCCTATTGAGGTGTCTGTAGACCATATCTCTCGTGTCGATTCTTTCCCACACCTTAAAGCACCAGCTTTGATAAGTGCTTCTAAAAAGCTATCCAGTTCATTGTTGGTAAGTACCGTCCACTCTTTTTTGTTATTCGGATGTTTTTCGTTCCACTCTTGATAACGCCTAACAGCTTCTTCATTAGTATGAAGGCATATGACATTCTTCATCTCTTCGGTCAAAAATAAATTGAAATAGTCTAAAAACGTGTTGGAATTTTTACTATAGTTTGTTAAGCCTGGATGTACATTTATAATATTTTTTTGTTGCCTCTTGGATCTCACGAAAGGTAGGCTATTCCACTGCATTCCAGATTTGGATGTATATGTTGGACCACTAACCTCACTAATATTATCGTCCACTTCGGTAGGTTCTGCATCTGATTCCTCGTCACTGTTGACTTCTAAATTGTCCTCAGTTTCCGAAACATTTTCCTCAAAAACATCTTGCTCTTCGCTATCTGATTCGTCGGTAATCTCATAGTCGAAATCGGAGTCTGATATCCCTTCTTCTATATTTCGGATAATTTTTTCATGGTCTTGGTCGCTTATTGTCATTTTCATTCTCTTACGGTCCATTTTTCAATGTAAACTGACGAAAAATGTTAAAAATAATAAAAATATTCTGGTGCCTCTAAATGCCCAATCGGGGTCACAGCGAGACCCCACTTATCTAAATCTCTCTTACAGACCACTGCACCTCACGAATGTTCGTGGTATACTAACAGAAAACGTAGGAGACACGTCCACACAAATACCTGATTGCGCGGTTGCCAAATGTTTCAAATAAAGATATAGCCAAAAATGTATGTCTGGGGTCCCATAGTGACCCCGATTGGGCATTTAAGGGTTAAATTGCAATCTGTCCGTTAGGGTGGAACGAAAAAATCTATATTTTTTTTTGACATGTAATACCAGCGAAAATTTGACCCTACCTATATTATACTTGCTTCTAAAAATTCAGCAGAAAATAAAAATATCTTCAGGGCTCTACCAAGCATAAAAAAAAAGAAAAAAATCAATAAAAATCGATTTTATTTATTTTTTCTTCTTCTTCTTCAGTGCCTTATCCGGTCCGGATGTTGGCGATCATCGAGGCTATCATGGTTTTGTTGACTGCTCTGCGAAACAGCTCTGCTGAGGTCATCCCAAACCATTGTCGGAGATTTTTCAACCACGAGATACGACGGCGTCCCGGTCCTCTTCTGCCAAATACTTTACCCTGCATAACGAGTTGAAGAATTCGATATTTTTCTTCGTTCCGCATCATGTGGCTGAGGTACTCAAGCTTACGTTGTTTAATTAAATTAAGCACTTCTTTTTCTTTTGTCATGCGCTGTAGGACCTCAACGTTGGTGACATGGTCCACATAAGATATTTTTAGTATTTTTCTGTATATCCACATCTCGAAGGCTTCGATTCGTTTTTCAGTGGCTTGCGTCAGTGTCCAGGCTTCAACTCCATATAGTAACACTGGAAGAACGTAGCACCTCACTATCCGCATCTTGGTTCCCAAACTGAGATCACTGCAGCAAAGCCAGGATCTCAACTTGTAGTTGACCGTTGACAACAACAAATGTAGACCGTGCCATTTCAATTCTGGATCTAATCTCTTGAGCGTAGTCCCATTGTACGTTGAGGATAGTTCCGAGGTAAGTAAATCTGTCGACTCTCTAGATCTCTTCGCTACCTGCCATTAGTGCGCCGGGATCTAAATTTGTACGGCATAACCATGAATTTAGTTTTCCTAATATTCAGTCCGTATGTTACGCTCACAGCTCGCACTCGGTCTAGTAAGGCCTGCAGATCGTTTAGGCTGGTTGCTAGTAACACAGTGTCATCGGCGTAGCGGATATTATTGATGTATTCACCGTTCACTCGGATTTCCATGTCTAGGTTTGTGAGGGCTTCATTAAAAATCTCCTCAGAGTATATATTGAAAAGAGTCGGCAAAAGCACACATCCTTGCCTTACTCCTCGCATGATCTTCACTTGGTCGGTCAGCTGGTCTTCGACCTTGACTTGAGCACGCTGGTTCCAGTATAAATTCATGATGATCCGAATGTCCTTCTCATCCAATCCTACTCTTTGTTGTGCGGTGACCATCTTCTGGTGCTGACAACGGTCAAATGCCTTGGCGTAGTCAATAAACAAATATAGACATCACAACTGACATCACGGCATCTCTGAAGTAGGACTTGTAAGGTGAAAAGTGCTTCACGTGTACCCATGGAATTGCGGAATCCGAATTGCATTTCACCGACATTTTCTTCGCATTTCTTGTAAATTCTGTAAATTTTAAGTGCATGACTCATAAGACTGATAGTTCGGAATTCTTCGCACGTTTTCGCAGATCGTTTTTTTGGTAGCGTTACAAATGTTAACAATAGCCATTCCTCTGGGATATTACCTGAATCGTATATGGCGTTGAACAGTTCAGTTAACTCCTTCGTGCTCACTTCACTCATCACCTTAATAAGTTCAACGGGTATTTCGTCCGGGCCTCTAGCCTCACCATTCTTAGACTGTTTTAAAACAGCCCTTACCTCGCTTTCTCGAATTGACGGCCCTGTCATGCAATTTATTTCCGGAAGGTTGCCTCGGTCGTCCCAGAAAAGTTCTTCGATATATATTTTCCAGGTAACCAACTTCTCATTCACTCTCGTCGCCAGATTACCGTCTTTATTTATGAGGAGGTGTGTGTTTCTCCTCTTGTATTGACCAGTGGCTTCACGAATCCTTCGGTGGATATTTATATTATCGTGTTTCTCTTGGAGCTCCTCGATTAGTTTACATTTTTCTTGCATCCATGTCTCCTTGGCTCTTCGTATTTCTTTTTTAATTGTCTGGTTGGTTTCTTGGTATTTCTTCGCGTCCCTGTTTTTCATTAATCTTCTTTGTTCCATCATATGCAGAATGTCATCAGTCATCCATTTTTTACTTTTAATAAATAAAAGAAGCGATGTTAATTATTTTCTATTATTTTAGTTAAAAACAATGGCATTAGAGCTCTATCTGTCACCCAAGTAAAACTACGAGCAATATTTTTGGAAATAAAGCAGATCAAAAATCTCATCAAATAATGTTCAATGTTAGCCTTACAGTTAATTATTATTAAATAAAGCTATGCCACTGGTAAAGGCTTCCCGTGAAATCTTCTTTTCCTGTAAAACGTTTTTTGACCTGTGTCGTGCTAGATCGGTTCGAAGAAGTAAGTTAGACGAAGTTAGTTCAGTCTTCAGTCCCACTGTGATAGCCGTAGAGATAAGATTGTCGTCTCCGGTGTAATTAATAAACGTATGAAAAACTGATTGCAACTTGGTGCAAAATTCCATGTTTATTAATTTGTCCAACTATTGCGCAATATAGTGTTATATTGCGTAGTTGGCCGGTACGCTCTTATTGTGGCATTATCTTGAAGAGACAATGCCATTGTGGTTTTATTAGGTGGTTGAAATAAAACACATTCTTTCTAAGAAGAAAAAAACTCAGCTTCAGAGTCTTAGAAAGAAACAGAGCCCTTCGAGCAAAGTGCTCTAGGGAGCTACCCTACACGGGTAAAACCATGAGTTAGACACTACTGACACTACTGACTTGAGATCCGAAAATGTCCCATATTTAAAGATAAATTAACTTTTATATGAAACTTTTTCATTTCTCAACCAACTAAATTTAATTATATGCTCCAGAGGGAAGGGCGATGAACATCGAAGTACGTGATTGGTGGCACTTGATGACAAGATTGTCGTCAGGTGCCACCAATGACGCACCTCGACGTGCATGACCCTTCCTTCTGGATCTTATAATTAAATTTAATTGGTTGAGAAATGAAAAGGTTTCATATAAAAGTTAATTTATCTTTAAATATGAGACATTTTCGGATCTCAAGTCAGTAGTGTCTAGTACATGGTTTTACCCGTGTAGGGTAGCTCCCTAGAGTACTTTGCTCGAAGGGCTCTGCAAACTTTCTAAGACTCTGAAGTTGAGTTTTTTTCTTCTTAGAAAGACTATGTTTTATTTCCACCACCAATAAAACCATAAAGGCATTGCCTCTTCAAGACAATGCCACAATAAGAGCGTACCGGCTAACTACGCAATATTACACCATATTGCGCAATAGTTAGAACAATTAATAAACATGGAAACTTGCACCAAGATGCCAACACATTTTCATACGTTTATTAATTACACCGGAGACGACAAGATCGTTATTGTAATAATTAATCGGTACGTAATGAGTTTGCCAGTGAAAGATACTAGGGGCACTACTAATTGTCCTATATTTGGTGCACCTGCGAATATACCTTCTAATGTTTTGCCAACTATAGAAGATGTTATGAAGCGATATGTACTTATTAGAAATGAACTAAAAGGTATGGATTCCGGCAAGGATCCTAGTGTTATAGTTATTTCTCAATTACCAGAGAAATTGAAGCCAACTAGAAAAAAACCTCAGTTCACACTGTATCAAGCAATCGTATTATTCGATTAATTCGTGATATCCTAAGTAAGTACCAAACTTTCATCAGATATCCAAAACAAAAACGTAATGAGACTTATAATTTAAGAGTAAAAAAGTTCAAAGATGATTTAAGAAAACTCTTTGATACCGCTGCATGTAAATGTGTTCCATTTGATTCACGTGTTTGTGATAAAAACGTAAAATACCACCTCTAGAAAGATATTTTATACAAGATCAACGATCAAAGAGAAAATTCGTCATTGGGAACGTTGATGAAATCGAAACAGAAAAACTACAAGCCAAAGAAGAACGACAAATTAAGGCCATGAAGTATGAAAGAATTTCAAAAGAAAAAGAGAAAAATTATCTTATAGATCACAATCCCCAGTATAATGTACAAGATAATGTTACAAATTTCAATGAATGATAATATATCCTATTCATCGGATTCTTAGTTGTTGGATGAACTTGAGAATATTTCAGAAAAACACGAGATTAAACCGGAAAATTCAACAATCATATCACTTCCCAGTACCAGTCAGTAAATGAGATTATCTATTCCCAATTTAGCACGGATTTGGGATCAATTTGGTATATCAGACCGGTCCGCAGCAGCACTTGCATCTGCACTACTGCAAGATTTGGGAGTTATTTCGAAAAATGACACCTCTTCCGATATGGACCAAAGTAAGCTCCAAAGAGCACGTCAAAAACACCGTTCTGCTCTTCAAAGTGAATTTGAATTATCCAGCAAAGAGATAAGAGGATTATACTTCGATGGCAGAAAGTATAAAACTCTGTGCCAAGAAAAGGTTGGAGATAAACTTCATCGCAAGATAAAAACCGAAGAACACATTACGTTACTTGAAGAACCAGGTTCTAAATATCTAAATCGCATTACTCCAACGTCAGGTACAGGAAGACATATTGCCACATCTATATTAAATTTTTTTGAAGAATCCGGTATTGGCACAGGTAATATTTTAGTAGTAGGCTGCGACGGTACAGCAGTCAACACTGGGAGGAAGACTGGGGTTTTACGGTTTTTAGAGACAAAACTTAAACGTCCTCTGCAGTGGTCAATTTGTCTGTTACACATGAATGAGTTACCCCTCAGGCATATTTTTCAATATCTCGATGGAGAAACTTCGGGACCTCGTGAATACTCTGGCATTATAGGTAAACTATTGGAATCTTGCAAAAATTTGCCAGTAGACCATTTTGTTCCTATCCATACACTCTACCACAATTAGATGCTGCAGTTATAAGGGACCTTAGCAGTGATCAAAAGTACTTATACGAAATTTGTCATTCGGTTTCTAGTGGAAAGTGCTCGATAGATTTAGCAACTCGTAATTCTGGTAAATTATTACATGCACGATGGATTACAAAGGCAAATCGTATATTGCGTGTTTACGTCGGAAGTGAAAATCCGTCTTTGGTTTTAAGATCTTTGGCTGACTTTGTGGTAAAAGTTTATGCGTCATGCGTCAGTGTGGTTTAATATTAAAACAAAGCCATCGTGTAGTGAAGGAGCAAGACACGTCTTTGTTGTTGTCTTGTTTTAAGTTGTAGCTTTAAGTTGCAAAGGGAGATGGTTATATATTCTTCTTCTTTGAGTACCGTGCCCAAGTTTTAGGCGTGGATAGCTTTCATGACGATTTGCCGATATCGTTCTAGATCTTGCGCGACATGGAATAATTCATCTGCTGATAAGCCACTCCATTGACTGTTCAATAAATACAAGAAATACAAGAAATACTCATAACTCCAATGTTTCGGAGTCATGAGTATTTTTTCCTACCAATTCCTCTTTTTCTCTTTTTTACTGCATTATCCTGTATCTGCTTCCTCTCATTATATGCCCCAGATATTCGAGTTTTCCCTTTTTTATTATCTTTATTAAGTCGCCTTCACCTTTACTTACTCTGTTTAAGACTTCTGTGTTTGAAATGTGTTGAACCCATACTATTCTGAGCATTCTACGATATAACCACATCTCGAAGGCTTCTAATTTATTCATCATGTTAACCTTCATAATCCAGGTTTCATATCCATACAGTAATACAGGATACACATAACATTTTAGGAACTTAATTCTCGGCTGTAAGTTTAGCTGAGAATTGCTCAGAATAGATCTAAGTTTCATAAATGCTCCTCTTGCAATTTCTATACAAGTTTTAATTTCTTCATATTCTGGATTTAGTGTCTCGTTTGTCTAACATCCTAGGTATTTAAAATGGTCTTGTCATTCCAACATCCGAGGTCTTGTTTACTAACCACAAGTAACTTTGTCTTTGTTGTATTTATGCTTAGTCCGTTATTAGAGCATTCTCTAGTGACTCGACCTATAAAGAATTGAAGATCTTCGATACTTTCAGCCATGATCGCGGTGTCATCTACATATCTGATGTTGTTAATAGTTTCTCCCCTGATTCGAACTCCACATAGCCCTTCCAAGGCTTCGTTAAAAATTATTTCTGAGTAAACGTTAAACAAAGTTGGGGACAACACACAACCCTGTCTAACACCTCTTTGAATACAAATTTTGTCTGTTTCTTTGCCGTCTACCAGAATAGAAGCTTCTTGATTTCAATAAAGATGTTGTAAAAGTCTCAGATCTTTATCATCTATTCCAATCATTTCTAGATATTCAAACAGCCTATCATGTTGAACTCTATTAAACGCCTTCTCAAAATCTATAAAACAGACGCAATTGGTATCTGTACTTCCCATGATCGTTAAAGTAGTGTTAGCATTAAGAACAAAGCTTTCCTTGTTCCTAATCCTTCTCTGCAACCGAACTGTTTATTTCCCATTGTGTCTTTACATTTCTGTTTGATTCTATTAAGAATTATCCTAAGAAGTAGCTTGAGAGAGTGACTCCTGAGACTAATTAGTCTAAAGTCTTTACATGATGTATTAGGTTTTTTTGGAAGTGGGATAAATGTAGACTCCAACCATATTCGTGGCAGTGTTCCAGTTTCGTATACGTGGTTATATATGTTTCTTAGTTCTGAGACAATGTCGTCGTCTAGATGTTTGAGCCAGTCTGATGGTATTTGGTCAGGGCCTGGAGATTTCCCATTTTTGCTTTGTTTGGTGGCTTTCTATACTTCAGCTTTTAAAATGCTAGGACCAGTATTCGTATACGTTGTGGTGTTAAGTGGTGGCCTCGTATACAGGAAGAGCTCTTTTATGTAGTTGGTTCATTCTTCCATTTTTCATTTAAGTCGAGAATAATTTTACCTTTGGAGTTTCTCATAGAGAGAGAACTTCTTTTTATCTGAGTGTAGGCAATTTCATGTGTAGGATTAAACTCATCATGTTTTCTTGGTAGTTTTTTCATCTCACGACATCTCTGTTTCATCCAGGCCTCTTTTGCTCGCTTAACCTCGTATCTTATTTGGCGATATATTTCTCTATATCGAGTATCATATTTATTTTTACAATTTCTTCTTTGCTGAATAAGGTCTAGTATGTTATCGGTAGAGATTTAAAAACCATGCAGAACATAATATTAATACTAGATAAAGAAGCAAAGAAGAGAGGGCTAGTAATAAACCAAAGCAAAACGAAATACCTCAAGTGTTCAACAGAGAATACGGACATAGAGAAAGAAATTAAGCTTGGTGCATATACATTTGAAAGAGTACACCGTTTCAAATAGCTGGGAGTGATGGTGAATGACAGAAATGATAGAACGGATGAAATAAATGAACGCATCCTACTGGGTAATAAAACCTACTGGAATTACCAAAAATTCCTGAAAGAAAAGTACATTAGTAAGAAAACCAAATTAAAAATTTACAAGACTGCAATCAGGCCAGTGATCACCTATGGTGCAGAGACAATGTGCCTAACACAAAAAGATGAAATGAGGTTGGAAATCCTAGAGAGAAAGATAATTCGACGAATAATGGGACCGGTGAGAATAAGTGTAGGCGAATTTAGAAGATTAACCAATGAAGAAATTAAAGAAGTCATCGAGGGTGAAGACATAATCAAGTTCGTGAAGACGCAAAGGCTCAGGTGGCTGGGACACACAGAAAGAGCTAACCCAGACTCTACCCTAAAGCGAATAACTGGATGGAGACCAACAACAAAGAGACCAAAGGGGAGACCCAAAACAAGATGGAGAGATCAAGTCTTAGGAGACATAAAGAAGCTGAGAATCTACAATTGGAAGAAGCGCTGTAAGGACCGGAAAGAATGGAGGAAAATTGTAGACAGGGCCAAGTCACACACGCTGCTATAATAATAAAAAAAAACAACAGCGGACTGATTCTCCGCAATAAATAAATCAGAGAGCCCAAAAGGGCGGCAAATACTCCGCCAGGAGTGAATAAGCCATGATGATGATGATGATGATGTTATCGGTCATCCAATCCTTTTTCTTTACTGGCTCTTTTACTGATTTCAAAACTTCGTCTCCTATGGTAACCATGGCGGAATTCATTATATCTATATTTTGTCCCATATTTTCCTGTTCAGATCTTCTAAGCTGTTTTTTAACTTCATGATTTATCTTAGTTTTGAATTCATCTTAGGAGTCGATTATTATGTTTTTTCTGAGCTGTCGGGGTTTCTATTATTTTTAATTTTAGTTTGAATACAGCACAGAGCAGATTATGATTAGTTGCTGCCTCTGCACTTGGAAATAGTTTTGCAAATGTAATACTGTTTATAAACCTTCTGTTAATGATAATGTAGTCGATTTGATTTCTGACTACCTTTCCTTCTTGATCAGCTGGAGATTTTCAGGTATATAGTCGTCTTTTAGGTTGTTGAAACAAAGTACTTGCTATAATGCAATTCTCTTCTTGGCAGAACTGTATTAGTCTCTGCCCTCTTTCGTTTCTTTCTTTAAGTCCATACTTTCCGGTTATATCTTGTGTTATTTCGGCACCAACTTTGAAGTCTCCCATAATAATCGTAGCTTCATGTTTTTTTTGTGCTCCGGAGAATTTGTTTAATTTGGTTGTAGAATTGCTCAATTTCTTCATCTGGTTTGTCAGCTGTTGGTGCATCGACTTAAATGAAAGGAACGAAATTTCTAATACAGTTAAGAATTTCTTCTTTGACAGTAATTGCGAATGTATCCATAGCTCTCGAATATGTTTGACCCTAGTCATTTCGTCTCCCAGATACCTAGGATAGACATGTCTAGTCTGGCCATTTCCAGCTGAAAATTATGTAGCTTCGCGCCTTCAAACATAGTTGTGACGTTCCACGTAGCTATCTTGTGGACTTTTACAACACGGGGTTTTCGTGGGTTTATGACCTGAGAGGCCCCGTGGTCTGATTGTGATCTTCCTCCCCTGCCGGACTGGGATTCCGAAGTCCACGATCATTATGTATGCATACTTTCTTCCTCTGTCATGAGAAGCTTGCAACTATTTGACGTCGGTGTAGGTTCTTTCTGCCAGTAATCGCTTATTATTGTTTGTTTCAGTTGTTTATTGTCTCTAGGACTGTTAATTTCTTGTCTTTTGCAGGATTGAATAGTTTTTCATTCTTGCTTTTGATTTTCACAGCTGCTATCTTGTGGGTTAATATTATAAGGTTATGATGGATAATAAAAAGAAGAAGCATGATTAGAAACAAAAAAGTTACCTGATTGTTCGTGTTGATTGTCAGTTGACTTTGTCTCTTAAGGCAGTATAATGTTTGTCGTGCAGTTTTTATTACTTTGTGATTCGCTAGATGAGGTTGCATTTCTCGTTGTTGCATGGTACTTATTTGCAAGGTAGTAGTATTTTCTTCTGAGGTTGATTTTCTTATCACAGATCTGCTTATTTTATTTGAATTTAGGAATGGATTTTCTGTGTCCGTCACAATTTCCACACTGTTGTTCATCCTATATCACAATTAAATATTTTACACATTACGAAAATTGTTTATAGGATGCCTATGAATTTATTTTACGGTGTTTTAAGGAAAGTTTACTTGTGTTATTCTATTTTCGTTTTTATAAAACATGAATGATTAATATTACTAATTACTGAGTACCGATATAGTTTTGAACATAAACTGGTTACTAAATATTTTTGTATTAAATGGGTGGGTTAACTGACAGAGTTATTTGCTGTAGTTCAAATCCACCGAATCGAGTTTTGAAAAGAAACTGAGTTCCCATCTTTAGTCCTAGGGAGACGAATGGTCCACACAAAAAATTCCCCAGGCTGTTTTTTAATTGGATTTCGTTATTTAATTAAAGAATTCACTTTTTCGATCGGATTATGAGGCTTCGTAATGTTCACACTCAAACCGGCACAGATAAAATTTATTTCTGGATTTTATTTGTTCTTCGATGAGTGGCCATGGTAGAATGCTTTTTGTCCATTTTAAAGCTAATGAAAAAGTAAATAATATTTTGTTTGTTCGTTTAAAAATTTAAAGCTTTTAAACCCTGACACAGCTGAAAAAGTATTGCTAAGTAAAATTAACTTATTAATGAAAGTGTTGCATAAGTATTGTCCTTTTTTGTATTTTTTAGTAGCTTACATATCTGTATTTATCATCTTGTAACCTTTCTTAGACCTAGATGGGTATATAAAAGAGAAAATCCAGGATCAAGTATGTTTACCTTGCAAACCGGCGCTCAGGTGCTTTGAATGACACAACGGAGAGCTTTGCGACCTGCGTCTATAGGTCTAGTATGGGGTATACATTTGAATAGAGATAAATTAATTGAAACGTACCAATGAAAATAAACAAAATTTGGTATAAAAAAAAGGAAAAAATAAAGGGCTGCACCTTGTTCTTTTTTTGAGAGACAAGGAAAATTCTACACCTTAAGTATACAAAGTTTGGTTAACAAAAGACTAAAAAAAAATATAAATAAGATTGTCCTCAATTAATATGCATATATAGTAAAAAACAAATACACCTTGTACCGGGTGGTCCAATAAGCCGATTTCTCGGCTATATATCAGAAACTATTCATGTTATAACTTTAAGAGAAAAAATTCCTTAGTAAAAGTGGCCAAGAGAAATCGCTGGAAATATTTTTCAAGTTTCTGGATTAACCGCTAAGTAAACTAGTAAGAGGCCTAAATTCTGCACAAAGTTGTTTAAGTACTTTGTTTTATTATTTCAAATAAAGGGTGGGGGAGAGTGGGAAAGTATTTGTGGATAAATACCTATAAATTTGGTTTGGATCAACCGATTTTAACGAAATTTGTGTCATTATAAAGAGCGTGGATGAATTAATTTACATCTACTATAAAATAAATGCATTTAGTTTTAATTGTCATAGGTAGAGGGTACTTTTGAATAGAAAAAATTAAAATTTGTTTTTCTTGCTCTATCTTGCTCTGAGTCTAACATTTCTCTACCCATAGCTGGTGAAGAAATCAATGTTGAGAGCAGTGTCCAATTGGCTTTATTTAAGGACCATTTGGTGATGTGTCTATTGTGCTTTTGGTACAACACAGACTTTTAACTAAGATGGGAAAGTATTTACTTCCATATAGATCAGGTAAAGCGTCCCACCATAAACTAGGTTGCAAGTTTGGTTCACAAATTGACAAATCAATTGCTGTAAACTCTCCTGTTGCTGCATTATATCGAGTATTCCTGCCGTCATTATGTAGATTTAAATAGTGGATTTTGTCCTAATATTATTAGTAGTAGTTCATTTCAGTTATCACATTCAGAGGTTAGACAATAACTTTAACTTTTTTACCTACCATTCTTTTAGAGATATATATTTACATTCTGGTACTTTCTGAAAAGAGACATGGGGGCTATGATGTATCATTTACGTAAATAATTACATACTAGTACATTCAGAAAACGTACATCAGATTACAGTTCTCAAAACATAATATGTAAAAACGGTATGATGTATCATGCCCTGCGTTGCTATGCGTAAAATGACCAAGCCACAGCAGAAAATTACATAAAACGTTATTTTCGGTTCTGTCATATCCTGAAGATCTGTCAGATAATTCAAATTAACCTAACTTTTGGCTTCTTGTTTGTTTTTGAAAAAATGGATTTTGTAAATTTGTTATTACTCAATGAATTGAATGATGTGGCAGAAAGAAATTATATAAATGTAGAGCAACGTCAGTTACGGGACACCAGTAATCCATTTAAAATAGATAACCAGCTCTAACTAAATTGCAATAGAATTAAAGGTTCTCTCCCTACTTAATTTTGTAGGAAATGGAAGTTACCAAAAATGTACTGGTAACAACCTGTTATTTTCAATGGAACAAAGTACATTTAGTAAAGTATTAACAGAAGCTGCAGGGATAGTGGAACACTTGGTGCCAAAATGGTGAAAAAGATGAAGTACAGACTGTAGTTCTCATGGAAATGATTCCAAAGGAGGCAAATCAAAACAATGGTTGGGTGTTGGAAGTACAGAGTATAAGAAGTGTTATTGCTGCAAACTTTGTGTAGTGAAACAAAAACTTATTAATATTTTCATAATTAATTTATTTCACAATGATAAATAGTGATATAGTTTTATAATCAAATGTAGTTTAGTAATATAATTTTACAATTTAGTGATATTTCATCATTTTATAATATATATGATAGAGTTTTATAATCTAGTATAGTTTAGTGATATAAATGTTAATATTTCAACTAATTACAAAAAGCTCAAAACATATAATCTAAAACATATTACTAAGTGGCTCAAATTTTTTTTACATGTTTAGATAATACAAAGATATTATATTGCTGCAAACTGTATTATAACATATTAAATTAAAAATGTTAAAAAGAAAAACATAAATCACGTATGTTACATTTAATTACAAAAATAACACAATACTAACAAAATAAAAATATATTACAACCTGGCTCAAAGGTTTTGAAAACCCTTAGAGAATATAAAGGAGTGTTATCGCTGCAAATGTTATGTTATAAAATATTTAAATAAAAATATTTATCCTCAGTTTATTTTATAATTATATGATTTATATTTATACAAACTGTGTGTTATAAAATTGTTAAATAAAAATTTTTAAAAACATAAAACCTGTATGTTACAATTAATTGCAAAAAATGGGTGTGGCAGTCCAGTGGGACTGCCGGTAGAAGTTATACTTCTATACACGCGTTCGCCGTTAAAAATTGATATAGGAGTCAATCTGCACAATCATTACATATGTAATGCTATATGTAAGAGAGGGCAGAAAGAGAAAAAGAATTAGTTATATAGGTATATGGTGCATCGTTTGCCGTATATAAACATTTGACCTCTAATAGGAGTATAGTAAATGAAGGATTGTATCAATATTTTAATGAAAATATATATTTATATTTTTATATATGTATAAAAGGAGTTGAATGCAAAAAAAGTATTGTACACATACTCTGCAGTAAAATTCATTGTTTATTTTGTTATTAATATAAAAATTACAATACAATAAATACACTGCAACATAATTAAATATAATAATACAATATAAATTAAAATGTAATATTCATAAGTATTTAAAACTGCCAATATACATAACTTACCTTACGAAGATAAAAATGAAAAACCAACAACTCGAATTATGTTGTAAATTTTCATTTTATTTTAAAATTTATGTTTTTTGCGTATATTACATAATATTTAATAAGATTAACGTGAGGTTTTTAAATATTTCAAAAATAAAAAAGGAAATTGATAATTGGGATTGGAACTCACAACCACCAGCGTATGAACCAAACACGTAGAGGATTTGCCAATTAGACATGATACTAACGGATTTTAAAATTGACAGTTTTCGGTAAAACAGTGATTATTTTGAAATACAAAAGCCTAAAATAATTATAAACGTTTAATTTTAAATAATACAAAACATATCACATAAATAATAATATTAATACATATTATATTATATATAATATTATATATATATATACAATATTATATATATAATATATACAAAAGGAACATTTTTATTCTCGAGAGAGGAAGAGAGAGAAAATATATCTTCTGTCTCTCTCTTACTCATTATCTTACATATGTAATGGTTTCACAGATTCACTCTCATGCAAATTTCTAACGCCGACCGTGCGTATAGAAGTATAACTTCAAAAGTTTAAAACAAACAAATTTAAAATATATTAGAAAGTAGTCCAAAATTTGTTAAAACTCTTGGAAAATTAAAACATACAAGTAAAGAATACAATTTCAAACATTAACACAAACCTAAAATATACCACAAAGTAAACCTACAAATACACCTAAAATATACTACTACAAAGAACAAGGTTTGTAGCACAGGCATTACAACTTTGGGCTGTATAGAACCTTTATGGAACCTGACATAAAATTCATTAAGGTAGCATACCTTACATGGATAGAGCATTGCATCAGGCAAGAGGTAGGTGCAACAGTCGGAAAGGTTTTTAACAGAAGAGGGCTGATGGGACAATAAAGCCGAAGAAGACCAAGACTTCGGTATCAAGACAATTTAGAGGATGATTTAAAATCTATTGGAGTTAGAATGTAGAAAAGAGTTGGTAGACACAGGGGTGAATGGAGGATTGTCCTAAAGAATTATTTGTACAAGCACAGGGTTTTACATTACAGCCCTGTTAAAGCTGGAAACATATATTCCTGTGTTGCATTGATGTTGACTAATGATAATGGTAAAACGAACTACAATATATTACAGAATGGTCCAAATGTGCTCATAACCCTTAGAGAATATGAGGAAGTATTATTCCTGCAAACAAAAAAAAAAAAATAAAAACAAATTGTTAAATAAAAGTGTTTATCATTAGTATATTTCATAATGATATGTAGGTGTTTATGTTACAATTAGTTACAAAATCAAAAAGAATAACACAAAGATCAAGACAAAACAAAAAATCTGAAACATATTACAAAGTGGCTAAACAATTTTGAGTTATAAAATTGTTAAATAAAAATGTTTATATTCAGTTTATTCCATAATTGAGATATAATTTTATAAAGGATATGTTTATAGAATTTTAAATAAAACTCTTGCCTTTTTAATTTTCACAGGTTGACTTCCTTTTCCTTCTGAAAAATATTATACACCATAATAAACATAATACATCAATCATTAATCTTTACCTTTAAAATCCAATGTATTTATAATCTGGGACTCCCCAAGATGAATCTTTGAAATGAGTTGCAAAATCTTCTCATTGAACACCTAAAAATTTAGCATTTATTAAATTTGATAGTAACAGAAATTAATTTTCTTACATGTCTTCATTGTTCTCCTGTTTTTTTTAGGGCCATTATCTACTGTAGTTACCATGATAGCAAATTACTCTCACAATTGGGCTACTTTCCTAGCCTTCCTTGACTATTTTGCCAGTAAGCACTATTTATTTTTATGAAGTCTAACATCACTTTTAATTGTTTCCTGGTTGTTTTCTTTTTAATTGAAGCCATTATTTTATTTTATTATAATTATAAAAAAATAGTAAATTGTTTCCACAAATTACATAAAATAACATAACCTAACTAAGAGCGAAAACGGCACCTAATTTTAGACAGCTTAAAAATTACATTTACATGTAGATAAATTACATATCAAGGTAGGCAACCCGTTATACGTAGTTCTTACATCATACCGATTTGAAAATTTTTACATAAATGTCTTAAAATCGGAGTTTACAGCATGTAATTATTTCACATAAATGATACATCATAGCCCTCAATTGCTTGTATGGTAGTAAATTCGAGGTGTATGGCACAAGGAAACGACTTCACAGATAAAAAATCATTGTAGAGCACCCTGTGCCTTTAATATGTTTTAAATATTTGCTCTTAATTATAATTATATTCAATGAAACAACGTTATTTAGTTCTCTCGAGTACTTTTATGTGATTTAAATATTATTTATTTTTGTGTATCGTTCATATCATTTATTTTATTACTGTTCGCTTTTGTTTGTATCATAAACGGGACTATAAATGTGAATAAAACAATTTATAACATTAGACTTGATATTCACCCCTTCTTTAGATGTTCATTGTTTGTACGGCGTATGTATGGTTTGTATACGTTTCTTGGTAAATATACATTCAAGTTTGTTTGTGCTTTATTCATCGGTTGTTGCTAACTTTAGTAATTTTATTCAATATATACACTTATGTGTATGTGTAATCCTTTTAAGTTTCTACCACAATTTGATTTACTAAATACACACAACGAGAAATTTTAATGTATGTTTGCACTGGCTGTATTTGCTAAGGGGGAATATTTTAAAATAGCGCAGACAAAATTAGTAACTGAGGCATGAAAGTCGACTTAATTCGAGCGCTAAACTTTTTTTTGTTATAGAAAAAGTGTAAATTTATATAATTAAATGTAATATATCAAAGAAGTTTATAGTAATTTGTTGTACCGTAAGTACTTTGCACTACTTTAATTAAATATATCGCTATCATAAATATCAAGAACATATTCTCTAGTTACAAATTAACTAAAATCTAGTTTTAAGTCTTATCGTTATCTAGCTTGTTTGATAAATAATAGACCGATCAACTGATAATAAAATAATCAGAGTCGAACTTCACTTAATTTAATTTATACAGGGTGAGTCATAAGGAACTTTACATACTTCTACCATATCTTGAGTCCCTCAGGGAGCATATCATGTGGCCACTAAAAATGTCAACTCCTCTTCTTTATTAATTAACAGGGTGATTTGTGTAATTGACCATTTATTTCATTTTACTGTAGTGTTTATACATCTCATTTGAATTTTTTAATTTTTGCATGATACAGTACACTACTATCAAGCATTCGACTGGTATTAGCTAAACTAAAAAATTCCAGGACTGGCTTTGAAAAAATTAATTTAGGGATTCGTATTAAATATTACACCCTGTATATATATATTTTTTAAAATGCAATAAGTGATTTTCAAACTACATAAATAGCCAATGAAAACGACATATGCGACAATGTTGTCGCACTTTTATTAAATTTTTAGTGAACGATCAAATCTTACCAAAAATAGAACAACCATAATGAAGTATCAAATTATAAGGTAATTAATTTAAACAAATGTTATAAATTTCAAACATTTTAATTTAAATGATAAACTGAGTCACTGCACAACAAAAAACAGTAACTACTAACAATAACGAAAAACAATTTAAAAAAAAACTAAAAATATGTACATAGTTATGATAAACCCATAAATTAGAACTGGAAAAGATACAATAATGGTAACAAAATAAAAATAATTCAAAATAGATTTTCGAAATGGAACCCTGCAGCCTGTACACATTTTTGTGGCCGAATTGTTAATTGACGTATTGAATTACGGGTACTCTGGGGATCGTTGCTAATAGTATTACAACAATGTATAATTCTATTAATTAATTGTTGTCGGTTATTATTATTCACTTCGTAAACTAGTTGCTTCAATCGTCCCCAAATATGGTAATCAACGGGATTGAAATCAGGGGATCTTGAAGGCCACGAAATAGGACCTGCACATCCTATCCACCTGTTGCCATATACATTATTGAGATGTTGTCTCACTGCCAGTAAAAAGTGTGGGGGTGCCCCATCATGCTGAAAATACATCCCTCGGATAGCAACGTTCGCGTTGGCAAGCAAATTCGGCAAAATATTTTGTAGAAAGTTCAAATAGACCTGCCCTGTTAAAGGACCATCAAAAAAGTGAGGACCTACTAATTGGTTATTTATGACACCAATCCACAAGTTAACCGAAAATCTTAACTGAGAACGACGTTCTCGAATAGCATGGGGATTTTCTTCTGCCCACACATGTGAATTTCGTGAATTATTTATCCCGTCTCTGGTTAATTGGGCTTCACCTGTGAATAGTGTCCTGTATAGCGTTGGTCGATTATTGTTAATCCATCTACAAAATTCCAACCTATCGATCTCATCTCCAGCATGTAGTCGCTGAACCATTTGAATGTGATATGGGTATAGATTATTTTTTTGTAAGACTCTACTTACTTTTGATTGAGTAACATTGAGTTCTCGACTTACTTGTCTAGTGCTTATTGTAGGGTTCATAGTAACGGCGTCCATAATGTCATCTTCCTGCGCTTCATCTACATGTCGCTCTGTTGTTCCACTAGGGAAAGTGCCATTTTCTCGCAAATTATTAAACACTGACCCAAATGTTGGACGACTGGGAGTTCGACGATTAGGAAATCTCCTGCGATATTCTATACTAGCAGCTCTACCATTCCCATTACAGAATTCATAAACAAATATGTCTGCATATTCTGTGGTCGAAAACGGATGTGGCATTTTGAACGAAAGTAACAAAAGCTCTACCAAAACTAACACAATGTATTTAACGTAGATATGACAGAAGAAATATGTATTCTTGTACACATAAATAACAATTGATAATGACAATAATGACCATGGGTATAAAATATCAAGAAACGTCAAACGGTCAACGCCAACCTTCATTTTAAACTTTTTTAGATTTCTTTTTATTTAGTACAGTTGATGCAATGTATTATTATTTGACATAAAATTTTAATCATTTACAATCAACAAAAACTAACACATACAAGAGGTTTGACTTTTTAATCAATTTAATTTCTTATTTATCGAAAATAATGCCCCAATATGATCTATGAGTAAAAATTTAAAATTGAAAAACAATTGATTCTATCGTAGAGATAATACAAAGTGACAGTAAATATGTTAATTTTCTACGTATTAGATTATGTTGTAGGAACTCATTTTAATTAAAATGTTTGAAATTTATAACATTTGTTTAAATTAATACCCTATAATTTGATACTTCATTATGGTTGTTCTATTTTTGGTAAGATTTGATCGTTCACTAAAAATTTAATAAAAGTGCGACAACATTGTCGCATATGTCGTTTTCATTGGCTATTTATGTAGTTTGAAAATCACTTATTGCATTTTAAAAAAAAATTATACAGGGTGTAATATTTAATACGAATCCCTAAATTAATTTTTCCAAAGCCAGTCCTGGAATTTTTTAGTTTAGCTAATACCAGTCGAATGCTTGATAGTAGTGTACTGTATCATGCAAAAATTAAAAAATTCAAATGAGATGTATAAACACTACAGTAAAATGAAATAAATGGTCAATTACACAAATCACCCTGTTAATTAATAAAGAAGATGAGTTGACATTTTTTAGTGGCCACATGATATGCTCCCTAAGGGACTCTACATATGGTAGAAGTATGTAAAGTTCCTCATGACTCACCCTGTATATAGAAAGTCCTATTAAGATCGCCTATAGAGGATTTATCATGCTGGGAACATCAGATGGAAGCTACAATGTAAATAATTATATACAACATTTCAACACTGCTAAATCTTATTTAAGAGTACAACTAAACAAACGTACCCAAGCTCTGAACAAGCAATTGTAGTTTTATCAAAAGATGGATTACTTTACTTCCTTATCCTATCTAGTGTACCTCAGGGTTGTGTGCTCGGATCGATCCTGTACCTGATATATACGGCTGACTTACCAATAAGCAATAACCTAACCCTTGCAACATTTGCAGATGATACTGCGTTATTAACATCTCATAGTAATACAAAAATAGCATCAGAGATACTGCAACTTCATCTAAACAAAACTAATAAATGATTTAAACTCTTACCAATTAAAGTAAACTCCTCAAAATTTACACATATTACATTTCATTTTCTTGTTCTTCTACTCTAAGAAGAGGTATATGTCCACAAGTTAACATCAATGGACATCCTTTACTCCAAAAGATAAAGTAAAATATCTAGGCATTCATCTGGACAAATAATTGGATTATTACTTAATATAACTAGGAATTTTATAGAGAAACCTTTACTCTATGCTGGGAAAAAACTCACACCTATCAATCGACAACAAACTGCTTATATACAAAATAATAATAAAACCCATTTGGTAATATGGTTTGCAGCTCTAGGGATCAGCTAGCAAATCTAATATTATGAAAATATTAAGATTTTAGTCTAAAACTCTAAAACAATGATACATAAAGATCTGCGGGCACACAGTCTCTGAAGATTGCAAAAGAATTTCTGAATAATATCAAAATAGGTTGCTTGTGCATCCTAATACCCTGCCCTACAATCTTCTCAGCAACCAACAAGCTAAGAAATTGAAGCGATTTGATCCCTTGGATTTATCAAACCGATTCTGGCAATGCCAAAAGTAGTGGAGGCTACGTTTTCAACAGCAGCCAGTCATTGTGATCTGTGCTTCTTTTAATATTTCTGTTCGCGTAACTGTGTATGTGCGCATCTGCGCATCCCACCGGTAAACAAGTCAGTATTTGTGTTTTGATGCTTTGGTTACTGGACCTTACATCCCTCTTACATTGTAAAGACAAGCAATTTTACTTATTGTTTTTATTGTGAAACAGATTGAAAAAATCTTAATTGTTAATAAAAAAATTAATATGAGTCGAATTATGGTGCAAGTCTTATTAATTCATGTCCATGCTCTCAAAGATTGCTGTCAATTATTGCATATTTTACAAAACGAGCTTTGTACAATTATTTATTATAATATAAATCGCGCTTCAAAATGGAATATGTATTTGGTATATACACAGCAAAAATTATAAGTTAGTTTACTACAGCCCAAAATAAATAAATATGAGGAATGTTTCTTTGAAACAAATTTTAAGAGTTGAAAACTCTTCTTCTTCTTTAGATGCAAATCCACTAATGGATGTTAACGATCACATTTTCCATTAATTCTCTATTTCTTGCAATATGTATCAGAGATTGTATGTCGTTAATCCCTGTCCATTGCCTTATGTTTCGGAGCCAGGACATTTTCTTGCGTCCCATTCCTCTCTTGCCTTCAATTTTACCCTCGATTATAAGTTGGAGGAACTGGTATTTTTCATTTCGCATGATGTGACCTAGATACGCCGTTTTCCTTTTCTTGATGGTTTCGAAAAGTTGGCGTTCTTGGTTTATTCTTTTAGTTGAGTTGAAAACTCAGTGATCTATAAATATGCCGCTGGCATATAATGGAATGCAACCCATTGTTTATATTAAGCCAGATATCGATGGCTTAATCTGCAAAAAAGCCAACTCCATTTAGGCAAATTTTTCAGTATGAACATAAAACCGTTCAGTTCATGAATAATTATACTTACAGTTAATTACTAAATCGTAATTCTGTATTTTAATGCTTGGTGTTAATAATAATTAATCAAAAATAACTTTGTTTGGCCTAAAACTTTTTTTTCCGTCATAAAAGGAGTTAGCTTTTTTACATATTCAGTAAGAAATAGGAAAAAGAAGTTAGCCGGTTTTTTTTTTAAACATCTTTCAAATCAAATTAATATAAAGAACTAAATTTCGAAAGTATCAAGAAAAATTAAATATTACAGTATAAAAAGATTGTTTAAAAATAGTATATTACTTTATGAGGCGGAGAAGCATGACTTTTCTTGACGCGCCCGATATTACGCGCCGAACGAAGTGAGGCGCGTAATAGAGGGCAAGTCAAGAAAAGTCGCTTTTTTGCCGAATAAAGTATACTATTTTTTCTTCAAACGTAGCAATTTTCAACCATAAATAGTACAATTCATACGCTATTTTTACTCGAAATTAACTGTGACAACTATCAAAGTCGTCTAGATGTTAGAAATTAAAATAATTAAGTCGTCGGTGGGATTTGCGTCTTCCTGGTTACAGTTGTTTGACAGTTGTTTGCAATTATTAAAGACAGCTTATTGTTGTTGCAACCGCAAGCGCAAATTTAGTGCGAAAATGGAAAACCTAAACGAAATTGAGTCCGCGGCTAATGATGCAGTAGCACGTTTGGGGCCCTCCAAGTCCGGAATAAAGTATCGGTTAGCGTACAAGCACTTCCAAGAGTGGTGCGATACAAGAGGAGTACGGCAAGTTACCGAAGACGTTTTACTGGCATATTTTAATATAATGGAAAATGAAAATAAATGGAAATCTTCTACAATGTGGTCATGATACTCTATGATAAAATCCGAGTTAGTTATTAGAAAAAATGTGGATATAAGCAAATTTTTAAAGTTACGTGCCTTTCTGAAAAAAACAAGCGAAGGATATACTGCAAAGAAGTCTAAAGTTTTCACTAAAGACGAGTTTGATAAATTTTTGTTTGAAGCGTCAGATAAGTTGTATTTAGGAATAAAGGTAAAAAAAATTATATTGCAAAGCATGTAGTATACTCTTCTAAATTATAAAAATATTTCAGATTGTTTTGTTAATTGGGGTTACCGGCGCCTGTCGATGCGACGAAATGGTAAAAATGAAGACTGCGGACATTGAGGATAAGGAAAATGTAATAATTATCAAAATCCCAGACAGTAAAACACGACAAATTAGATCTTTTACGATAATTGGTCAAAACTACATTAAACTGTATAAAAAGTATGCATCACTGCGGCCTGAAAATTTCACAGAAAACCGATTTTTTATCAAGTACCAAAATGGAAAGTATTACCGAAGCGTCATGGAAATACATTCGATCAGCGCAGTAGCCCAAAAAGTAGCTAGTTATTTAAATTTAAACGATGCAAGCGCATACACGGGTCACTCTTTACGACGAACTTCAGCAACACTTTTAATTGATGGAGGCGGAAATCTAGAATGCCTCAAACGACATGGGGGCTGGAAATCAAGCACGGTTGCCGAAGGATATATAGAGGATTCAATAAGAAATAAGAACGATAATGCTCAAAAAATTTTAAACCCTCATGATTCGCCAACATCGGGAATGATTGCTGAAAGTTGTTCTCGACCATCAGTATCATCAACAATTACTAATGCATATCAACAGTCGGGAACATTTTTGCACGGTTTCAATTTTGAAAATGCCTCATTAATTAATAAATTGTACTTTTAATATTACTATAAATAAATATGATGTTTAATTGTTGTTAATGACATTTGTATTGTTGCTTTGTGATATGTTTCATATTGTTGCCATGACAACATTTTTCCCTCCGCCGTAAAGAAATGGGAAAAAAAACTGCTGCCGGCGTAGACATCAAACTTTGACAGGATCAAGTTAGATAAGTAATGTCATCATTATTTGACGTTTGAAAAAAAAAATGTTTATTTATGAGGTAGATTATTGTAGTAGGAATGATAATCAGTTGGGATGGAGGTTTTTAGATCTTGAAGATCCTGGAACTTTCTGATGTTAATGGCAATCTAACAGAATAGAAGTTCGGCAGCTGAGCAAACTCCTTTGGATTAGTCATTTTTTAACGCCGTTGTAAAAGTATCTTCCATTCTGCTTCAAAATTTACTTTATAAAATATGTATATTTCAGGGCTCTGATTTCATTAACCTTAAAAAGAAAAATTAAAAATGTGTATTACCTTACCTGTCAAAGGTGAAGAAAAAAAACTTACCTTACTCATTTTTCCAGATCGAATGGATTTAAGAAATTTGGCATCATTAAAAGACTTAAAGAATGAATGTGCTAAATAATTAACGTAGTATGGTTTTGGATTTTTGCGAGCACTTTGGCATATACCAATGTATTCAGCAGGTACATTAATAATTTTATTTCAAAGTTTTTTTTTCGATGAAAGCATGCATATAATCTACCTCTATCTATCTGTGACCTACTTCAAGGTACTTCTGTTTAATAACGATGTTCCTGGTCATCGCCACATTTATCAAAGCATTTGAGGCCGTAACGTTTCGATTTTAAGCTGCGCATCCGTCGCTGTAAATTACTACTTTTTTGTCTGTGGTGTCCAAGATTTGTGTTAGAACTTTATCTATAAGAAAGTATGAAATGACAGAAGCAAATTCTTCAGAGGAAACTCTACCTTGTGTCTCATTCCATAAAAATCAGTATGCTTTCTTAGTTTTTAAATCCAATGCACAAAAATTATGCACATTAAGTTTAGATTTGTAAAGCCTGAACATTAACTGAAAATACGTAATCTTCTCAGTTTTTATGCTTTTTTTTCAGCACGAGCCTATTCTTTTCTTGTTGTGTGTTTCTTGTATTCATCTTTAGATACAAAACCCAATTTATATGACGTGCATTTTTCGCAGGCGTCATTTTAAGGATGAAATAATGACATGTTTTCCGTATCTAAAGTGCTATTAAATTTTGCCACCGATACAGGCAATACGTTGTTTGTAGAACACCAGTCCGAAACATAATAATCATAAAGCGACTGTTTTGATAACAACCGTATGGGTACGATTCCCCGTTTAAACTACTTTCTAAAGGTTAGCGTAATACGGAGCTGGCGCAATTTACCGTAGTGGATGTGTTATGCATGAAGGTAGCTTGTTTTTGGGCAGGCTATTTGAAAGGCATACGATAAAAATTAGGAGTTAGCGGTTTGTGAACTGATGTATAACTGGGTAAAGAAAGCAATACACAAATAAAACGATATTACGAAAAAAGTGAAGTTAGCTTGTCTGCAGATGAAGCATCGATATCCCACCATTATACTTACTTTATTCGTTTAATGTTTTATTATCAGATAGTCTCTATTTTTAATGTTGTCTAACTGAATGTTATTAAATCAAAAAGAAACCCCATGCTTTGCTTCTTAAAAAACATTGTACAAGTACAACTCTTTGCCGCAGCACCTCCGCCAAAATTTTGCATTTTATTAATGTCTGCCTACATTGTCATTGATTATTTTTGTTATTATCGACCGGTAAAGTCAAAAATTACCAAACGCCAATTTCGGCGATATTGATAACTGAAATCAGGAAATGTTTCTGCGTGGATCAGTTGTATCCTCATATGGCTAAGCCAACCTTTTTTGTCGTTTGGTAATAATTTAAAATAATTTAAACAGTTTTCGGCGTCCAAGCGACTAGAATTTTGTAAATTTAAAAATAACTGTTATTTGGTAGAGCACATATTAAAGCCAGTATTTATGCAGACGATATTGTCGTTTATACTAAATCAAACAATATAAAACTGGCAACTAAAATTTTACAAATTTTTTTAACTCGGTTTAAAAATTGGACTTTAAAAACTGGGTTTAATTTCTCTACAGAAAAAAACGCAATACTCGGTATTTAACTGACCTGACTTTAATCATTAAAACAATCAAAAGAAGTTAATTTTCTAAGTTTTTTTCTGGTTTTCTTCAAAACCTTTCCTTATTAAATTGGAACTTCCAAATCAACGTCTACAACATTCCTGTCAATCTAGGTTAAATATACTTAAAATTTTGTCTAATAAAGTTTGGGACGCAGATACTAAAATATTAATAAACTTATATTAATTACTCATTAGAGGTAAACTAGATTACGATTGCATTTGTTATAACGCCACAAGCAAAACTATCTAAAAAAACCTGAACAGTATTCAATCTACAGCATTGAAATTGGCACTTGGTGCATTTAGAACTAGTACCACTAGTAGTCTACAAGTACTAGCTAAAGAGCCACCTCTAAAGATAAGGCAAATAATTATTACTAAACTATATTGCCAAAATTTCAATTAAAAAACAACATCGTTTTTTCTTTCAAATTTTTCACCCTGGCATTTTTGCTTTTAAAAAGACAACAAATTGTATACCTCTATTAGAAAGAATAAAAGTCACAAATTTTAACATGAATCAACTTATTCTATTGCTATATACGAATGCAATCTCTTCTCTATGGACAACTTACCTACTGACCATTGACCTAACACTAAGAAAGTACCCCAAATAAAATTAAAACTTCTCGGTAATTAAACTTTTTGCAGAAATCATATCCCATTAACCCAACTACTAACAAATCTTTACCAACGCCTCTTAAATTCCAGATGGACGTGCTGCTGTTTACTATTCTGATGAAGAAAACTCGTACAGCATACCTTTAAATTACAGTATACTCACTGGTGAGAATAGAGCTATATTAAAAGCCTTAACTTTTTTCAAAATGAGTTACATGATTAAGTGGCTCATCATTACAGATTCACTTAATGCTTTATTAAAATTTAAGCAAATTTATACAACAGCTTCCATTATATAAGCAATAAAAATTTAATTCGAAATACTTCACTCCATGGAAAAGGACACAGCTTTCATTTGGGTACCATTGCACACTGGAGTCTGGTAAAAAGAAAAAGCAGACCAACTAGCAACTACAAGTTGTATTTACCTAGAAAATACTACAAAAATTACAAAATATCCTTATAGTGACATGAAATGTCTGATTAAATTTCATTGCTATAACATTTGGCAAAACTACTGGGAAAATTTAGAAACCAAACCCAATTTAAACCCAATATGGCCAAAGGTGAACAGCTCTTTAAGTAACTCTACATGTAGACGAGATCAAGTAAGATCAATGACAAGAATTAGTCATGCTGCTGTCACGCACAAATTTTTAATAAATAAAGATCCATCCACCACCAATTTGCAACAACTGCTTCCAAAATCAAAGAAGAATGTATGGAATTTCAGATGACCTCAAATCCATCCTGATAGATAAACATTTAAATGTATTGAATTAGTTAACAGATATAAAAATATATTATGCTATTCAATGTACATAATCATATTAAAACTATTGTGTTTGTCATCGCACTAATAGCCCTGCGTGTTTGATATGAAGTGTTTTAAATAAAAAAATAGTTAACAATCATTTTTTATTTTTTTTCTACATTAGATTTACATTTATAATTGCTACAATATTGATTTTAAATTACGAATAAACTACTAGAAAAATCAAATATTTCATTTTATTTACTTCAAATCTGTATCGCAGTATTTTTTGATATAACTAGAGCATACGATACAGTTTGGCGACATGGTATTATTCAAACACTTAGTCGATGGGGTATAAAAGGTAATATAGCACAATTCATAAAAAATTTCCAATCTCATCGAACTTTTAATATACAAGTTAACGGTACTTTATCTAATACAAAAATTCAAAAAACGGAATTCCCCAAGGATCTAACTTAAGCGTCTCCCTATTTCTTATTACAATAAATAATATTATCTCCACTTGTGACTTTCCAGTAAAAGCTAGACTCTTTGCAGATGACTTAATCATTTTTGTTAAGGGATAAATGATAAAACCCTTCAGACCCATCTACAGAAAGTGCTATGGAATCTCAAATTATGGACAAATTCCACAGGTCTTCAATTATCAACAACAAAATCAAAGGCTATGTTATTTTCAAAAAAAAAAGAAGTTATATCACTCCAGAATTAAAACTATTTAATAAAGAAATAAAATATGTTGAGAAAATTAAATGTCTAGGCATGACATTTGACAACAGATTATCCTGGAACCACCACATTCATGATCTAAAAAGTACTTGTCAATCTGCACTTAACATTATAAAAACTGTTGCACACAACACGTGGGGAGCAGATAGTAAAACACTGACCCTTATGTACAAGTCATTGATCAGGTCCAAACTCGACTACCCTTGTATTATTTATGATTAAGCAGAACCATATATCATAAAACAACTCGATCGAATACAAAATAGTGCTTTGCGAACTATACTAGGTACTTTTTATATTAGCCCTACTGAAAGTTTACACTGTGAAGCTGGATAAGTCCCCCTGGAATTCCGAAGAATACAACTTTCACTAACATATGCGGCATCAATACAGGCAAATCCTATGGATCCTGTTAACCACTATGTAAATTCAGACCGTTTTGGGAATATCTTTAAAACACATGCTAGGCTTGACCTTTCTTTTTATGAAAGGGAACATAGATACCTCAATTAACTTGAATTCAAATTTCAACATACCTATTGTATACCCGATATTAACACTGTTCCCCTTGGACTGTTTTCATCTCATCTTTCAATACCAAACTCTCCATATATAAAAAAGCAGATAACCATCCCAAAGCATTATATCAATATGTCCTCGAAGAATTTAAGATATACAGTAACCATACTCTTATATATACCAATGCCTCTAAAACTATAGATAGAGTGGGAGCAGCATTTATGTCTAATAAAATAAAAATATTAATGAAACTCCCTAAAGTAACATCCATTTACACAGCCGAATTAACTGCTATTCTCAATGCAATAAATTTTGTGGTAGAAAATAATATCAAAAACCCTGTCATTATTACGGATTCCCTAAGTTCTGTAATTGTCCTAAATAACTTATATCATAGTCATCCAAGTCTACTACAGCATTAAGCCAACTGCAAACTATGAACATAAATGTCAACTTTGTATGGATTCCTTCCCATATTGGAATTGCTGGTAACGAAGAAATAGATTCCTTGGCAAAACTAGCAATCTCGAGTCCGGAAGCTGTAGAAATCAAAAGCATTCCACATCTAGATATAAAACCTATAATCAAGAACTTGATAATCAATGATTGACAGACCAAGTAGAATCAGTCAACATCCAAACTACGAGAAGTAAAACATTCCATATTACCTTGGAGATCAACCCCAAATAAGCGAATACATCAAATCATCCTATCTCGTCTGAGAATAGGCCACACCGCCATCACCCATAAACATCTGATGGAAAATGAATTAAAACCACAGTGCAACATATGTGATATTGTGCTCAGTGTTCGCCATATTTTACTTAAGTATCCTTTATATCGCATGGAGAGACTTCAATATAAATTACAAGATACCTTACAGACAATATTAAGTAAAGGAACTGATATGAAAAATTTGACATCATACTTATATTCCATAAATGTACTAAATAAATTGTAAAACTCTAAATTGTACAACGCCAATGACCCTATGAGGTTGAGGCATAAATAAATAAAAAAAAACAAAAATCTTTAAATCCCTTGTTTGGAAATCTTTTAAAATTGGTAGGACAACATTTAAACCTGAAAATGTTGTACCACAAATTTTTTATATTTACCGTAGTAAAAGTTACCTTGCATATATATATATATATATATTTTTGGTTTTTCAGTTCAACCATTTTATCTGTGACAAAACATAACTGATTTTTGGATAGGTCATATTTCTTAAAATACAGTTAAAATTTTATCACGTTTAGTCAATTTTACCTGTTGCAGAAATAAATACCAATCACCTTTAGTATTTTTTTTCTAGTTGTATTAAAAAAAATAGTCGAGAGTTACCGTACATCATTTCATATACTATTAAAAAAATACATGGTCTTCAAAAGACAGTTGATAAAGTATCTAAACTGCATTTAAAATTCGTCGAAGTTATAAAAATTAATCCATTAAATAATTTTTATAAATTATTTTTCATAATTTAAAACTGTAAATTGCTTTACTGTAAAGTTCGTCAAATGGCTCTTGTTAATTTTTGCTGTTTAGCCGTCGATATAATTATTACAAACTAGTTCTAATTTACAGTTTTCTTTATAATTACAATGTCTACTAACTAAATACCCGGTAAACTACCTAAGGCTTGTAATCCCTTCATTCAAATCCCATTTTCATCTACGTAATTCCTAATCATAACGAGATGCTATCGTATCGCATTACTTGAATATAAACTTCCACTGCCACGGGAGTTCCACACGTACAGAGGGAGTTTTAGTGGTTGATAGGGCCGATCAGCCGGGAGATCTTTAGGCAACCATATCGGCATTATCAACGGCTCTCGACTTGTCTGATTTAGGTTCAATCCAATTTCATTCGACCTCATCACCGGCGATGCTAAGAACACACAAAAGTTGAGCGGTGCACTGCAAATACCTCAAGCACCGGTAACGGATTTCGGCTAAAACTGGAAGTTGAAAGTTTTCAATCGAAAGTTGAGTTTTTGAACAACCGCATCTGGTGAATGGGATTTGATCGAGGAAGTGTATAGCGATTTTAAATTCAAGGAAGCGTTTGAAGCTTTTGGGGAAATCAGGGAAGATTACTTTTAAACTAATACCTTTTTAGAATTTCTTGTATATATAATATTATTTAAGCGATTGAATAATAAAAAATTAATTACTTTATGGACATGCTAACGTAAAGCTTTGTATTACTTATGTCTCCCATTTATTTTTTTATTGTGATTAACCAATCTAAGGCCGAAAGTTTTATTGTCTTATATTGATGAGATATTTAATTTTTAGGCTTATTAAGGTTGACAGAAATAAAGTATGGAAGAAATTTTGGAAAAAATACAATATGTTTTTCAAAAAAGGTGTCCTTTTAAAAGCTCGGTGGCAAAATCACTAATTGTGAATAAAAAATAAATAAAAGTACCAACATTTTAAAACAAAGTTTTTATTTTAATTATTTCAACAAATTAAGATAAAAAATCTTAAATATCTAATTTGTATGATATTTATAAAACCATTGTTTTGGATGTAGTGCTACATTACATTTATTGCAGCAAAAATTACATTTTTTGTGACAAGCAGCACAACGAGTTTGATTGTCCTTATAGACAATAAGGTGGTCCATCTGATCGTATCTTGAGTGACGATGCAAATTGGCTGACGGTTTGCTGGGTCCTCTTTTTGTTGTCTTTTTAAAAGATTCAAGAATGCCTACTTAATTTGTGTGACGATGCTGTAAATGGTCCATTTTCTTCTTCTTCTTTGTCAACCATTTTCCATCCACTCCTGAATGTAGGTCTCTCCCAATTGCTTCCATCTTTCTCTATCTTGCACCAATCTAATCCACTGTTCTTATGTCATCTACCCATCTTTTTTGAGGTCTTCCCATGCTTCTTGTTGTCGTCCTTGGTCTCCATTCCAGAATTCTCCGTGTCCACCTGTTGTCATTATATCGGGCTACGTGACCTGCCCATGGTCCATTTTACCACCACTAATTCTATGGAGTTGCCAGGCATTTTGTTCTACTAGATCCACTATGTGGCTTATTATGGGAAAATACCATTTCTTGCCACGGATGGCTACTCTGTAGAAGCTGATATTTTCATCTGCCCGATCGACGCCACCCATGTTTTCATTACACTGTTTTATAATATTAGGTTGATCAACAAGAACCTTCTTTTTTTCTTTTTGAGAATACCGTTGTACTTGCTTTGTTGGATATATTTGGTTGTGATCGGATATTATAGAAACAACATTATTGTCATTCCATTTGCAAACTACTATATCTCTTTCCTATGCAGTGCAGTAATCAAACGAACCCCTTTCTTTCTTTTTTAGTGTGTCTGAACCCTCAATGTCACAATCTTTCACTGGTCGATTTTCTCTTATTGTGCCTGTTTCTTTACATCCCCTTGATGTAAGTTCTTTTAAAAGGAACAGCGTGGTAAAATAGTTGTCAAAATATATCATAGGGTAATTTGGAAGCCTTTACTTCTAAGGCATCAACAAATTGTAAGACAACACTAGGTCCCAAAATAAGAAGTTTATATTTATCTTGAATAGTGGATGAAGATCTCTGATATGGATCAAACCACTCCACATAACCTAGCGTAGTAGTCCCCATCCAAAACTTAAATTCCCATCTGATAGGTTTACGGAATCATACGGAACCATTGACTCATCCAAGCTGTGGTGTTCTTCTTGTGGTGCTAAATCGAGAAATTTTTGATTTATTACGTCAATCAGTGGTCGAACCTTTAAAAATTTGTCATGTGTATCTAATTTTGCATTGTCACAGCAATGAATATTATATACGATAAATCTGAAACGGTTTCGAGACATTGCATTAGCCACAAGGTCGTGAGTAGAATCAGGGGATTTTTCCCAGTACATATCTCGCCTAGGAACACTCATATATCCACTATATAATAAAATCCCAATAAAACATTTAATTTCATTAGTTGTAATATCGCCTTCACGGTTATGTAAATTGGCGTACATATTTGAAAATTCAACAAGCATCTGTATAATTGTATCATCAAAAAATAGGAAAAAAGTATCTACCGGGGAAATGATGTTTTTTGGACTTTCTATTATACTCCATCTTAAAATCTTGCTATGTATATCTCTATTGGTCCATCGATAGTTCTTGTCCTTCTGTTCTTTCACATTTACTGTAGGAGCTACTTGTTTTTTAGACTTTGACGTATTCTTTTTAGAGTGCGACAAAGGGATGTTGTCTTCATCTTCATTTATATCGGATTTGGTATGGGTTTTTGGATCATTTATGACTATCTCTGCCTCTACTCGTAGTTGATTTCCTGGCATGTTACTTATTTCCACAGCATCTTCATCACCGCTTTCCTCGTCAGTCTCTTCCCCATCTTTGGGTGGAAAAATAATTATTTCATCAGGAAGCTCATTATCTGACAGATTTTCTATCTCATCCATCAACTCACTTAGAGTCAAAGGTTTTGTACAATACCTAAAAAAATATTCATACTTAGTATAACGAAAAACGCCACCGTTCTTTATAAAGAACACCAAACTTTGATGACCAATATACAAAAATAATACTAGCTTTTCTATTATATAACTCCTTATATATAATATTAAAAACATTTCAAATACATACATAAAATATCGTTGAAATTAGGAGATCTAAACAATATATTTTACTCACCTTCTATCAGTCATGTTTGGAAACTATAAACAGTCTTTTAGGTAACCTTAAAAATTCTGCAGTAAACACCAGATCCATAAAATAATTGTTAGTTTTTTTTAATAAAATGGCTTCTTTTTAAACGACACAGCACGCCGTCTCTTAATAACTAGCAAAATAATTAAGTTACAGATGGTTACAGGTATCTTTGTAGCGAGATCTTTTTAAAAAACGGTGGCCTTAAATGGGTAAAAAAAGTAGAATATCATTGCCAAAAATAAGAACTTCAAATGATAATACAAAACTCACAAAAAAGGCTGTAGTAAAGCTAATTTTTACAATGAAGAATGTGGAACAAGCTATGACTGTTATTATTGAATTTTTACTGAGTATAAGCAATCAAATCTAAATAATAATTTTAGTTATTGCTACTTCGTAACATAAAATAAATCTCGATGGGAAGAAAGGATGCTGTAAAGTTAGGTATTACTGTAGGTAATATTAAAATTACCCCAAGGGGAAGTGTAGTCTTAGTGTATAAGGTAGATAAAGATTTCCAGGTCATAATACGTTTACTATGCAATAGGCACTCAGGTGTTTTAAAGGACACAACGAAGAGTATTAAAACGTCGGTCTACAGATCGCTTATTAACCCTCGGGCAAATGCGCTCTAGAAAATCACAAGAGTTGGTTCGAAGTATAGAGAAAAACGTATAGATTGAATTCGGAACGTTATTCTTAATGTAAAGTTCTAGATATTCATAAACTTATAATAGTTAAAAAAAACCGTTTTGTTTCAAAAAAGTACAAAAATAAAATATTATTTTACATACAACATAATAACATATTAAATCGTATTCTTTTTTCTATATAAAAAAAATATTTCTCATCCTCCGCTTGCGTAACTGCACAATTTTAATGGGTGTTAGTTTTATTGTTATGCCTTTTGTATATAAAATGTATACATATATTTTTGTTATCTTTGGCAATTTAGAATAAATAATCAAACTACTGGATTTCCATAAAATCCGGATTTTAAAAATCTTCACCATATAATTTGTTAACCTCATCTATATCTTAATCGCCAAAGTCCACTATATTCTCGAGATCAAATTAATAAGCAATCAGCCAACTATTGTAACCAGGGCCGCCGCTAAGGTATTGGCCGCCCGTGTGCAACTTAATATTTGCCGCCCCGCTTCCAACACTTTAGACATACATACTTTTATTTAAAGAAATGTGCAGAAGATGCATAATTTAACAATAATAATTTGTAAATGGATAAATATTTACTTGAACATTTAAAATAATCTCCATGATCCAACGTCCATATATTATCCTAATGTATATCCTAATATCCTAATTTAAACCTCCATTATCCTAATTTAATAACCATGATCCACATAAGTCACAAAATACAAATTTTACAGAAGAGCATTTTTCTATTTAATGTAAAGCTAAACAAAAATTTTGAAAAAAAAAATTGATTATCATGTAACGTTTTCAGCCTATTTTCGATAACGCTTATGTTTTTTACGATAAAATCAGTTAAACACAAATTTATGGACTTAGGATATCTTGCTCGTTATAGGTAATATGCTACTCTTTTGCAATCGTGATATCAACATAAAGTTACGAATACGAATGCTGCGGTGTTATGTCTTTTCTACCCTGTTGTATGGAGTAGAGGCTTGGACACTAAAACAGTTGACCACAAAAAACATCGAAGCTTTCGAGATGTGGTGCTATAGGCGCATTCTCAGAATATCATGGATGGACCGCGTCACTAACACGCAAGTACTCCAAACTTTAGACAAAAGATGCGAAATTCTAAATGAGATAAAAACTAGAAAGATGGAATACTTGGGGCACATTGTGAGAGATGAAAAGTACGAACTTTTAAGAAATATCATGCAGGGCAAAATTAAGGGCAAAAGAAGTGTGGGAAGAAGAAAAATATCGTGGCTTCGTAATCTACGTGAATGGTTCGGGTGTAGTTCGATTGAACTTTTTAGGCGCGCTGCTAACAAAGTCGCAGTGGCCATGATGATTTCCAATCTCCGTTAGGAGTGGCACGAGAAGAAGAAGAACATATGTTTAAATGTGTTTAAATCGAGCCGGAACATAATGGACTTAGGCTACTTCTGATTTGTATATAGTGAGCTTAAGAAAGGAAATTAAAAACCAGAAACGAAATAAACAAATTTATTATTGAAAAAAACAAACAAAAAATTTTAGGTAACTAAAATAGATATAATATAACACTAACTGTTAATTGCAAAAGTAATTTTTTTTTTAAATAAGGTACAAAAATCTTAATACTAGGTAAGTATTCAAAAAGAAATAAGTATGGATTCCTGAGGCATAAGGGCAATTATTACTCGAAATCATCTGTACGTAAAACTGAATAAGGTAAATCAGCATAAAAATCATGGTACTGGACGGGTATCACTTTCTTGTTACATAAAAATTGTAGATGTTCATGTTTTTTTTTTTAGTCAATGGAAGAAAATCTTTATATAACTGTTTCAGCTCAACATTATTTATATCGACATTAATTGACTTTCTACCTTTTTGTAATAAATCAATCATTTTATATTGCTCATGATAATCATGTTTGAAAAGAATTTTGTTCGGAAATTTGCTATTTGCCTTTATAATGCGTATCTTATTCAAATGTACTTTTTCGTTATTTACGTCACGATCCCAATTCAAAGTGATTTCTTGAGTAAGAGCTTTCAGATCCAGAAATTTTTCTTTGTCCATTTCGATCACATGATAAGGATTGTTTTTCTTGGCCGTTCGCTCTAATGTATACCACTAATCAGGGGAAAATATGGGAATATGCTTAGATGCTCTCTCTATTACACTGTGCATCGAGTCCCCTTCGGTTTGCGTGTGTTCTTTCTCCAAGAAAGTATGTCTAATGACAATATTAAGCTTTTGTGCCAAGAAACTGTACATAGTGAAGAGGAATTTGTTTCTATTTTGGCCAGCGCAATTATCTGAGTAGAAGGAAAATTGCTTTGTCCCGCGGTCTACTTTATGGTTAATGAAATTGATTAAACAACTACCTATCTCCGAGCATCCCCTTTTTTCGATGGACTCATACCACATGTAGCAGTAGCCTTCGCCGTTAGCCATATTAAATACCGTAAAATTATACGTCGACAATTTCAGTTTGTAATAAGTAAGGCCAATATTGCATTTTGGTACAGGTAGGATTTGTTCCAAATCGAAAACTGCTGTAAATAATTCACTATTTAGCTTAGCTCCTTCTTTATCCGCATTTTTTAATTGTCGTGCAACCTCCTTGTTTCTAATATGTGACTGGTATTCTTCTTCCATTTTATTTTTCTCTTCCATTGTGCTTTCTGTATATTTGTTACATATATCACACATATCCTTTTTAGGGATGAAAAACGATAAATTGTATTCAGTGTTAAATATTATTCTGTACATACTTTCAATCGCAGGTTTAATATTCTTTTCTTCACAATATTCAAAATAGAGACCATACATCTTGGCTATGTTAAGTGTCGAAGGCAAAAAACGTTCAGATGTATTTTTCCGATAGTAGTGGCTTTCAACAGTTTCAAATAGATTAATGTGGTCTCTTATTGACTGCTTGACAGAATCATCTAGTTTAGAGTTTTTACATACTTTACCTCGACGATCTTCTGAAACTGTACCCGTACTTCCCATTTTTTTTATAACTGTTTTAACAACTTAAGCACTTATTCCTAATGTATTTAAAAAAAGGTTTTACACACAACAGTTTTCTGTCCAAGATTATAAAACATGTATTTGTAAGAAAATACCCGTTTCCTTCCTTTACTTGTGTCTGTGTTGCCTTAATTTTCAATATTGTTTTCCTCATCGCTCTCCTTTTTTTCATTAATTTCTCTCAAGCGTGTTCTGACCTTCTCTGTCAAATCTACATTGTTTGCAATGAAGTGACGTTGTCTGTTAATGTCTCCTAGTTGCCAATAACTTTCAAAAATCGGCCTTCTTTCTTCTTCTGAAATTTTTTCGCTGCATTTATTTCTACAATTAGTGCAAGCATGTTTCTGCTGTTTCTTTGCATGGACATTTCCTTTCCAATCGGCATATTGTTCACCACGATTACGGAATGCCTTAATTTTATTTCTTCTCCATTGACTTGGGTTTCTTTGTCTTTTGCGTGTGTTTAACTGCTTAGATGTCACCGAGGTACCTTGACTATCACCATCTAATAAACTTTCTTTATCTACTAGATCTTGATTTTGAAATGAGTAGTTTTATTTTACTGGCTTATAATCAGGATCATTACTATCATCATCAGAAGCAAATGGATCTTCTTCAGATTCAGACAGGAGTAAATCGTCCTCTAAAATATTGCGTTCATTTACAGCCATATGGCTACTTCGAATTGATCGGAAATTTGAGCTATCTTTTATATTTGAATTAAGAATATTATCCAGTATATTACCAGATGAATATATATGTGTAACAGGATTAATATGAAATAAATATGTTGATGTTTCCCAAGGAACTAAGAAAGAAGGAGGACTTAAACTAACACTTTCTTGAATTAATCGAGCTACATCTTTATCTGAAGACACTTTTTTGTTTTGAACACCTACAAAATATTAGTATATAGTACGTAGATTTTACCAAAAATGAAATTTTCTGAATATTACCTAATTCTGTGTTTTCATCTGAAATTATGTGTGTGGCCAAAAGAGGTGGATATTGCAACAACGCATTTTTATTCATCAGCTGAGTGCCACTTCTATTTATTTTTTCATAGGGAAATTCTAAAGTAAAATCGATAAATTAGAAGGATGACTGAATTAAATAGAGTTTTCTGTGCTTTACCTGTTCTAGAAATTTCCTCATTTTTCTCATTAACTATCAAAGAAGGAAACGATTGTGACTTAGTTATTTCAGCTGCACTTCTTTTATCTTGATTTTGGATGTCTACAATAAAAAATATATGAATTATAATAACGTTTTGAAATCTAATTTTTCCTCTTACCTGTCTTTAGAGTATCTTCAATTTTTTTGTTGACAGACTGAGTTATCTTCTGAGTTCTGGAAGTCATTGTAAACATATAATTTAAATAATAATATCGTTTTTTTTTATTTCGATACAAAGCAGAACTAACCTATGTCCGCAATTAATTAATACTTATAGGACTATACTTCGAAAATTGAAAGCAGAACTAGTCTATGTCCAAACTAAATACGGACTTAGTATAGATCACCTCTAAAAGTTACTTCTGCACTGAGAGTTAATACGATGTACATATTAGGATAGTATAGAAAATTCTCATTAGGTGGGGATTAAGTGGAAGGCTAGAGGATAGGCTAGTTCTGCGCTCATATTCGGCAGTCCGAATTAAAGATGATAGCGTTGAAAGTCAATTTTCGACAAAAATGGACTTAGGATAGTTCTGCATTAAATGAGCGATGTATATCCTAATATCCTAATTTAAACGTCCATTTAATTAAAATAAACCGTGAATAGAAACATAAACACATAAAAAAACTAAAAACGCACTTTTCGGGCTTTCGTCTCGAAAAACTTTTTGACAATATCTTTAATGTCCAATGTCGCACACACTTCATGTTCAATAGATAACATTGCAGAAAGCAGAAACACATCTTACTACAATTATTATTTGTTCTACGTGCGCCCCAATGTTTTTTCTCCATTTCATATAATTTTCAATGAGCAGAGTCAACTGTTAATCATTTTTTTAATGTTGTAGATAGTTCAAACAGTTTTTGAGAATATTTTATATGAGCTGATCCGGATCCATTTTTTTTTAAAATAACAGCTAAATGTTGCCAGTTACTTATCCCATTAATTCCACTAAGTAATTGTCGGCTGCTTTCATCACAACAAAATAGTTTACAAGGTGCACAAAAAACACTATTTAGTGATAATTAGTAAAGTAACCACGTTCGATGAATTTGGTCTTGATTAGGTAATGTGCGATAATAATAAGTTTTTGAAAATTTCCTATTATTTGTATCTCTGGGGAAGTTAATTTTTGTAATTTTTTAAGGAAAATTTTCAACAACAAATTGAACTTAACTTGGATTCATATCTGCAGGTCATTTTCCAGGATCATCTGAAACCAAGTATATGCTGGAGCTTCCTACACTGCAATCCAGATTAACTGGAACATTAATTGTTCTGTCTTGGTTGGTGGTTTCAGGTTCAGGCGTTTCAGCATCAGTACTCGCACTATCGCTATTATTGTCATCAAATCATCCGTCTTTATCCGCAGGAATATTCAATTGTTTGGTACTTTTTTATATGGTTTGGACTTTGCTTGACGTTGAAGGTCCTAAATTTATATCCAAGTCTTCTATATTTTCATGTACGTTTTTCATCAAAATGATTCCAGTGCACCGCTTAGTTTTTTTCTCCTCAGTTTTTGCCTCTTTTATTTTTCTATATTCAAAACCTGAAAGTCGTTTTCTTTTACTTTCGGACATTTTGAAATTATCACTTAAGAATGAAGCCGGGCGAATTTAACAAAAATAAATCCAAAAACACTGCAAATAAGTGGTCCAAATAATGTTTACTAAAAAAAAAAAAAACAATTTTATACAAAAAAATTAAATCTTATGGAACACATCGATAGCTTTTAATAATCTACTAAGTTCTTTGAATAACCATTTTGATCTAATACAACTGATAATTTTGAATCTATATTATAAAGAGCTTGTTGATGTTTGAATTTGTCACATTCAAAGATATGTTTTATTATTAAGGTTAAATTGCAGCGCTCGCATATTGGTGGGTTACATTTTGAAAAAGATGGGAGTGTGTGAGTCTAGTCTGGCCTAATCGTAATCGGTTAACTACACTCTGTTTATGGTAATTTTTCTAAAAAGGTTTAGTTTCTTTAACTGTGTTTTTAATTTGTTGTAGTTTAGGCGTTGATATTTGCCATTTGTTAGGCCAGACTTCTAATATTATTACCTTAATAGAAAGTTTTAAGTCTTCTGAGTAGCACTTTAATATTATTTCTGAGTCCGCACTACGAGCACTTAAGTGTGCTTTTTTATTTCCGGGGATATCCACATGAGAAGGAATCCATATGAAGTCAACTGTTTTTCCTTTTTCTTGAAATGTGTGAAGTTCTGATTTGATCATTTTTTTAGTTGGGTGCTTAGGATATACTCTTTGAATTGAAGTAATCTAACTCTGAGAATCAGAAAGAACCACAGCTTTGACGATATTGGTATCATTAATAAACTAAATAATTGCTCCATAAAGAGCCAATAATTTGGCTGTGTATATGCTACAGTAGGGAGATAGTTAAAATAGATATTTACTTGAATTGATCACAAAAGCGGCACCAACTTCAGTCCTAGACTTTGAAACATCTGTAAATATTTTGGAGAAGTTTTCGTAAGTTTGGAGTATATTTGACAAAATAGTTTTTATTTCCGGTGATGTTTGAAACGCGTATGTCCAGGAAAATCAAAGTTTAATTTCATGCAATATATTCTTATTCTTTCATAATATGGTTTTTCTAGTTTATCATTAAAATCAAAAAGTTCGTTATATTTATCTGTGAAGGTGTTACTGTAAATAGGTTTTTCTCGATTACAGTATACCGAGGATGAATGTGTTGCATTCGCCTGTGGTAAAGAGATGGCTCACCAAGTTCAGCGTATATGCTCTCAATAGGTCTACTTATTTAAAAATAAACTTTCTGGTAGAACAATAAGCAATGCATCCATAATCGAGTTTGGACCTGATTAACAATTTGTATACTGATAACTAGACTTCGGCAAATATGCATATTGCATATTTTGCATATTGTGCATATTTTATGCAAATATTTCATATTTTGGCATATTTGTATAAAAGTTTGCATAAAGTGCATAAAAGTTCAGATTTTTATACTGTATTTGAAAATTTTTAAACATACCAATTTATTTCAATTCTTGTATAAAATTTTGTAGTCATTTTAATCAAGAAATGATCTAAGTACGTAATCTCTACAGGTACAAAACATTTACAATTTCAAAGAAGATCAATTTAAGTAGCCCTCAACATTCTTAGAAAGTCTCGGTCACTGAGGCATTCAGTTATTGGATAATCGCTAAGGGTTCGCTCATTTGCATTTTATGATCTAATCCCCAAATTTATCTACAATTTATTGTATCTTAACAGCAGGTAAACGGCTAATAGTTTTGTTCCTAATTTAGGGATTTTCCAAAATCTCCCAGTTTATTGAATTAGGTACCTAAACATTTCTAATTTGATGCTCAGATTTGTAAATCATTTTTGTTTTGATATATTCAAAGCGTAAACACTCGTTGTGCGTAACAAAAAGGAAGATTGTGATTTTATAATGCCTAAAACAACCAGTGCTTCAACTTGGATTAAACCTTATAAAGAGCTGTCTATGGATATGGGAAAAATCTACTGTTCAGTCTGTGGCAAAATTGTAAGTATCTAATATTTTCTATTAAATATCTAATATTTCATACATACAGGGTGTTTCCAAATGACACTTACAACGTTTGACTGTAGATACTTCTCGAAAAATTGAACAAAACGATATAGTTAATGAGGGGTCAAACTTATTTACTTTTCGAGATACAGGGTGTTAAAATTAAAAAAAATTAAATTCTTTTAGTTAATAACAACAATAACTTTAAAACCAATAAACGTATTTACTTGAAATTTAGTACTCGTAGGTTGTTTTTAAATGAAAAATAGCTTCCTTTAGTGAGAAAAAATTGTCCATGGTACAATACAATGGTGTGTATTTAGAAAAATTTTTCACCTTTCCTTTTTTCTATGAAGTCAGCTATTCTAAAACACAATTATTTTTATTGTAATTGAATTAACAAAAAAAAAAACTTTTGTTGAATTTTAAAATAAGTTATATGATGTACTAATGGTTAGTAACAAAAACTAATTTGTGGATTAATACTGCATTTAAAACACTTAGCGAGTGTTTTTTTTCCAAACCAGTTATTTGATTAACCAAAAACACCTTGTATATTTTTATATTTTAAAGGTTGGGTTAAAATAAAGGTTTTTATTTTTATTTATAGATAGCATGTGAGAAGAAATTTCAGATAGACCAACATGTGAGAACTGCTTCACACATTGCAAAAAAAGGAAAAATAGGAGGAAAACATCAAACTTCAATGGCTAAATGTTTCCAATCTACTTCAAAAAAATTAGATGAGCAAGAAACTTTTAATGAAGACTTGTGTCGCGTATTAGTGTCTGCAAACATACCGCTTTCAAAATTAGCAAATGTAAATTTTAGTTCGTTTCTAAAAAAATATTGCAAACTTAATGTTCCAAGTGATCGGTCTCTAAGAATAAATAATGTGAACGGGCTATACTCGTCGGTGTTAATTAATATTAAGGAAGAAATTGCAGATAATTATTTTTACATATCTGTAGACGAAACCACTGATTCCTCAGGAAAGTATATTGCTCATGTATTGATTGGTGTTCTTAAAGAAGATACCTTACCAAAATCTCACCTTATTTCATGCCAGCAACTTGAGAAACCAAATGCTTTAACAATTTTGCGTTTTATACAAGAAACATTAGCAACTTTTTTTCTTCCGACAACTATTCCTTCTAATAAATTACTGCTTATTTTATCGGATGCTGCTCCTTATATGGTGAAAGCAGGACAAAATTTAAAAATATTTTTCCCAGATTTAATACATGTTACTTGTGTAGCGCATGGATTAAACAGAGTTGCAGAGGAAATACGAAAAAAGTTTCCTCTTGTAAATACCATGATATCCAGTGTCAAAAAAGTATTTCTTAAATCTCCTATAAGAATTCAACTTTATAAAGAAATGCTACCTAACATTCCTCTTCCACCAAAACCTATTTTAACGCGATGGGGAACATGGTTAGAAGCAGCTAATTTTTATGCAGATCATTTTGTTAAAATAAAGAACATAATTGATACGTTAACAGATGAAAGTTCCCAATCTCTTTTGGATTCTAAACAAACTTTTCAGAGTAACTTGCTTCAACAAGAACTTTCATTTATAAAATCAAATTTTAGTTTTGTTCAAAAAACAATTACTCAGTTAGAATCACCAAAACTGTCATTGTTCGAAAGTACAGCATTAATAAAAGAATTTGCGTCATGTTGTCGGAACGTTAGAGGTAATATTGGAAAAGATATTTTAAAAAAATTTGAAGCTACTATGGAAAAAAATAAAGGTTACCATATTCTTTCTGAAGTAGTCAGTGTTCTAGCTGGAAATATTTCGGAAACAATTAATTTAGAACCAAATGTTTTGGTTAGTTTGAAAAATGCTCCCGTTACATCAGTTGATGTTGAACGAAGTTTTTCCATATATAAATATATGTACTCAGACAGAAGCCACAAGTTTTTGTTAGAAAATTTTGAACACCACTTGGTCATTTATTGTTACCATAATTCTAAATAAGTTTATTCATACTTAAAAATGATGTAGTTACTTAAAATAAATGTAAATCTTAATGAATAGTAGGAAATATTTAGTTATGTACACTTTTTTTTTAAATAAAATTGTTACTATTTTACGATTTTTCTATTTATTTGTATGCATATTTTGTAAAATATTTGCATATTTTCGGGTAAACACGTGCATATTTATGCGCATATTTTCTACATTTTTATTTGCATATTTGCCGAAGTCTACTGATAACATTGTATCTTGGTCGGAACCCCATTTCCTGGTTAATAATGTTTTTAAAATATTTATTCTCTTATGGCAAGTTAATTGTAATTGCTTTATATGTTCCCGCCATGTTAGTCTGTTACCAGTCTGTTGTAGAAAATTCAAAAACAGTATTCAGAGACCATATTTCCAGTTTATTGATAAAGCTTTGTTAACATTTTGTTATATCCATATTTTTTCCTTTTGTAAATACCACTAAATCATCAACATAAATCCTCGCTTTTAAAGAACAGACCCTTCTAGTACTCCATTTCTTAAGCAGTGAGTTTTCGAGCACGAATTGGAAACTCTTACCCAAAAAGTCCGATTGGTTAAAAAATTGTTAATAAATGATAAACAGTGTCCTCGGATATTCCACTCATACAACGGTTTTAGAATCCTGTATTTCCTGGCAGTATTATTGGCATTTTTTATGTCAAAAATTATCGCGGTACATTTTCTATTAGTGCAAACGATCGTTTTCGAGTTTCAAAATGTTATCATCCGTTGATCGATTCTGCCTAAATCCATATTGTTTAGTAATCAGTATTCGATTTTGTTCCAATGTCCACATTAATCTACTGTTAACGGTTTTTTCTATAAGTTTGCACATAAAACAAGTAATTGAGATCGGCCTGTATGATTCCACACTATATCGTGATTTTTTGTCTTTTAAAAGAGATAGGACCAAGGAATTCGTCCATATGAAAGGAAAATGCTGTTGTGTCCATATGAAATTAAATATGTCAAGCAAATGATATTTAACCGAATCATAAGTTGTTTTAGAAATATGGTTGGGATATCATCGGGTTCAAAACAAGAATCTTTAGTGATTGAAAGTACTAAATTAAGTTCTTACAAATAATACGATTATTTGTAATTGCTACGTTAAGATTTTCATTATTAGGAAGAGTATAGGTATCATATGATGAATTTGAAGAATTTTTGTCGATTTAGAGGCTTTCGTAAAAATCCGCTAGAACGTTTACAATATCTTTACCTTTCGATACTATTTTATTTTGTACTTTCAAAAGCCTTTTGCTAATTTTTTGCCAGACTACCTTGACGCAATATTTTCAGAGAACCGCCAAAAATTAATAATTTTCTGGAAGAACCCCAAATTTCACATTAAGTTTGACAGTTGTTTTGACAATAAAATGTAAGTTTACTGACGTTTCACTTTCCACTTTGGAAATCGTTCTCAAAATACAAACATTAGTAAATTAAACAAATTTTGTTTTTTTTGTAAATAGTTACAACCAATTCTCATATAAGATTTGTTGTTAACTTATAATTAAAAAACATAAAGCTAGTAACAGAAATCAATAATATTATTATAGTAATTAATATATAACCACTTCTATTTATTCTCAAAACTTCTTTTAAGCGCTACTCATACATCTCTATAGCTCCAATTACAATTCTGTTCTTATCACGAAAAAGAAATAACAGTTTTAATTCTAATTGCAACCAATTGCTAAAAGTTTTCGAATTGTAGCTTGTCTGAAACGGGAGAAGAATTAGTTCTAGATGCATTCCAAGCAAGTTTTTGTCTTTTCAGAGACGTAGATACAAAGGATTAATGTTATAACTTGTGAATATTGCTTTTTAGGTATATATTGAAAAAGTTGTATTTTATTAATTTTATTTTTATTTGTAATAAATGTTGTAATTTTTAAAATATGTGGTTTGTTGTTTAATTTAATATATACCTCAGCTAGCTCAATTATGTGTTCTAAACAATCTGTCACTGTGTGACGTCGACTCTGTAGTCTCCTGGTAGAGATCAAAAAGAAATTAAACCAAAATTTACTTTAGACTTTTGATAAATTAACCCAAATGAAGCACGTTATTTATTAATATTGAACAAATTTAATATAAACAATAAAATTCGTCTGCAACTTGTGTTGCCTTTAAAAATTTACAATTATAGGAATCGTATAAATCTTAATGTGGTTTAGTGTCGTGACAATAAAAATTTATTACAAAATGTGGAGACTCTCTACAAGTACCTAAAAACTAAATAAATATTGCAACTTTATAAAGTGTTTAAATGAACTATAAATAAAAAAAAATGAACACTTTATTCCGCTGACTTTTAAATTGAATTCAAATATAATCAAAATTTCAAATGATCCCCAAAATTATTATCCAACCTCACTTTAAAACAGTTCTGATTTATTTAAAGAAAACTAACTACTCGCAAAATAATCGGTGAAACTGGAATATCAATCCTCTCTTCGGAAGTTAAGGTACGTACTATTCTATTTGTAATTTAATGATCATTAATATTTTCCATTTTTTAAGGCCTATCGCAATTATGTTAATTCATGAATTTTAATTTTCTCAATTTAAATGACATTTCTGTACTCCAATAATAATTTATAAGTCAAATTGTTTCTCTTACTCTCTGGAACAACTTCTGGATATCTCTGCTGTGGAAACTGTGGAAAAACTAAAATTCTAATTAGACGAGTTAAAAAACACTCCCGACATATTCCACAGTTTCAGGGCTCCCCTTCGTCGAAAAATCCTCGTCGGCCTCCCCAAAAAAACCTATTCTCCGTTGCTGACAGCTTTTCTTTTCGTCCTCTATTTTTTTAAACCATAAAACTGTCCTGTTCTGACACATTTGTCAATCCACATTAATTTCTCATAATCACTTTAATCATATCTAATTTGGGAATTTAAAAAAAAATGTTCAGATAAAAAACTTATTCTATTACAATGCTAATACAATTTATTCTTTTCATCTCCACATCATTGTAATTTCTTATTTAACAAAACCCCTATTAATTTAGCTCCCACAGACTTGCTTGACAGTTTATTTTCTGACGTTTTTTTTTTAAATTTCTATGTTTAAATAAATATTTTTTAAGAATTCTTCTTTTTTTGTTCTTTTTAAGGTTTAGACGAATTTACTAATCTTTTTCTCTCTTTTATTTCAGAGTCGAACCCACATTGTGATGGCTTCATGAAATTCATGAACAACAAACTCATATAAAAATCCGTTTAAGTTGTATCCTTTTTAACATATTGAAATCATTTCAATATATATATATATATATATATATATATACATATTGAAATCATTTCAATATATATATATATATATATATATATATATATATATATATATATATATATATATATATATATATATATATATATAGCTAATTTGGTGGGATTATAAACCGAAATATAACCAAACATTTGTATTGAAACATTAGGTATTCGGTCTGTTATCTGGAAATAGAACTCATTTTCCTTATTTCTTAATAATGTCGCTAACTATTTTTTAGCATTCTGAGGAAAAAAAGAAAAAGTGTTTATTTAAAATAACCATATAACAGAGACCATACCAAATTATTCACGTTGTTGACACTAATCAAACATTTCAATGGTTTATTACTTCTTCTGGTTTAGTAAAGCTTAAACGTGCGCTAGTTAAAACAAAGATAGACTTTTTCTATGACATTACTAATGATCCTAATATTTTGACAGTATTTCTTACCGAAACATATAACAATTTAATGTTATAACATTTTCCACTACAAAAAGTAAAACACGCTGCTAAAAAAACACACGTTCAATGATTTAATAATGAATTAAGGCCTTACAGATCTAATTTTTCTATTATTGAACACATTGCAGATGCTACTAAGGACCCTGATTGAATTACAAAATGCTAAAAAGTCAGATTACTGTGATTTTAATGCTAATTCCAATAATAAACCTAGAGACTACTGGAACACTGTAAATTTTGAAAGAAACAATACAAGATCCAGTTCGGTACAACCTGATCTACATTCAAATAAAGCAATTTTAACTACAATTGCAGAGAATATAATTACATTTCTTCCCACCAATAAAGTCCTCTTCAATTATAGAAATTATCCTTCACCGAGCAAGTTCTTTTTTTTTCGTCCTGTTGGGAAAGAAGAGGTTTTTCAAATAATATAGTCTCTTTGTAATTCTAATTGTGCTAATACAAGATGGCGCTCCACCGCATTACAGTGATAAAGTCCGGGAATACCTTTGCAGGCAGTATCCTGGTCGGTTGTTTGGAAGGGGTCGTGAGGCACCTATTTTTTGGCCACCCAGAAGTCCAGGTCCTAACCCCACAAACTTTTGCTTTTGGGGGTTTATGAAAGAGAAAGTGTGTTCTGTAACAATAGAGGACCAACAACAATTGAGTGTTAGAATAATTGAAGCTGCAAATCAATTTCGTCAGAAGAATATGATTCGGTTTTCCTTATTAAAACGATACCGAATGTGTATTGAAGAGAATGGGGGTCATTTTGAACATGTATTGTAATATCATATTTATAGAGGTTATAGACATTTTTTGTACTTGTTAATTTATTTAAGCCATTTATTTAGTTGCACGTAATTTTTTAAATGTTAATCAAAAGGCCCGTAACTCAATAAAAACTGTTTTTTTGAGAAAAGTAGTAAGAGGCAAAATTTTTTTAAAAATAATGTGTTAAATTAATGATGCCACAAAATTTATTTGACTTAAACGTACTCAACAGTTTGGGGGGATTTAGGGCTGCACACCACCCTTAAAATTTTTCTGTGCTCTTAGATTTTGTTGTTTCTGTTGTATGAAAAATACTTTTAGAACAGGAAAGTAACGTCCATTTTTATTACAAAATATCAAGTAGTTTAGGAGATAATGCAAAAAACAAGTTTTATTTTGTAACTTCCAAAGCTGTTACATTTTTGTGTATACTTTTGTACTACGGTAAGTTGGATTTAATCATTTATTTTTGTCCCCGGAATGCGTGATTTAATTTATGACAAACCTTTTTGAAACAACCTGTATATAGTCCTGTTTTGCAAAAGTATGTCTCAAGATAACGTGGCCGACCAGCACCCTCAGAAGAATTTAATCTAAATAGCCACCACTAAATAAACACAGATTTTTATGGGATAGGATAAAAAAAGTTAGTTTTTTTGTAACAAAAAAAAACCTCGAATAAAATTTTTTTTGACAATAATGACAGAAAAACTATCAGATTGTCAGACAAAGCAGTGCTTTTTAGAGGTGTATTGTGAGTAGACTACGTAGTTTTTTTTTTTAATTTGATAAAAGTTGTGGTTGTCTACGAAGTATGCCCAAATTTTTGTTTTCCACATCACATGTAAGAATACGTAACAATTAAATGTCATATTAAAAATGCAACATTGTGTCTTTTTTTAGTGTACAGCTTCTATTTTCTTGATGCAGCAATTAAGTTTAGAAATAATGTAATATTTTTTAAATAAAAAATATTTTAATTTTTTTAGTTTTTTCTCAGTTTTGTAAAATAAAAATTTTGAGAAATTGTAAAGAAATTTGCGAATTATATCTCAGAATTCCTAATTTTGCAGATAGGTACGTGTCTGACATACTAATAGTTTAAATTTATATATTTAAATTGAACACATTTGGTAAACACTGTATTATATCGATACCCTAATTAACAAATATCTTAACGACCTATTTTGGTGAAAACCACTTTTTAATAGCAAGCTCAAAAGAAATCAACTCTCTACAGACTGACAAATCTCCGAACTCGAGAAAAAACTATTCTGTGTGATAGTAAAGAATAGCGCACCTCTTAACTCCAATCTTAGATCAGTTACTGAGGGTTTTTACCTCCGAATTCTTTATAACTGAATCGATTCATTTCAAATTTTGTGTGTTGGTAAATAATTACTCAAGGAACAAAAGTTATATAGTGCGGATGTGCGCTTCCACCCTGGGGGTGTTTGCCACCACTTTTCGAAGGTGGAAACTTTTTCACTTAAAATAACCGCGCTATTCGATAGAAACACAAATTCTAAACAAAAAATGTGGTAAACATTTTTTTCGCTGGATCAATACTTTTTGAGTTATTCGCTGTTGAAAAGTGTCATTTTTCGTTAAGAATAGCTCTGAAACTAAGAGTTTTATCAAAAAAAAATGTAACGACTAAAACTAAAGCTCATAAAAAAACAAAAAGATTGGGTTTTTAATTATTACTTTCAGTTTAATATTAACTGAGTTATGGCTGTTCAAAGGTTTGTTTTTGTTTTTGTCTTTCAATACGAGTATTTAACGTTAAATAACGGAAAACGGGTACATTTTTCGACAAAAACTCATACAACATTTTTAAAAGAGCTTAAAAAGACCTTTAAAATAAGTTGTGGTAAAAGTCCTTTGCACCAACTGTACGTGAGATACGATCAAAAAAACGATGGGTTTCTCAAATTTTTGTAAAAAAAAACGCAATCAAACTAACGACATGTTCACTAGGATTGAAATAAATTGTTTTCCTTATAGAATTCACTTTATTTTAGTGTTTTTTGTATGATCCAAAAGTTTAGCCACTTTAGAATACCCAGTTTTTGAAAAAAGTATGATTACATTTTTTTTTGTTAATATTAAAAAAAAATCTTTTTTTTATAATAACTTCAAAACTGTAAAAGATACGTAAAAGATGACACAATACAAAAAAAATTGGTTTTTCTTCAACAAAAATTTTCATTTTTTAAATTTTTTTGTAGCTTAAAAAATAACGGAGATATAGTTGGTTGAAGTTTGTTTTATAGCGCATGAACCACTGGTCTCCGACTCTTTGACCCTTTACCCTTTAAACATGAAGGACTTTGGAATGTTTTAACATTCCTATACTTATAGCCCGTTAAATTACCTGTAAAATCGTTTGTTTATGCATGTTGTAGCATCAAAATTAAAAGAGTTATTCTAAAAAAAACCAATAGTACTTTTTAGAATAAATTTTGGAGCATGGAAGCTCTGCAGTGCTCGATGATATTTTAGAAGTTGGGAGGTACAGCACAATTTATATGGACTTGCCAAAGATACCCAGATAAGTAAAATGAGTAAGGTCGAAGATTTTTCAGCCTTGCTTCAACAAATGAGGTACGAATCTTTTATTAAAGCCACCACTAAAAATAGTGCTGTTAAATTATCATCTCTTGTTCCGACAGTAACAATGTCTACAAACAATGCACTCTAAAAATGTTTCAAATCGTTAAAAATATTTTTTAATTCATTTTTGACAAAGGAGGTGGTTGTGAGGGTTGAAATGTTGAAATTATAATAAAATGTTATTTTATAAGCAAGAAATTAATTTTTGTTTAATAAAATGTACTCAAGAAATGTTTCAGACATAAATGTTTCAGATTAAATTAATTTTTTTAAAAAAGGGTTGGTTGTGAGGGTCGAAATGTTGAAATTATAATAAAAAGTTATTTTATATGCAAAAAATTAATTTTCGTTAAATAAAATGCACTCAAGAAATGTTTCATTGAAAGACGGTATACCATTGAATATTTCACAGGTTTCATAGGTTATATCATACAAAATAAGTAAGAATTGAAACAACTATATTATTTTATAAGAAATATAAAAACTAAAATTCAGTATTAAGTATTGTTTAATAAACACTCACTAATATCGTCCACACCAGTATTATTGATCTTTTTCCTCAGGATATTCAGCGATGTTATTTCCATGTGGTATATTCTTGTAGAAATGATGAAAACATGGAGGGATCCATTGCAAACTTGTTTGTAGGTCATTAAACTTTTTAGAAGATATGGGCCGTAATACTTTACTTACAGGATGAATATCTGTTGGCCAGTTCGTTCTTGTAAAAGAGAGTCCCCGGATCTGACGATCGTACTTGCAGATGAACAACTTCACTAATGAGGAAATCTTTATGATTAGAATTTTTTTTCTGTTTATTAAAGGAGCAGCATTGTTGTCAAACAGTGATTTAAAATTTTTAAAATCTTCTAACCTTATATCGTATACTTCAATTACATCTTTAAATTTACACTGCCTGACAAATTGCTGCCAGTCCCAGGGAACCATCATGGTGTTTGTTTTATCAATTTTCTTTTTGGCTCTCTCTATTACAGAATGAACTCCGTCAACCTCCATATGAGTGTGTCCCTTTAATAAAAATTTGTGATTTATATATTTTAAGGTTGGGACACAGCGAATAAGCCACATATACATAGCAACTATGGTGAAGTTTCTATTTTGGCCTCCACAATTATCTGACCATATCGTAAGTTCCTTTATATTCGAATTCAAGTTAGCTAATGCCCACCTGAAAATGCACGAAGAAATTTCACAGGCTCCACGGGCCCCAACTGTTTAATCCCACATTGCACAATGACTTTTTCCTTCTGTTGCGTTAAATATCGTAAGGTTTAATGTCCACATGTCTCTCAAATAAAACGACTGAGTATTTGTCAGCAATGGGGTTGGTAAACATTTTTGTAAGTCAACCATTATGGTAATTTCCTTTTAATCAATTTCCTTAGAAATATCCTTATCAGTTCTTTTTAGAGTATATCGGAGACTGGCTTCAGTAAGATGTTCATCGTATTGTATTTGGATGACTTGTTTTTCGCCTTCGTCCTCAGTAGTTTTAATTTTGATATTAAAATGATCATATGTGTCGCATGTATCATTGGACGGTTGTTTGAAGGATAGATATTAAAAATTAAAATTTTTTCGTATAACCATTTTTTCGCAATAAGACTTTTATTTATGTTCTATCATTATATAGCGAGTACATCTTTGAGATATGTAACTCATTACCCAAATAGTGCTTTTCGGTCCTCTCTCGGCTATAATGACTCTCTACTGTTGGAAATGAGCTTATGTGTGACCATACTCCTTGTTAAACAATTTCGTTAATTTTATTTGGTGGTGGTTTCTTTCCTCTATTATTCGGTTCAACTATTTCTATATCCGTTCTCTTTGCTAAAGCGGTTCTCACAAACATATCTAATATGCAGAGTCTATTTAAGAAGAAATGTTTGCAGACTGGTATTTTAGTATCTCTTATAACAAAAAAATAAGATAACGTTACATTTCTGCTTGTAGCATTTAGGTTTGTCACCAACTTTAAAACACTGGTTTTCTTTCAATATTGTTGGATACAAATTTCCGTTTGAAATTATCAGAATTTTCTTTACGCCAAAACTTGTCAAATATTTGCTGCCTATCATCATGGGAAATTCTTTCGGTACACTTTTTTTGCATGATGGCAGACACGGTGGCTTTATTGCTTTTGTTGCTATTAATGTTCCTTTTTTTGAAACATATTCTTTTCCTGCTAGCTTATTTCTTTTTCTGATTTTGCACTTCCAACTACCAAGATTACGCACTCGTTTCCTTTCCCTTTTTTTTAATGGTACATTTGATGCGGTAGATGTATTATTTGTCAGGTTATCCTCCTGAGAAGCAGCATCTGCACCAGATGAATCTGCAGATTCTTTATCCACCTCATAATCGGGATCTTGGTCTGAATCATTAACATCCGAATTTAAGAAATCATTGCTCCTAATATCAGTCGATTCTTCAGTCATAGAGTTGTTCAATTCTGGCAATATATTCAATACATTGTCCTCATTTTCACTAGATGCTGTGTCTTCTCTAACAGTCTGTAACAAAACATATTTATGCATTTTCCTTTAATAAATACAAATTTTATTTTATTTGCCATCAGTGCATAAAACTATTATAAATATGTATTTTAGAAATAATTTTATATAATTTCATACCAGGATTATTATGAAAACAGTGATCACACAAATGAGATGACCTGTAATCATATAGGTAACTCAAAGGAATAGTTTACAACCAAATTTTATAATGATTTGTAACAAAAAATACATTACCAAACACAAGTAAAATATTTAAAAGAGTAAATTTCTTAATACTCGAGAATTAGAACGAGTTGTAATTCAATATCCAATAAATTGTTTATTTATAGAACTTAAATCCACTGTACTATAATAATTAATTGCAATTTAGATATTCGGCCTATATTATCCAATGATATAAAGTTGCAACTATAAATCTCATCGCTATATGATGGGTTTAGCAATAATTATTTATGAATTATAAATTAAGAATGAAATATTGAGTTAAATAATAAAAATTATTATATAAACATAGACTTCTAAATTAAAGTAAATTTTTGAGGTTAGGTAAGGTTAGGTTCTAAGATTTCTAAAATTACAATGTTTTACAAAAAAAATATCGTTTACAACTTACCTCCATATCCAATAAAGCTAATTTCAATATTCTTCAACTACTTTTGTCACTCATATTTTCGAAATCACAAATTCTTTTTAGACAACACGCTGCTTAATCAAACAGTTGAAAAATGGTAAGCTATTGTAAGTGCGATTACGTTAGTTGAACACCTAAACAGTTCCATCTTCTCGGCCAAATTTTTATGGTAAACAAACGTAACGTCCTTCGCGATAGTTTAATACTGCAGTACTTAAGTAGTTTACAATAGTTTCACATTACGTTTTAAACCAGAATGAAAAGTATCAGCTACGATACTTTACCCCCAGGAAATTTGCATTGCGATGTACATATTAAAAATGTAATCAGAAAACAGCGAAATTTGCAGTTACGATAGTTTACCTCTGAGGTACCGAATTTAATTTTTAAGCCTAACCTGTACCATGCGAAAGTAGTGAGTTTATAATAATAATTTAATAAAAGCATGGAGATATGAGATTTGCTAAAATTTTATAGGTTATGTCAGCTCGTTATGGAACTGGAGTAGAGTTTTGCCTTAATTCTAGGTAGGCATACTGCACAAAATTTTGTAAAATAATTTCAATTAAAATAAATTTGTAGATACAAAGGAGCCTACGCAAAGTTATATGTCTACAGGTTATTTCGGAGGTGCAGTTGAGGTTCCCTAACCTTAATTGTACTAAATTCGGTTTGTATTTTTTCAGAACATCGAGAGGTCAAAAGCTGCTAAATATGGCACTACAACAACGCAGTCCTAAAACTCAGCCAAACAATAATAATAGTGAACAGCTTACAGAAAAAATAACAGGTCGTTTGGATTATGAAAATGTTGATTCTAGTGATGTAGAGTGTACTGTTAATATCAAAAAGAGCATAAACATTGGCGCAATAGCAACAATAATAATTAATGTACCCCCAGAAGAAGAGGAAAGCGAAATGTTTGTTGGCCTCAATGATGGTTTTTTATTCACCTTGCCCTCAGACGATATGAGTTTAACGCTAAATCTTGAAAATGGAACTGTTACCGAATCTCTTCAAACAAACAATTTACCTAATGGGATAAGCAGCTCATATGCAACGGATAAAACCTTACATAAATTGGAAGACCCAACTCTTCAATATTGGCAACAAAGCAGTTGAGCAGTTGGGTAATTACGAATATAATACACCTAATAAAACTGAACCTTGTATTGATATTATTAATAATATTGACATTGCTAATAATATTATTAGCAATGAGCAATCAGATAACAATGAAGAGTATAGGCCCAATGGACGTCAACATAAAATTGACAATGAATTTGATCAGAATTTGAATAAAATATCAAGTAAAACCAAACTCAAGAAACGACACCAAGTGAATCAGCAAACTTGGAACATTAGGAAAAGTATAACAGCCAGAAAATTATTAAAGGAATATTGTGGTAAAAGAAAAACAAAAAATGGACCGTATGTATGTAATATAAAAAAATCTGCTATAGTAATGAAATAAAGACGCAAGTATAGCAGAAAAGAAAATAGTGTAATCCAGTGTCTAAGGCTCACAGTAAAGAAAATTTTGAAGAGTTTTGAAAAATGGATTGGCCATAGAAAAAGCTATTTCTGAGTTGTTTGACTTAGAAATCTAACACTGTTAGGGCTCGAGACCGAAAATCAGAGACATAGAAGAAAAAACTTGCAAATATTTTTTTAAACAGAATGGTTCTGCAGTTTGTGTTTGCAAGAACATGTTCCTGCATAATATAGCTATCGGTAAATGGACTGCTCCAAACTGGCAAATAGCAACAGAAGGTAGAAATCGAGATGATCAAACAGATGATCATAAAATTACACTCAATGATAATGAGAACTCTGTCGAACCTAATTTAAAAAAAAAACCTAGAAAGCCCAAAGAAGTGGAATCACTTGAAACATTTTTGGTTGGGTTACCCAAAGTTGACAAAATCGCAATATTGCCGCAAGAGGACATCGAATTTATATCTTAAGCCTGGCTGGCAATTAAAAAGAAGCGTGTAGACTTTTTATAAAGATAATTGGTGCAAAGAACAAAATGTAACTCCATTGTCACAATGTAGGTTTTCACAGATTTTTGATGATCAAAATCTTTCTATTTATCAACACACAAAAGATGCTTGCGATGTTTGCGAGTCTTTTAAATCGGAAAATTTAAGTCAAGACGAGAATGAAACGCATATTCTTAAGAAAGTTGAAGCAAGAATACAGAAAGATGTAGATAAAGCAGACTTAACTTGTGTAACATTCAAAATGGATTTACAATCATTATTATTTTGCCCTAAATCTTTAGTATCTTCTCTCTACTATAAAATAAAGTTGTCTGTCTACAACTTTACAATTTATAACATAAACACCAAGGAAGGATTCTGTTTCATCTGGAAGGAGACAGAGGGCGGTTTGACTTACAATGAGTTTTCAACAATAATTTCAGTTTTTGTTTTATCAAACCTGCCCTTACCTAATGGAAAGAAAAAAATTGTTTTGTACAGCGACGGCTGTTCATACTAGAACGGTTGCTGTATGCGCTAGCCAATGCGCTTCTTTATATTGCATCTACGAACAATGTAATAATTGAACAAAAGTTCTTAGAAGTTGGTCACACACAAATAGAGGCGGACTCAATGCACTCCTGCATTGAACGGAAGTTAAAAAATAAAACAGTTTGTATACCGACAGATTATATGACAATCTGTAAAGAGGCCAGAAAATTTCTTTCTCTATATACAGTGAAGTATTTGAATTACAAATATTTCAAAATTTATTATTTTATATATTATTTAATCATTTATTTTATAATAGCATTAGGCCAGGCAAACTTAGTGGATCTCCCCGAGTTGTCGATATACGTGCATTGAAGTATTTACCTAATCAAACAATTGAGGGTCCTAGTAACAAAGTCGGCAATCTCCATAATTTTGACTTTTGAGTAAAACGCAAAACAATTATACGGCTGTATTTTAGGTGATATCGAAACAAATATAGTCTAATATATAAGACAATGGCAAATGACAGCAAATGGTGAAGAAGTTTTACCTAAATTATTAACAGTTTTTTTTACATTGAAAAAAAGATGGAGAATGCCGGTTTTGATACTAAGAGGTGTATATTGCCGGTTTTGATACTAAAATTCGGCAAGAACATAATAAAAGTAACATAATAAGTATTTATGTTACCTTGGAGAGTTTTACAGGTAATTTTATTTATGATAGCTCATAAAAATAAAACAGCTTTGTTTTCAGAATAATGTAATTTAAGAAACAAAATATTATATAAATATTATACTAAAATAGAAGGAAGTTCTTCAAAGAACTCACAAGTTGCTTCCTCCATTTTTTCAGTATCTGGAACTGTATCAGCACTTCCTTCCTGAACTGCTAGCTGCTCTACTAGATTATTATTAAAGATAATATCTTCAAAAAATTTGAGTTCTTCCATGGTTCTCCAAGTATTTCCAAAGTGCTTGGTGAGAAGTTTATCAACATCTTTAAGCTTAAGTGAATTTACTTTTTGCAGACCACTTTCTATAATAACGGGGTCAATCATATAGATCGTACAACCTTTCTTTAAAACACTTTTAAATGTTTGCAAATCAGTTCTGTAATTAATTTCTCCTCTAATGGTAATATTTCCAGTTTTGCATTTTCTTAGGAAAAAGCGCTTTGTATTTTTAAAAGAAAAATGCCATGTACCAGTGGGTCTAAAAACACTTGGATTGTTTCTTTCCAATTAAACACTTGGCAATTTTGCCCTAAGTGAGTAAGTGTAGCTATTTTTGAAATAAATTCCAAATACGTTTTTGGGTGCGATATAACTTTCAGTTTTTTAATATCTTTCTCAATATTACCAAAGACCCTATCAGCTGGCAAGAAAGAATGGCCTACCACCGAAAAAATTACCTCGATGTTTTGTACATGTGTTGGTGCTCTTGATGAAAGCCATTTGCAACACATTCCAATTAGCGTAGTGTTCTTATTTTGGCCACTGCAGCCATCTGCCATTAGTCTAATGGTGGTTACTTCAGAGTGAAAGTCAATTTTGTTAAGCCTGTCAAAAACGGCGGAAGAAATTTCGTTGGAACCTTTTCCAAATTCGTCCTCTGTCCAATAATACGAAAATACATTTTTTTCAGTAAGCGTTAATTGAGAGGTTCCCTGGACTATGGTAAAATTATATAAATACAGTTGCCTAGAGTAGTAGGCACTTTGGTCGGGGACCTTAGGAAGTACAAGGTTTTTTTGACAATCAAAAGATAGTGTTATCAAATCATCTCGTGACTCTTTAAGCAACTCAAAAAATGCATTAGCGCTTAGCTTATGAATTTTTCTTTCAACAATCAATTGTTTCTTCTCTTCTTCATCCATAGATCTTTTAATTTTTTCTGCAAACTCAATGCATAGGGAACACATATCCGTACGGGGAGTAGTAAAGCTAAGATTGTACTTAGTATTAAAAATCATTCTAAAGTATGATGGTTTTACTCTCTCCTCTAGAGAACACTGATTACATTACATTTGATACATTTGGAACATCTTTTGTATTGACAAATCAGAAGAAAGGTAGCGCATACGTGTGGAAGAACGACAATAATGCGATTCAATACTTTTAAAAGTATTAATAAATTTTTGAACTGATTCTTGTTTTCCTTTAAAATTTTAAGTTTTTCTGTCACCGCCTCTTTTTTCCTTTGGTGCTTCTCCTGTTTTTAAAAATGATTTCATAATGTAGGTGAGGCGATGTTTTGTAATATTTAGTATGTTTAAAAAAGCTTTCTGGCACACTGGAATATTTTGCTTTATTACACTATTCCGTACAAAGCATTTCACAGACGTTGTTTTTGCTTCATGTCTAGAGTTTTTTGGACGGTGACGTTTAGGTAGTTGAACTGTACAAAATTTTAGAATAAAGGAATCTTGACTAAGCTTGTCCTTAACTGCGTAAAACGCATCATGAAAACACTTGATATCTCTCATTGTTAGAGAAGAACATTGATAGGCCTTCGTTTTGTGGCCGCAAGTAGGGAATTGTGGTAACTGTGATGAAGAGTACCTGAAAAGATAACATATTTCAAAAAACTAATTATAATACTGACCTTATAAAATTAACAGTAGCTTGAACAAATCATTTGTTTTTTTTATTAGTTTTTTATAATATGTAAAATAGTTTTAATAATAAAATAAATCAAAAAATTATATGAATAAAATCTGAATACTGATGACATGTGCTCTTAAACCTAACCTTTCGAGTAAAAACTACAACTAAATTTTAAAGAACGTACCTCATTTTTTTCCGCACATTTTGCTGCCATGTGGACGGATTGCGAATTCGTTTGCGAGCTTTGTTGTTTTCAACAGGAGTTGTAATAGTTTCCATTTTAAAAAAGTAACAAAATAAAAAACAAACAGCTTGGCACCTTGGTTAAAAAGAAACTACGAGAAATTATAACGACAGCGACTCCCGACGACTCCTAGTGGTATATCACATGGTCACTACGAGGATTCTCATTGGTCAAACAGGACATTGCCGACTTTGATTATAAACCGTTCATGCAGATTGCCGTGTTTGATTCTTAGGCTAAATTTATATGCTATTTTATAGGCGGATAATGCCGTTTTTGATTCTTATTCTCTTTATTTATGTATAGTGTTTTAAAATACGAACAATTTGGTGTAACTAACTCAATTTTGGTAAAAAGTGGAGATTGCCGACTTTGATACTAGGACCCTCAATTCAATTATGCTGCAATTCCTCACGATTAAACACCTTGTTTGTGTTAAACTTTACTGTAGTTTGTAAAATTTATGTTTTTTATTTAGTATTATAACTTAACCCTGCGTTGGTCGCATGGTTAAATGAACCACCATTAGGCGCAGGTGAGCGTGAAGCTCACTTGTCATGTATATGACTTATTTTGACTTTTTATGAGTCAAAAAAACAAAAGGCATAAATATAATGATTTATTTATAAAAGCTAAAAAAAGGCAATATTTTTAACAAAATACAAAAAGGAATAAAACATAAAATATAAAGTTTGGTACATCTACATAAATAAGCATAATTCTGAAACAGCAACTAGAATAATAAAAAAAAATTACTCAGATTCAGGAACTTCGTCGCGTTCACACTCTGTGCAAATGGTGATTGTATGTTATTTACAAATTGCTCTGAAAACAGCGAATTTTGACGCTGTTTTTAGATTTTTTTTTTCTTGGGGAAATAGGAGCATTTTGGCCTTGCACATGCTTGATTTTCCTCAGGAACATCTCGTTTCTGTGTCAAAGGAAGATTCAGATATTTTTTAATTTGCTAAGTTAGCAGAAATGGCAAGTTTTGTGCCGCTCTATTTTGCATATGTGGGGTAATGAGTTGTCTGGCTAAAATTTTCAGATACTCACGTCTTGGTTGGCAGGAATCTAATACATTTGTCCTAAATATAATGTTTCCATTTATTCCAGCGATGTTTAGCATAGTAAAAAAACAGTCAATGGCCACCTACATGTGAGTCTTGCCACTGAATAAAGACTGTTTAATTGGTCCACTAAATCTACTCCCGATTTTGTTTGATTGTAAAAAGTAAACTGCTGGTTTGCAAGCTTCACCCCTTTCCTCGTCAATTTCGTCATATTCATGGAGGGTTGACAAAAGCAGGACATTCTTATTTTTTTTTGGGACGTACGAAACTAATAAACATTCACGACCAAAAGCAAATAAACTGCTACGAATTAGCCTTTCTTTAGTTTCAACAAATATTTCAGGAATTTCACGTTTGTTTTTTCTAATTGTCCAACTAAAGTTATTTTTTTCTTTTTTAATTCTTCGGCCAAAGGAACTGACGTGAACCAGTTATCACAGGTTAAATTTCGTCCTGAATTCATAATGGGTTTACACAATCGTTTCACAGCACTGGCTGGACTGTTGTCAATACAAAATGGACCAGCAGGCTGCTTTCCTACGTAAATCTCCATTTTCACAGTATAAAATACACGACTCTTAGCCAAGGCAAATATTTTTATCTTGTATTTGTTTGGTTTACTCGGGATATATTGCCTGTAGCTGCACCTTCCATGGAAACCCTCCAGCATTTCGTCAATGATACAGTTCTCACCAGGCGTGTAGCAGGCTTGGCATATTTCTATACATTTCTCAAATATATTTCTTATTGGAGCTAGCTTATCAATTAATTTGCGTTCAGCTCTTATGTGAATATTATCAAAACGTAGTGCTCGAAGCAACAAATAGAAACGTTTCAGGGGCATTACCATTTTGAATAACTCTGGTGCTGTAGAATCGTTGCTCCATAGGTCATTTAGGTTGGTGTGTCGGGATTTCAAAACTCCTGCCATGTACAACAATCCAAACACTGCTTTTATTTCGTCACAGTCAGTATCTAAAACATCTCGTTTGCGTGTATAGTTGCCTCTAATTTTCTCTAGGTACACATTTGTGCACGTCACAATTTCAATGATATCATCTGCTATGAGCAGGTTCCAACTTTCATATGGAGTTTTAGCATCCTTTGCCACATGTTTCACTCCCGGTAGTTTGCTAATAATATTGTGCTGTCGAATACGGCTAATTTTTCGCTCACGGTGAACTTTCCAAATGGTTTTTTGTCTCTGCCGATATATCTGGGACCATCTTCAGACCAAAACGTTGAAATAGTATTTGTCGTATCATCGGCCGAAAACTCTGAGTCTGTCTCATGATTAGAACTGACTTCCACTGAATCTATGTCGCTTTCTTCATCGTCCAAATCTTGCTCTTGCGTCTGTTCAAGTAACAAATCCTCTTGCTCCAATTCTTCATATATCTTTAACAGTCTGGCCTCTTATTTTAAAGTTATATGATTTAAAACACAAAGTCAATAAAAAAACCCAACAAAAATTGCTCTGTAGCTTTCCAAAATCGTCTTGTCGTTAGTCGCGGGTGAGCTAATCGCTCATTTCTCGACATCTGCGTTTAATCAATACTTGGAATAGACTGACGGTTGCTCGATCACAATTCTGCGTAAAACATTCTATACACAATAGTAGTAGGAAGGATTACATGAGCGCAATTGCCAATGTAAGTAAGATTGTGAAAAATGTTAAGAAAAAAGTAAAATGGTGAGCGTTGCGCTAACCATGCGACCAACGCAGGGTTAAATTAAAATTTGTTGAGTTAAAAATATATTTAAGTTTAGATTCTGGATCACTCTTTTTATCACTCCATTTTAACAAATAAATGTTGGAAAATCACGTATCTCCGATATAGTGTGTGCAAAACTCTTAACTCAGTAAAAAAACTATAAAATAAAAAAAAAATACACGTAGCTATTTGAGTTAAAGGATACAAATATATATTTGATATATTTCAAACCAAAAATATGACTGCTAATATAAATAAAAATTTACAAAGTTTTTATTGTCTCCTATAAAATTTACTATTTTTGAGTTACAAGGTCTGTTAATTAAGGTAGCGATATTAATTATCTTAAACATAATATTTAAAAATCTTAAATATTACTCTTTTCAATATTCTACTTTGGAACATGATTTTTTAATGAACATGCTTCAGTTATATACATATTACATACTTCAATAGTACTGGAAGGATCCTTCCTGGCGCCTCAGCGAACTCTAAAGCTACGTCTTTGCATTTCAGGAATTTTTAATATAACCGAGGTAGCGGATGCATTCATTTAGAGACTGTTCTCCGTTCTATTTTCATTATTTAGGACTTTTCGTCTAAACGTCTCGAAACAAGAATATACGATTACTTTGAGCATATTCACAAGCAGATCATTTTAAATTGGATCGTGTTTAAAATTAATATATAGAGGATAACAAGAATTTTATTACAATATCGGAAAAAATTGAGAAGTTTGTAAGTTTTTAATTAAGGAGCAACAGCAAATTCAATTTGAATTACTACAATAAAGCCACGATGCATGAAACTATAGAAAAAAATAGAGATACACCTCATATTCAATATTGTATAGGCTGGTGTTATTTTATGCCTAAAATGTTTTAATAGTGGTATGTATACAGGGTGTTTCAAAAAAAGGTAACCCCGTCTCTAGAGCAGGTAAAAAACTAAAAAATAATTAGGGTTTGCTTAGTAAAAAATTTTTTACGATTTTGCCGAAACTACTGGCAACATTGTAATGAAATTTTATACGAATATGTTTTGGAAGCTGATACATCCCAAGAATTTGTTTTTATATCTGATTCTCATAGAGGGCGCTAGTTACACGGATCGTACTAAGTATTAGTCAATATAACTTTTTTAAAAATATAATTATTAATCAAAATTTCAAGTAAACTTAAACATTATTCAATTTTACACGAAGAAGGTACTCTTGGTAAAACTCAATACTGTGTACCGTTTTCGGAATATTTTGATTTGAAAATTATGAAGTAATAATTGATGCTGGTAGTAATGATAAAGTTCTAATAGGTATACCTTTATTTTCTATAAGTGTGCCATGGAAATCTGACATTTATTGATTGTTATGACGATAAATCAACAATAATTAGAGTTTTGAAACCTTGTTATTTGTAAAATGAAATTAAAATGTACTCAAATGTTGAATACATGTTATTAACCTTAGGCGAATGTTTAGGATGTTCTAGTGCAGCTGTGACACGTTATGCAGAAAAGTTTCCTAGGAGAAACTTACCAAGTAAAAAAACATTTAGAGCCGTTGAACGACGTTGTCAAGAAACTGGGAATGTGAGATCAAATAAAATAAATTCTGGTAGACCAAGAGCAACAAGAACAATTAATAAAGAAAATAATATTTTAAATTTACCTAATCAAGATCCAACAGGAAGACAAACAAATACTTTTTCTTCAAGTACTTGGCGGATACTGAAAGAACAGCAATTACATCTTTATCATGACAGACGTCCAAGAGCTCTTGCCAGATGATCTACCGGTTAGAGTGGATTTTTGTGAAACCTTGCAACAAAGGACAGCCCACAATCCAAATTTTTAAAATGCATTCTTTTTACGGACGAGGCCACCTTTACGCGACAAGGTATGTTTAACTCCCATAATGCACACTACTGGTGTGATGGGAATCCTGGAGTCAAAAAAGTATCACATTACCAACACTCATTTAAAGTTGATGTTTGGGTAGCTACTTTAGGTAACAAATAGGTTATCATATTCTACCTGGAAATTTAAATGCTGATATGTATGTTGATTTTTAACAATTCCTTATTCGAGATATTAGAAGATTTAACGCTAAACGAGCGAAGATCTTTATTTTTTATGCACGATGGAGCTTCACCACACTTTGATAGAAGGTGTCGTAATTGGTTGAGTAATCATTTTCCGAATCGATGGATTGGTAGAGGTTCAGAAGCTCCGATTCATTGGCCTCCTCGGTCATGCGATTTTAACCATTTGGACTACGTAGTTTGGTCGTATATTAAGGAAAAAGTCTATGCTACAGAGGTAAATTCACGCCAAGAATTGGAAGAAAGAATTCAACGTCAATTTAATGACATCATAGCTGATCACCTACCGTTTAGAAGGTTAATGGAATCTTTAGAAAAAAGAATATACTTGTGTATTCGCGAAAACGGAGGGCATTTTAAACACTTACTGTAATTAAATTTTATTTTATGTTCTTAGTCATTAATTTAATTTTGTTCTTGTGAGTTTTGTTTAATTACTATGTTATACCAGCATCAATTATTACTTCATAATTTTCAAATCAAAATATTCCGAAAACGGTACACAGTATCGAGTTTTACCAAGAGTACCTTTTTCGTGTAAAATTGAATATTGTTTAAGTTTACTTGAAAATTTGATTAATAATTATACTCTTAAAAAAGTTATATTGACTAATACTTAGTACGATCCTTGTAACTAGCGCCCTCTATGAGAATCAGATATAAAAACAAATTCATGGGATGTATCAGCTTCCAAAACATATTCTTATAAAATTTCATTACAATGTTGCCAGTGGTTTCGGCACAATCGTAAAAAATGCGTAAATTTTTTTTTCTTCAACGCCCTGTGTCTTGAAAACGGATGGCATTAAAAAAATTTTTTACTAAGCAAACCCCAATTATTTTTTAGTTTTTTACCTACCCTAGAGACAGGGTTAACTTTTTTGGAAACACCCTGTATACGAGTGGACGTTTGTGTGGTAGCCAAAACGTAAACAAATATTTTATTTGTCGTCTGCAATAAACTCAATTTCTGGGAGTTGTAACGGGAAATAAATTATTGAAAATATCTAGTGAACAATATAAGACATTAAGTGAAGGACAGTGCTAAAAAAAACTTTAAAATCGGTAAAATAACATCCGAAAACACCAAGGCCTAATAAAAAGTAGGATCGCTATAATTGGTAAGCCTAATTAACATCAAAGCATAGAAAGGAAACTCGACCTTTGAAATTGCGACGTTGCCATTCTGAGTAGACTTTCGGGGTAGATACAGAAAAATAACAACGGTTAATAAACATAAAATAAATACGGTAAACGCTGTCTTCTCTGAACTGTTGAGGTGGAAGACAGTATTTGGTGCCGGAAAATGGAAAAATATCTGAAAAATTTAGACAGTGATGATACACTTTCAGAAGAAGGGTCAAAAGGAAGGATAGATATGAAGACAGTGAGGAAGAAAATAACATTTGCAGAAAGAGCAAGAAGTTCTCGAGAACACCAACAAAAACTCCAGAGAAAAAAAATGAGGAAACAAAAATTGATCAATTATTAATAATGGTAAGCCACCACACCGATGATATTAAGGATAAAAAGAAATCAAGGAAACAATAAAAAAGTTCATTATGGAAAACAGATCTGAGAAAAGAAAATGCAGAACTAAAACAAGAAAATATAGAGATCAAGGAGGAACTCAAAAAAATAACAAAAAACATGGAAGATGTGAAAAAACACTGACGAATAAATAACATAGCTAAAACGGCCTAAGGATCGACACATACGAGCAAGGAGGGTTAAAAGGAACAATCAACAATTCCATTAAACAACATATGGGGTAGAGGTTAAAATAAGGAATGCTTACAAGTTAGGTGAAAAAACATGCCTAATTGAATTAGAAAACCAAGAAGAAAAAAGAAAAATAATTGACAAAAAGCACAAGTTAAAAGAAATTAAAGAGTACAAAGTATATTTCAACGAAAATGAAACCAGAAAAGAACGAGAAATACAGAAAACAATTAGAAACATTGCTCAAGAAGAAAGAAATAAAAGAAACAAAGTCAAGATTGTCATTGGAATGAAAAAGAAGGCGCAATAGTTAAAACAACAACAAAAACTAGCAACTGAATATACTACTGGAATAACGTTGGCGAAAAAAGCACAGAAAAAGGTTAGCGATAATACAAAAAAAGAAAAAAACAGGAAAAAAATGAAAACCGGACCAAAACACAAGAAAACATGTCAAAAACAAACACTTACTTTTAGGAACATGGAATGTAAGAGGCACATATGGAGAAGGCAAACTTAAACATTTAGCGAGAGAAATCGAAAAGTTTCATTTTGACATAGTAGCTTTGCAGGAGACGAAACAGCTGGGAAATGATATATTAGAAATAGAAGATTGTGTTTTTTAATAGTGGCGGAAAAAATCGAACGTTAGGCAAAGGTTTTATAATCAGAAAACAACTAAAAAAATCAATAATAAGGTTTAAACCAATATCAGATCGCATATGTAGTATCAGGTTCAAGGGAAAATACCAAAAAACCAACCTCATAAATATTCACGCGCCTTTAGAAGAAACAGATAATAATGTCAAAGAATGTTTCTACAGTAAATTAAACAAAATAATCGAAAATATACCCAAATATGATATGAAAATTATTTTAAGCGACGCAAATGCCAAAATAGGGAAGGAAGAGGTATTTAGACCGACGATAGGAAAATATAGTAAACACAATGAAACTAATGAGAACGGACAATAATTCCTAATAGATTTTGCGAGAAAAAAAATATGATCATAATGAGCATATATTTCGAATGAAAAGAAATACACAAGGAAACATGGATATAGCCAGATAGAAAGACTAAAAACTAAATAGACCACGTGCTCATCGAAATAGAAGAACAACAATGTATAAAGAAGACAAGAACATACAGAGGACCAGATGCTGATATAGATCATTACATGGTGGGCATCAAAATTAAGGAACTGATACCAGAAAACAAAAACAAAATAAAAAAAAAGAAATGTATAAATAACTCAATTCGATTAGCAACAAAGAAAGAGCAAGAAATGTACGAGGAAACAATGGAAAGAGAACTATAAAAGATACAAATAGAAGAGCAAACTAAGTACAAATGGGAAAACATAAAGCAAGTAATGAACAAAGCAGCAAAAGCATGTAATAAACAAGTGCATAAAAATAGGAACGACTGGTTCGACATAGAGTGCTATAAAGCAATAGAACTAAGAAAGTCACTAAGGATGGAAATGATCACGAAAGAAACAAAAGAGACAAGGAATATATATACGAAGCAAAGACAAAAAATAAAGCGGGTGCTGAGAGAAAAAAAGAGAAAACACATAGAAAAAAGCTATAAAAAAAGAAATAGAAGAGAACTACAGAAATAAATAAATAAAAAAATTTATATCAGGATGCTACAAATAAAAAAAAAGAAGTTTCCAACAAAAAACTATATTCGTTAAAAACAAAACAGGAAATAATATAAGCGGTGAAGCAGAAATAGTCGAAATATGGAAATAGTATTTTGATGAATTACTTATTGGCGATAATAAGTCAAACCAAAGAGAATGTATGGAAGCAGAAGCAAGACTAGAACACTTAAAAGACATAGAAGATAATTCACCCAGCAAAGATCAAATCGAGAAAATCATAAACACTCTGAAAAATGACAAATGCCCTGGAAGCGATAACATAACAGCAGAGATGATGAAATATGGTGGAAAACTGTTAAATGATTTAATATACAAGATCATAAAGGAGATATGGATAAAAGAACGAATACCAGAAGATTAAAAGAAATTAACTATTTGGCCGTTACACAAAAAAGGAGACAAAACAGAATGCAGTAATTACATATGAGTAGCGTTACTAAATACCGTATAAAAAATCCTATCAAAATCCATAAAAGATAAGCTAGAAAAATAAGTTGAAAACATAATAGGCGAATATCAGTGCGGATTTAGATGAGGGAGAAGTACAATGGACCAAGTATTCGTAATAAGAGAGTTACAAGCCAAAAGCTATAAACACAACTTACCAACGATAGCACTATTCATTGACTTCCAGCAAGAATACGCTGGAATAAAGAGGAAGGAATAAAAAGAGACCCTTGAGGAGCTGGGAGTTAGCAAAAAGTTGCGTAACATGATACATCTTACTTTAGGGAACACAAAAAACAAAGTCAAAGTAAACAATCATGCATCGGACAAATTTATAGTAAACGAAGGTTTAAGGCAGGGCGATCCTTTGTCATCATTACTCTTCAATTTGTGGCTAGAAAAAATAATGTGAGAAGCGAAAATCAATAGAGAAGGACTCTTTTATCATAAAAGACACCAAGTTTTGGTATTTGCGGATGATGAAGTGTTTTTTGGCAAGAGGAAAAGAAGAACTATAGGATATAGTACAGAGAGTAAAAGCAGCAAAGAAAATGGGACTTGACATAAATGAAACTAAAACAAAATGTATGCAGTGGACAGATGATCAGTTCAGGGATTAACAAAAGTTTAAAGTAGAAGTAGAAGAAAGATCATCATACGAATTCGAAATGGCAGAAAGATTTACATACCTGGGTGCAATAATATCACGTGAACCTAACATTAAAGAAAAAATACAAGCTAGAATAATGTCAGACAATAGAAGTGTACATGCTCTTAGTGGAATGTTGACAAGCAAGTTTTTGTCAAGAAAGGCAAAAATACAGTTATACAAAACAAATATACAACAAATAGTAACATACTGCAGTGAGACATGGACAATGACAAAAAATGAACAAAATTTACTGGAGATATGGGAAAGGAACATCCTGAGAAAGATATATGAAGGAATAATAAGGGACAGTTTATGGATAAGAAGACCAAATGATGAGTTAAACGAATTATATAATCAACCTAATATAATGGGAGTCATAAAGGCATAGAGACTAAGATGGCGAGGTCACCTAGAAAGGATGCCGAACAAGAGGACTCTAAAAAGGGTATTTAACTACACTATAGCTTCAAAAAAGAGAAAAGGAAGGCCGAAAAGTAGATGGAATCAAGAGGTAGAAAAAGATGGTCAGAAAAGAAAAATGAATAACAAAAAGGAATGGAGAAAAATCACATATCAAACTAGAGAAGATCTCAGTACATAAAGAAAAACGAAAATGAAGAAAGAACAAACTTTTCAAGCCATGGGCCTCTAAGGCATTTAGTGCTATTGTTATATATAATATATAAGAGTACACTCAAAAAGAGTCCACTTTGATATAAATTAGACAATATTCATTGTAAAAAAATTTTGTGATGAACTTAGGTAGACTTTTTTTCTAACAGAAAACATATTTTGACGATATAGATATGTGTCGTTTGTCAACCCCTTTCCTTTCAGTACCTTGAACTCTTAATAATTTTAAATAGGCAATAGATCAATCATGTATGGCACATTATTAGCGCCGATAGGCATAAGCAGCTTACATGGCAACGCCTATCTGTAAAGAATATCCAACAAAGCCAAGATTTCCTATTTAACGTGATAACGAATGATATGGGGTATGAGGCACACTAGTAGTGTATTTTAAATGCCAACAAAAGACCACCAAAAAGAAACTAAATAAGCTTCAACAACAATCATGCTTAATCATAACAGGAGTGGCCTCGACTACTGCAACTGCCTCCTTGTAACTTATTTTCATTGTATATAAGCATGGATGTAAAGACAAGAGCATAAAAAAGTAAACTAAATTACCAGGAAGCAAAAGGGAACAATAGGTACTGGAATTAAATCTGAAGGGATAATAAAAAATCATATGAAATGGAAAATAGTACTATATGAAATGAAACTACAGTTTCAAAACGCCGGTTACTGTTGACGTTCGTGGAAGGGTCGAATGGGAGTTGGATGAAACAAAACCTATAATGGGAGATTAGGTTCCTGAATTTATCGTTCGTTTGATTGGTCATTAGGAACCAATTTAGGGTTCATTATTTGCCTGTTTTTTTCGATTTATTTGTAAATCTATTCCAGCAGTTGAAATATCCAGCTGATCATCGACATCTGTATTATCTAACTATACCCCGAATATTGATCTATTCGAACCTCTTCGAATAGCACATAATAAACACAATTTTTGCATCAAACCAGTAACGAATGTTAAATATTTAGGTGTTATAATAGACACACACTTAAAATGGAATTGTCACATTAAAAACGTTATTAAAAAGTTACAGTTTATCCTCTATAAATTTAAGCACCTAAAAAAACACATACCGGATATATACCTTCGCACACTATATTACGGATTAGTAGAAAGTCATCTCCGTTATGGTATGCTGGCTTGGGGAAGCGCCCTAAAAACTCACATTCTCCCACTAGAAATCATGCAAAGAAGATTTCTGAGGATCATTATGGCTAAACCCTACACTTGTTCTACAGATAGACTATATAAGGAGAGCAAAATATTTGACTTAAAGCAGTTATACTTTCTTTGTATATCTGTAAAATATCACAGCATAAAAGTTAAAAGCAACTTACCTTCACATGGATATCATACTAGAGGCAAGCACCTCTATATGGCTCCAAAAATGACGAAATCTTTCTGTCAACGATCTTTCTTATTTTTAGCCCCTAAAATATACAATCATATTCCCCTTGATATTAAAAATATGAAGAATGTCTTTCTCTTTAAAAATAAATTAAGATCATATCTCTGGAACAGACAAGACATTTTTGTAATATCATTATAGTAGCATAAGTTATAAAGCCATATTCACTTAAACTTTCTTAAAAAAAAAACCTTAATTTTAAATCTACTACTTTAAAAGATGAATTAAAAATGTAATATATCATCTGTTTTTATTGTTTTATTTAATGTGTTTATCATATTTACTGAAGCATCTGTGTTTACACTTTTGTCCTTTCAAAAATCTTGTTAACTAATTGATTCATACATAAGTGCTGTATTCATACCAAGGGTTTCTACTAAAATTTTAATTATGGTTATTTATGATTCAAAAAGCAGTATAGGAACGTCAAAAAACTGTCAAAGTGTTTCAAAGTTTCTCTTAAAAATTTAAATATTTAAACGATTATTTCTTTAGTTCTGAACATGTAAATAGTGAATTATATTAAAATCAAAATCATGTTCGACTCTAATCTAAAATAGCTCGCAAAGAAGTTAATTTTATAGTGGTTTAATAACTTAAGAAAAGTAATTAAGTATAAAAGTGAAAGTGATTTGTATACTGAATATTGGAATCGTGAGTAGATAAAATATACTTTTTTCATCTATTTGGATTTATATATTTAAGTAAACAACTGCAATCAATTATAAGTATTATCCAATTTACATGAACTGGTATCACAACGAAAGCTGTAAAACAGCACCGGTTTTAATCGGATTTTAAAATCCATTTAAAAGATGTCATCTTCCAATCAGCTACCACAAAATGCATCATACTCAAAAGCAGTTAGTCAACCACGTAGTATATTAATTCCAAGCAGAGATTAAGCTATTTTGTTTAACACTCTAGAGAATTGTACAATTAATGACTATCTTGAAGGATTGAGTCAGCATATAGAACCGAAATATATAATTTTCGCATCCCGTATATCAAACGGTAGAATATGCATATATCTATCATCCAAAAACCTAGTAGATAAATTCATAGCAGAAACAAAGAAAATAATAGTAAATGGAAATATACTAGAAGCGAGAAGATTAATAACTCCATCAGTCCGCTTAATTATGTCCAATGTATGTCCAAGCATACCTTCTAACATAATAATGGACGAATTAATAAAACTAAGTTTAAATCCTCTCTCAGACATATCATATCTACGGATAGGAGCAACCAATCCTGCCTTTAGTCATATTCTAAGCTTCCGAAGACAAATTTTCGTTTCACCTTTTCCAGACAACTTTGTACTACCTGAATCTTTTATTATCGAGTTGGAACAAACATCATACCGCATATTTATAACCCAAAACGAAAATTGTTTCAAATGCAAATTAACTGGACACCAGGCAGCTAATTGTCTAAATATTTCACCTTCTAACCATCCTCACAATGATAGTGCAATGCAAACAAAAATAAGACAAAATTCATCAATAAATCATACTCAACAAGATAATCTACAAAATACTCCCGCAATCTCAAATACCACTCCCTCCACACTTACTACGTCTTCTCATACCACATTACAAAGAGTAGCAATCCCAAATTTATCAATAAACCAAACCCAATAGTGCTCACTACAAAATACATCCATACATTTGACCACTTCTTCAGTTAACACTACAATCGCAACACCTACATCGTCTGAGTCATCCTCTAATACCCAAAAACATAAATCAACCTTACCCGAAACAAGTCAACACTAACCTCCAAATAAAAATACACATTTGAATTCTTACGAACCCCAAGTAACTTCGAACAAAGCAACCGGAAAAAGAACCCTAGAAGATGCAATCACGCCACCCTCCGAAGAAAACTTTGAAAAACCTAAGCTTCAATTAAAGAAAAAAACCAAAACTGATGACAAAAACTTAAGAAATGATATACCAAATCTCCAAACATTATTGGAACCAGTTCGAGAATATGTAGAAAGGGAAAAGCAATTGTTAAGCTTCGATCAAGTAGTGGATCTATTCGAAAATATACAAGGATCAAAAGACATAATCAGCGTAACAAAATTGTACTCAGAAGACTCTTATGTACTTATAAAGTTTCTAACGGAATTACATTCATACTACATCGACAAAAGAATGAAAACCATAAGCACCAAATTAATACGAAAACTTGGCAAACACATAGGTTTACTCTCTACAGTGAAAACTTCATTATCGGAAGAAGATTCCGACTCATCGGTAAATAATTCCTCTAAAGAATAATAATATCACTGTTGACTTCATGTCTGTTCCATCACAAGTCTTAGGAAAAAACATGAATATTAAAAAACACAATAAGTTATCTTAAAGACTCAGAACTGTATCAATTATTGTAATTTTTTCTACCTTTACCTGTATTATATTTTTTAGGTCGCTAATAACCCTTGTGGTTGCAGCGTAAATAATAAAAAAAAAAAAAGAAAAAAAAAAAAGCAGTACTTTATATTGTTTATTTTATTTAGCATATTTACCAGAACATAATTTGTGTATTTGCAGATTTCGTTAAATACTTATTAGTATCTAAGTTTAATTTTATTATACATCTTTGATTGTTGTATCTAAATTTTCAATCTGCTTGTTTTTTTTATGGTTAAATTTTATCTTATATATATTTATAGATTAGTATAGTATATTGTATTTTTATTTATTGTATGTTACACTTACCGAAACAGGTGTTCCCACACCTCTCGGAGACCTTCGGGTTAATTTATTCACATTTTTAATTATTGAAACAAATTTTGTATGATTGTTGAATAAATTATTATTATTATTATTATTATTATTATTATTATCTAATGGTTTAGATAATTCTATAAAATTCGGCATCAGTCAAACCCTTTTTTTCTGTCACAACAAATGTTATTTTTAGTGACGAAACATTTAAAACCATATTACACATTAATTATTTAAACAAAAATCTTACTTGCCCTGCATTTTTTATAAACAAAACATAGTAGACGTTATTTCAACAATAAAAAATACACTTTGAACAAAGTACTTTTAATGTAAAATAAATGAAGTAGTAATTACGTGTACCGGTGGGACTTAAAGGTCGAAAAATTATAATTTCGTCTGGGATTGATAGGGTTAAGCGATTTTCTCCAATTTTTTGTATTTTAAAATAATGAAATTCTACAAACACAATCTAACAAGATTGTATTAAAAATTGCTAACCAAAAAAATCATATTATTTCTACAAAATGTTGCATTCTCCAATTTGCTCTGATATTTTTATTTCTGATATGACTAAATTATTGGTTAGTTGGTTGTATAGACACTTCCAGATCTAGCTATAAACCAAAAATAATGCTGTTGACTGCTATCATTCATTCAGTTGTCATTTGTTCCTGTCCTAGACAACGTCACGAAGACAAAAATGCATTTTTCAGGTTTCCACAAAACCAAATACGCTGCATCAAAATTTCATAAAAAATCGCTTGTAATATAATTGCATGAACAAGCGGCGGAGTTTTTCAACCATGGCCAGTCACTCGAAGGGAGAGCAATTTTTCATTTTTAAAAGGTTTATCGTTTTCACATCAGTCATTAAAAGTGCCAGAATGCCTAATCCGGCGTGTCTTTCCATCGTTTATAAATCAATTGTTTGTTGTGTTTGTTATGTAGCTAAACGTCACTCATAGGGCAATATAGACAGATAAATCCCGTCAAAGTATAATTTTTTTTATTATCTTTCATACACATATATTAGCAAAAATAAAATAAAACTCCTGCAAAAATAACGAACTTTTGTAATATCGATGGGTTTTTGACAAAACATCGTAAACGAAAAAACGCACATTTTTCAGGAGACAACTTTGTCTGCTAGTAAGTTTTTGGCTAATACAATTAAAATTTTTAAATAATTATAAATTATTACATAAGAAAACATTCTTAATTTAAGAAAAAGCAACTGAAATCTAACATTCTTTTATTAAATTCCGTAACATATGACATTCTGTCATCATATCTATTGTTGTTTGTTTGGGTTTATATGACTGCGGATACTAAATGCCTTTGCCAATCTTACAATTTTTACTCATTTTTTTATTAGTCATTATTTCTTATACAATCTTATCCTAAATCTATTATCCTTATCCTTATCTACCAAGTAGTATTGATCTCTAATACATAGTCTTTTTTTGGTAATTTGTTTGTAGTTTTTTTTTCTATTAAGTGGTTTTTAGTTATTTATATATAAAATAGGTGATGAGGTCCTCAGAGTTCTACAGCAAACTCTTCTGCAGCTATCTACTTAATTCAATAGCTACCTTACTGTGGACTGTCCAAGTTCATCATTCTTTTCTCTTTTTTTTTTAATTTTTATTTAGTTTTTGTTTAATTATTATTTATTTATATTTTTTTATTTTATATTTTTTTTATTTTTTAGTTTTCTTTTTTTATTATTTTTTTTTATATTCTAACAAATTACAAAGAAATACGTACTCTATATTTACAACTACAATTTGAGTTTAATATCTAAAACATGTCTATACAATAATCTATATAAAAACTCATTGTTTTCTAATGTTAATAAATAATTTAAATTAATGGGATGGTGGACATCGGTCAAAGAATACAGCAAATTTAAAAAAATTATTAATCTTCTTAGATATAAGAGAACAGTCCAAAATTTTATGTTGTAGGTTACCCATCTGACCACAAGTACATTGTGGACTATCAGCTAGGTTTATTTTAAACATATATGATGGTGTAAGACAGTGGTTAAATCTCATTCTGCATATAGTTCTTGTCATATCCTTTGTGACTCAATTTTAGAAAACCAAGATTTATCCGTAATATATAGTTTCTGATTGCTTTGTAATGGTTTCCTGTATTTGTATTCTCATTAATATACCTTTCTTTCCATTCTTTCTTAAGCTCTTTGAATATGTCTGATTCTATATCTCTAGACGTACAAATATAATGAGTTAATACTCCTTGTTGTTTTGTTCTCCTCTTTCATTTAATATTACTTTTATTTTCTGCTGGTATTCATTCTTCTTTTTAGGATTTTTAAAAATATACGTATTCCATTCTCTTTGTTTGGCGCCTTTCTCTTTTCTTACCATTGATATTCTTTGTTTTATCTTCGATATAACCAAGAAATGGTCCGAATCGAAATTTGCGCCTCTATAAGTTCTAACATCTGTTACTGAGGTTGCCCACCCTAAGATATTAATATGTGATCAATTTGATTAAATTTATTAGTACCAGGTATCATCCAGGTTCCTTTATGAATATTTTTATGAGAGAAACACGTACTAACAACTCTTTGTTCGCCATTGCCAACTGTGCCACTCTTATACCGTTGTTGCTGCTAATATCATATAAACTATGCTTACCAAAGGATTCTGCATATATTGGCTCTTTTCCCAGCTTCGCATTCATATCACCCAGGACTATAACTGCATCTCTCTTCTCTGCGTTTTCACATTCTACTTGTAGTTGGTCATAGAATTGCTCGGTTACTAGTTCATCTGCTGCTTCTGTTGGGACATGGATATTAATAATTGTAATATTATGAAATTTTCCCCTTAGACGTATTTTGCATATTCTTTCATTAACTGGAGTAAAACCCAATACTGACCTGCGGCATTTATGGTTTACCATAAAACCCACTCCAAAGTCTCCTTGTCTTTCTGCTCCACAGTAGTACATACTGTATTCTTTTTTATTTATGCAACCATGCCCTTTAAATCTGATTTCTTGGAGAGCTGCTATGTCTACTTCGTACTTCAATATTTCCTGTGCAATACTTTGCATTTTGCCTGCCTGCAAATTGATATTTTTTTATAAGAGCTTTAAATACGCGCATTTTGATTTGACGTCTATTTGACAGTTCGATCATATCTATAAATAAATAATCATAAATAACGTAAGTAGCTTAACAGGAAAAATTTTATTAATAACAAAAATCGACAAATAAAAATAAAATTTAGTAGGTATTAATTATCTGTGACACTCTGCTTTTCTTTATCAGGTTCTGCCAATGTATTAAAAATGTCACTTTGTTAACTTAACTGTTCATATTCCTGCACAAACTGCTGTGGTGTGACATGTTTCCGGCATAGGTCCATAAGGTTATTGAACTATATATATTTAGGGATTCTACAGTAGTTACTGCCTTCCCTCGCTCAACCATTTCCATCTCTCTCTGTTGTTCCATTCTCCATCGTTTAGCCCTCTCTTACTCATGGCGTCGTCTACTTCGTTCCTCCAGGATTTTCGGAGTCGTCCTCTTTTCGTCCTTCCTATGGGGCTTCATTCGGTTATTCTCTTTATCCATCTGCTGTCGCTAGTTCTTCTTAAATGTCCATACCACTTTAGCCTTTTTTGTTCTATATATGTTAGTATGTCTGTTTCTATTGATGTTCTTTGTTTTATTTCGTCATTACTTCTCCTATCCATTCTTGTTACTCTACAGCATCTTCGCAGGCATTGCGTCTCTGTTGCTACTATCTTACTGCTGTTTTTCTTGTTTATGGTTCAATTTTCAGCCCCATTTATGTCCTAATACTTCGCACTAATGTTTTATAAATATGTCTTTTTGTCTTCATATTTAGGTGTCTATCCCACCATACCGAGTTAAGTTATCGGATTGCTGTTCTTGTTTATCATAATATTGGTGTAATTTCTTCCTCTGTTGTGATTTCGTGATTATAAACCCCAAGTATTTGAATTTATCCTTTCCTTTGATTGTTACATTGTCATCAATCTGTAGATCTTCTATGTCTTCTTCACTTGTAGATAGGTACTCAGCCTTGGTATTTTCTTCTTGTAGTTTCTTCATCATGTAGCTGAGGTCGTCTTGGTCTTTTCCAATCACTACTTGATCGTCTGCAAAGCTTAACGTACATAGGTATTCGTTACGTACCGGTACTCCCATGCCTTCACATTTTCTTTTCCATGTAAGTATATTCTAAATAGGGTTGGAGATGTGGAACAACCCTGCAAGAGTCCTTTTGTTATGGTGAAGTCTCCTATGATTCTTGTTCTCATTTTAATGGACACTTTATTTTCTTTATACAGAGCTTTTGTAGCTTCTATGAGTTCCGTCTGTATTTCTAATTTGTACATTGCCTCCCATAGTTCTGACCTTGGATCCTCACCGATTTTGTCTTTTATCGCTTGCTCTATCTTTTCTCGCAGTATCTTCCCATATAATCCTATTGATGATATTACGCTTATTCCTCTGTAGTTTTCGCATCGTTTTCTATTTCCTTTCTTAAATATATATGTCATATATGCCTCCGTCCATTCCTTTAAACTAAGCGTTATTGAACTAAGCACCCGAAATTGCCAATGGCCTGCTATATAGCACTTCTATTTTCTCTATGGCAATTTTTGATCGTGTGCCTGTAATAAAATAATACGTAAAGTAAACGGTAAGGATTTTTTATCATTCATAAAGTGGCCGCATTAGATGAAAATAGAAGTTTTATTTTAAGGTTTGTTATCCTCATAAAAGATGTAGTGCCAGGGTGTAGAATTATCATGTAGTGTAGAAATGTGTAGTGTAAAGAATGTAGTGATTATCGAACGATCAGTCTAATGTCACATACCTTAAAAACCCTGCTAAAAATCATCCATAATAGAATACACGCTAAGCTGGAGATGGATATTAGTGATTCCCAGTTTGGATTTCGGAATGGAGTGGGCACAAGAGAAGCACTATTTTCTTTTAACGTGCTGACCCAAAGATGTTTGGATGTTAATCGAGATCTTTATGTATGCTTTATAGACCACAACAAGGCATTCGAGAACGTAAAACATGACCGACTTATTGAAGTATACAAAAACAAGAATCTGGATGTGAGGGATGTAATATTGTTATCAAATTTATACTACAACCAACGATCAAATGTGAAAATTGGAAGAGAAGTGTCAGAAGAAGTGAAGATAAGGAGAGGGGTCAGGCAAGGTTTCATACTGTCGGCGTTATTGTTTAATGCTTATTCTGAAGAAATCATACAAGAAGCTTTGGTAAACGAGACATTTGGAGACATAAAAGTGAACGGAATTTTAATCAATAAAATTAGACATGCCGACGATACAGTCATAATAGCCGACTGGAAAACTTAGAAAGAATAATGAACAAAATATTAAGATATATTGGAGAATACGGACTCTCTCTTACCATCAAAAAAACAAAATTCATAAAAATTATCAAGAACAACAATACAAACGAAATATTAACGGTAGGCAGCCAGGACATTGAGAAAGTAAAAAGATATAGTTACTTAGAAATGATAATCACAGAAAATATAGATGTGACGTTTATAACGTTACAACCCTATTGAAGCTGGCAATGGGATAAGACAGGGAGATTCCCTGAGTCCTCTATTGTTTAACCTGATTATGGATGAAATAATAAACAAAGGTAACACCTAAAAAAGGACACCAAATGAAAGAAAAGCAATTTAAAAAAAACTGCTATGTAGACGACGCAATACTACTCTCTCAAAGTGAAGACGATTTACAACGTATGCTGCACCAATTTAATATAACCGCCAGAATATTTAACATGTCAATTTCCCCAAAAAATAAAAAATGCATAGTTACAACAGCAAATTTACTAAGATATAAATTAGAGCTGAAAGGTCAGTTAATAAAATAAGTGATGGAGTTTAAATATCTAAGCATTACTTTATCTTGCTACGGAAAGCTCGAAACTAGAGTGGAAGATCAAGTGAATAGAGCAAACAGAGCCGCAGGCTGCCTTAATGAAACAATATGGAGAAATAAAAATATCGGGAAAGAAACGAAAGGCAGATTTTACAAAACAATCATCAAACTAATAATGACATACGTGGCAGAAACAAGACCTGGCACAGCGAGGACAAAAAGGATTTTAGAAACACCATAAATAAAAACACTTGAAAACATTGATAGTAAGACACTATAAGACAGAGCTAGAAATACAGTTATTCATAAGCGTTCTCAACGTGAAAATTAATCTTTTCTGTCTTTAGGAAGCAACGATAAAATGGCTTCGAAACGGACGCAATAGCGACATCAGATATTAAATTCGTAAAATAGTTTCGAAACACAATTCAGATAACTACCTTAATCTGGAGCCTTCTAAAAATTGCAAGGCATAGCCAGACGTTGATAAAGATGTAAATAGAGACATGGGGAATCTAAAATTTGCATTCCACGACATATCTCCTCAACTAAGCAGAAATCGTTAGCGAATTGGTTTCTTGTACTCATACAGCGTAGATCCGAATAAAAATAAAATGAATAAGACAGTCAAGATTTCATTTTACGTACAAATCGTCTATGAATAACTGTTCTGATGAGCTTTATTAAAGCGAAATAGGTATAAACAGATACATAGACGATTTGTACGTGAAATGAAATCTTGACTGTCTTTTTCATTTTATTTTTATTCGGATCTACTCTCTATGAGTACAAGAAACCAATTCGCTAACGATTTCTGCTTAGTTGAGGAGACATGTCGTGGAATGCAAATTTTAGATTCCCCATGTCTCTATTAACATCTTTATCAACGTCTGGCTATGCCTTGCAATTTTTAGAAGGCTCCAGATTAAGGCATTTATCTGAATTGTGTTTCGAAACTATTTTACGGATTTAATCCACAAATATTTATAAGCAATTATAATAGAATATTTTCTTCTTTTCATGAATATATCCAAGTTTACACAGATGCATCTAAAACAACTTCTGGTGTAGGATCATCATTTGTTATAAGAGACATAATAAAAAGTTTCAAATTGCCCACACAATCCATTGTGATAACGGGAGAATTGTATGCAATATACAGAGCTCCAATTCACATACAAACAGTCAAACCAGATAAATTCCTTATTATTACTGACTCAATCAATTCCCTCCATATGCTGTCAAAAATGTACACTTGCAACCCGATTGCTAAATTAATTAAAAACAAGATGCAGCAGCTGGAAAACAAAACATTAGTCTTCGTGTGGGTACCATCACATATAGGCATTAAAGAAAACGAACTAGCTGATAAAAGTGCTCGAGAAATAGCAAATTCCCCAAATACCAGACCGATAATAAAACCATTAGCAGAAGATCTCAACCCGTACTTTAAACAAAAGCTGATATGTAATTGGACTAAATGTTGGGAAGAAAAACCTCAAAGTTAAAAGAAATTAAACAAAATTTTGGACGATGTACTAACAACGTCCCTAGCCGTTTCCTTCAGGTTGTATTAACCAGACTCCGATTAGGACACAGCAAACCCACACATGAATATCTCATGAAGAAGGAACCTCAACCAAAATGTACGAGTTGTGACGTGCCGTTAACAGTGAAACACGTATTAACGGAGGGTCCCAAATATAGTGCTGAAAGACTAACTAATAAAATTCCATCAGTTATAAGAGATATTTTTAGTGTGTACCAGTAAAAATATTGTGAAATTTTTAAGAGACTGTAACATATTGAACCACATATACATATATTCTTTATTTGTTATTTGTAATCATTATTGTTTGCATTAAATTCATCCGCTAATAACTAATATGGTTGATGCGGCTGCCTTTAAATAAAAAAAATTATTGTTCAACTTTGAACCTTTCCACTTGATTCCAGTATAGATTTGTTATTATTCGCAAAACTTTATCGTCATATTCAATTGTTTTTAATATTTCTAACATTTTCTTATGCCAGGTGTTGTTCAAAATCTTTTCAAAATTAATTGCACAAATGTATATATTTTAATTTGTATCTTTGTTCTGTTTGTCTTTAGGAGCTATGCCCATTTAGGCAGCAACATTTCTTAAAATTACCGCCCAACTAAACCTGCCAAACTATTACAAACCTAATCGCATATGTAAATGCTATATACCGTAATTTTGCTGAGGCACAAGATGGAGACTGCAATTGCTTCAATGTCAGTAGTAAGTATGTGATATGTAGAAAACAGATCTCTGAAAACAGAAATTTTACAATGACAACCTTTCTAATTTTTAAGCTGTCCAATTTTGGTATCTTTAAAGTTTGCCTGTGGTAAACATATAAATTCTACCTCGGTTTCTGCGATCAATTGTTGGAGTCTTTTATATCTCAAATATAATCCGTCACAATTCCATTTAATTAATTTGAAAGTAACTAAGTAATTAAAAGATAGATTTTGTGATGTATCTGAGAGATAATTGTCGTCAGTGAATGATTGTAATACTCTAGCGTTGCTATTATCTGCGGTTAATTATTTCTTTAATTTTTTATTGTTTTTGTAACTCTACTCTTAATAAATCTTTCTGTTAAATAAGGATATATCTTACACATATCGTCTAATAGGACTCTGTATCTATAGTAATTTGCAGTGTTTTCATTATTGGGTTGCCGTTGAAAAATGAGTTCTTAAGGAATGCAATAATCTGATCAGCGGTTAACGTCTAGTCTTTGCGATTTGTGTTATAGATATTTTTTAGAAATGTCTTTGTATTGTCCGATAGAGTACCTTCGTTTGTAGACTGCATCCTAGGTTTCTTCTTAACTAATTTTGGTTTATCAGTGCTGGGGGTGTGCTTTGGAGGGGGCATTATATCAACGTCGGATGTATGGTCTTTAAGATAATTTGTGTCATTAGTTGATGAATGTAGTCGTTTGTTACCTAGTGCTGATAATAGTGTAGTTGTTTAAAGATGCTTAGAATTTGTATCAACTATTGTAGTTGTTGACAATGTTGATGATAAATTATTTGATTGCTGCAATGAGGTTGTTTGTGTATTTGTGTAAGAACATTTATTTGCTGTATGTCCATTCTATTTACAAAGAAAACACTCCATACGATCTGTGGACAAAAATATTCAATTTTAAGTTAATTTCATATGTTATAACTTTAATTCCTTCAGCCGGAAGATTTCTAACCCTTTTCTCAATTTATTAGACTCACTTATATTAACCTTTTTACCATACGAGCAGTATTAAACAATTTCATTTAAATACGAAGTCTAATATTAGCTACAAATATATACTATTCAATTTTACCTTCTCCTAAATGTGGGCAACATAAAAGGACAATTCCTATCTAAGCTAATTTGTTACAAATTATACTTTTAAGACCACACTCCATACGACAAAGAGTAACATAAGCTGCCTAATGCATACGTCATTCTCTTAAACATGACCTTTAACAACATCAGTAATTTTACATTTTTTATAAAAATTTTTAAATCCCAACACCTGGATTGATGTTATCATTTTTAACATCATCAAGGATTTTAATCTTTTGGCATTAGTAATGCTATGTTTAACTAATATTGTTTCATGGTACATTGACATTTTGTTTTCGATACCGTTCATGGGTATCTTGTCAATCAGTTACCAGCTGAAGTCCGTTTGAAGAGGTACTCTCCGGACGCTGGAACTCACTTAAAGCATGGGTGTATGCTACCTGAAGTAAAATTTAATTAAAATATTAAACATCAAATAATAATAATAACATTATGTACAATCTTTGGTAACTTTATATATTTTAAAGGGTTTTTACCCTAATATTTTGGTGGCTCAGGCATGGTAACCTGTAAGTATAACCATTTTGCTTTTTTAACCTCAGTCAAAATTTTAAACCACGTTTGCTTTAATTAAATGGTTTATACTTATTTTAGGTATTTTTAACCTGATGATGGAAACTGTTGGTCCGAAAACGTTCGTGTTTTTGATGTAGCCCTTTTAACGATTTTTTTTTTTAAATATACCTATTTACAAAGATTTAACCTCTTTTTTTTTAAATATTCTATATGGGATATTCTCATGCTGTATTAAAAATGACGTTTGAAGCTCGTAGCTGGGGTAACGTAGACTTGACTAGGGATGGGAAAAATCTAACGGTTTTAACCGAAAACCGGTTTTTTTACTTCACAATAACCGGTTTTATCGGTTGTTTTTTTGTCCCGGTTATAACCGGTTTTTTATTCTTAAAGTAAAAACCGGTTATTAGGTTTTTACGGTGATTAGGATTAGGCTAGGTATTATTTTGGATCCCAATCATAATTATTATACTCAAGTAATTATTCCAAATAAAACCATAATTCAAATTTTATTTTATTTTATAAATAAAGAAGCAAACTGAAAGTGTAAACTCACATCAGCCAGAAACAATAAAGTTTTATTCTAATATTTCGTTGAAAAGGTATTTGTAATCATATTTTCTTAAGAAGTGATCTGGTACATCATCTGATTTTCACACTCGACTCTTGACATTGAAAGTGGGTGCATGGCTTTTTCTGATTACCTAAAATAATGTTTTGACTATAAATATCGAATTACCGATTACGAATACCAATCTCCAAGGTTTCCCTATGTTTTCAAAATAATACACCCGTACAGGAAGTATTAAATTAGTTAAAATGTACCTATTATACAAATATACAAACGTGTTAAAAGTATATATGATAAATTTTTTTTGATGGTAGTAAAAATAAAAGATGAATTGCATTATCCAATTTATTTTTAAGTAAAATATTTATGTTGATACTATTTTTTTAAATCCCATTTAAAAGAGTCTGGGAAATTTTTTATAAGTTGAAATGGTTGGGGTGGGAAATTTGAAATGGTTGGGGATGCAAACTAAAGTGCATTGTAAATGTAACTTTGTAACCTATTGGAATAAAAAAGCCATAAACCGGTTTTTGGAAAAACCGGTTTTTTTGGCCGGTTATAACCGCCCAGTTAAACCGTAAGCAAAAAAAAACGGTATTACCGAAAACCGGTGTTTTGTCAAAAACCGCCATCCCTAGATTTGACGTCTGAAACTAATAATATGCAAGGGGATCTCCTGGGATACCTGCCAATAATAATGATATAGATGACACCATTTGAAGTCCGAAATCATTAAGTACCTATTTTATGATAACCTTCATCATCATCATCACTGGCTCGACAACCCTTTTTGGGTCTTGGCCTGTTCTAGGATTCTTCTCCATTCCGATCTGTTTCGTGCTTTTTTTCTCCAGTTTTTTATTTTTAAGGTTGTTATATCATTTTCTATTTGTTCTAAGTATCTCAGTTTCGGTCTTTCTCTTGTTCTTTTTCCTACTGGCATCTGTTTGAATATTTTGTTTGGTATTTCGCCTTCTTCCATTCTTTGTACATGTCCTATCCAACGCAGCCGTCCTATTTTGATGAATGTTATAATATCCGGATCCTGGTATATTTTGTATAGTTCAGAGTTGTATCGTCTTCCCCATATTCCGTTTTCTTTTGTGCCCTTATATATGTGTCGCAAGATTTTTCTTTCGAAGGTGGCTAACAACGTTTCCTCTCTTTTAGTAAGTGTCCAGGTTTCTGAGCCATATGTGAGTACCGGTCTTATTAGGGTTTTATATATTTGGCATTTTGTCTTTCTTGCGACGTTATCTGATCTTAGGTGTCTAATTAAACCATGGTAACATTTATTTGCAATAAATATTCGCCTCTTCACTTCCTCCGTAACGTTATTATCAGACGTGACTAGGGATCCCAAGTATATAAAGTTTTTTACCGCCTCTATGTTGTATTCTCCTATTGTTATATTTTGTGGCTGCCTTATTTCTGCGTTTTTTCTTACCTGCATATATTTTGTTTTGGTCTAATTGATTTTAAGACCACTATTTTGTGCAGCTCGTTCTATTTGGTTGTATGCCTCTATCATTTCTCTTCTTGATCTTGCGATTATGTCAACATCATCTGCAAATGCTAGTATTTGCACGCTTTTATTAATGATTGTTCCTCGTGTATTGACTGTTGTGTCCCTCAGTATTTTCTCGAGCACGATGTTGAACAAGATGCATGATAGAGCGTCTCCCTGGCGTAATCCCTTTTTCACATCTATTGTTTCCGTTAATTCATTTTGTATCCGGATTCTACTTTCTACTTTTAGAGATTCTTTTATCAGTTCTATTAGTTGTGTTGGTATATTAAATTCTTTCATTGCTTTTATTAAGAATTCTCGGTTTATATTGTCATATGCGCTTTCAAAGTCTATGAAGAGATGATGGGTGTCGATGTTATATTCACTTGTTTTTTCGAGGATCTGACGCAAAACAAATATCTGGTCTATTGTTGACTTCTGTCTACAGAAGCCACTTTGGTATTTGCCAACTATTTTTTCAGCGTGTGGTCTAAGTCTTTCATAAATGACATTGGACATTATTTTGTACGCTGCATTCAGCAGCGTGATTCCACGGTAGTTTCCACATTCTAACTGATTTCCTTTTTTATGTAGTGGTACAATAATACCGCTATTCCACTCCGTTGGTAGCTGTTTATTCGACCATATCTTTGTTACCATTTATGATAACCTTATTAGGTATAAATTGACAGACATTTAATATCAATATTCTCTTAGCTAGAGAAATTAGTCTTATTATACTCAGCTCAACAAAATTTATAGTTACAGTGGAATGCTCTAATACAGGGATCCTCACTAGGATTTCTTTGAGAGCTTAATAGTTTTAATGAAATTTTCCTCAGAGCCGCAAGTGGCGGTATGAAATAACTTTAAAACTATATGACTATAACATAAGTTTATTACAAGTTACAAAAAGTAGGAAAAGTCTTTTACTTCACTCCAGAAATGTCAAGTCCTGAATTTGTTAATTCTTTGAAGTCGACGGTAAAATCTTTCACAGTTCTCTAGAATGGCATCTATGTTAGCAGGTTGGGAAGAAACTAAAATTCTCAAAATGTTTTCAACGTCCACACTAGTTAGCCTAGATTTGTAATTGTATTTTATGAACTTCAGCTTACTGAATATAGATTCACAGACATATGTAGATGCAACAATACACAAAATTTTCTGAGCGCAGTCAATTATGTTAGGAAATTATTTTCAACTGCTTCCCAAAACTTATAGTGAGTTTTTCCTTCTTTTTATTTTCAAAAATACTTTTGAGCTCTGTATCATTCTAAAGATCAATTAACTCATTTTTCAAATCCCTAGCTTCGTATCCAAAAATAGAAAGATGAGCTACATTTGCTGTTGTTATTGCTCATGGATTTTCCACCGAGCGAAATGGTTCTTGGAACTTCCTGAAGTCATTAAACCTCACAGACATTTCATCCTTTAGGTCTGCTAACAGCTTTAGTAGGTCAGAAATCTCTTGACTTTCACGAAAGAATGCTTTAACGGAAGGAAAGCTGGAATAATCTTCCTTTGACAATTCTGCAATATACATATTCAGCTTCTGCTTCAGTGAAAACCCAATACTCATCATTTTCGTGTGGCGTACAAAACCGAATCTATATAAAAAAAGTTACAAAATGTACCAAATATAAATCAGACGTACATGCGGAAAGAAAAGTACTATACGGTGACAGTCTGGGAATGGCTCGCGGCTAGACAAAACAGTGGAGATGGTCGTGCGGTCCACAAAACAAAAATATCCGAAGTTATATCAGGGGCGCCAGGTAAATTGGCCCACAGCCTTCCCTACGTTATTATTCAATAAATCACCAACTTACCAATAGGTTTACTACTAAAATACTAAGTAACAGTATACAACCTGAATAAATAAAAAAAAATTAATGAAATTGTCAGATTAGAATTTAGTCAATTTTAATAAATAGATTCCCAAGATAGTTGAAAATAAATACATATTACAATATTATTTAACTTTACCATAGGCTTAATAAAAAAAATAATATAAAAATGCGGCTTCTACTTGCCTAACAAAAATTCTTATATATCTCACAACTAAAAAGTTATTTCTATTTAACAGAACAAAATAAAAGCAAAGACGTATCAAAAGTACCGGACGCTAAGGGGTGTGCGGTTCAATACCAACCAAAAAAATAAATAATTAACGCAAATAGGACACCACGTGAGCTCAACAGCAAATAATCTTTAAAAAACTATTGTATTCCGTAAACAAATTAGACGGCGCTTTAAATCTTCCGTTGAAAATTAATTATATCGATCCATACCTCGAATTTTCATATACTTTACCGCGTGGTATTCCAGTAACAGTTCAGCGTGTCTTCAATCCAAAATCCCATACGATTGCCGATGTACATAGACTTGTGTGACAATGTTGAAAAGTTGAAAATTACAGCCAGACGGAAAAATACGAAGAAGAAGAAGCAGAGAAAAACAAACAACAAACCCTGAAGCAAGAAAACATTAATTACCATCTGTGTCTAAAATAGTTATTTGGAAATAACTATATTGATTTTAACACTTTGTTTATCTGCCTTTTGGCGATAATGGAGCAATACAAAAAAAAACTTGTCTCCGAACTTGAATGTATAAAAACTGATAAAAATGTGAATAGCTTTTTAGAGATGGGATAAAAAAATAACTACAACTTTTTAATTAATTAAAAACGAAATGTTCTAACACTCACCCTTCTTAGCCAGATTAGGGGCTTGAAATATCCCAAATTGGACCGAAACGTAGTCGGCTATTTGGACTCGTGATTAAGGCTAATTTCTTGATCTAAATGCGACTCCCGGTATTCACGTGTACTGTAGATCCGCTTTTTTTGGCGAAATTGTGGATATTCCAAAAAAACCCTTCCACGAAGGCAGCAAATCCACACGGTTCGGATTAGTCCAGATCCCACATGGAACAGCAGCAAAAAAACAAAATGCCGTTTTTAACCTAGCCCAACCTTTCAGTAACACCGTCAAACCTAGAATCCCCTAGAATCACTCCCTTTCCGTCGTCTTTCCGAACACTTGACAACTTGACACACGGAGGTCACCGAATAATACCGAGATTCAAACATTTCAATTTTATGATCCCAATTCTTCCAAGATGACTCGAGAAAGAACGATCTAAATTAGTTTCTTCACAAAAAAGAGGACGTTTTCCCTTAACTTCAGCACAATTTGCCAGACATTACCCCTATTTGAAAATTACTAATTTTATTTTCGCCACCTTGCTTATAATATATTATAGGCAACCGCTCTTACACGTCTTGAATTATTTAAATTTTGATAAAATAGAGGTGGGACTTTCTACTTTAAATTTGGAACGTAACATTCGTTACAATGTTATTGTAGTCTCTTTGCAATTTGGTTAATGTTTCATCCATAATGCTCATTGTATCAGTGAGAAATGCTACTTTAAGCCACCAACTAAAATTATGAATATCAGGAAACTCTTTATTCTTTGTAACCGAAAACAGACTAATTTCAAGTCGAATGCTGAAGAAACGTTCCAAAACTTTACCCTTACTCAGCCAAATTACTTCTGTGTGGTAAAGAATTTCCCCATATTGCGACATAAGTTCTTTCAAAAATTCTTGAAACTCTCTGTGGTTTAGTTCATTTGATCTTATGACATTCACAATCTTTACAAGTGTTTTCATAACACAGCTGAAATTTTCACCAAATTTACCAAAATGACTATTGTCATATATGTTTATTGGAAATACTCGACATCATTAGCACGTGCAAATCCTACCCTGTCGCCTAATTTCCTATGAAATTAAAATGGTAAATGTTTTTAGGGTCCATTTATTTTTTCGGGCATGCGTATTTACGAGGTCTACGAGGTATTGAAACATCTTCACTGGCCGGCCAGTGATACTGTGGTGGGGGTAAAGATGACTAATAATTCGAAATGCGGTACAATGCATGGCGCCGCTCTACACCACTGTAATCTGATTAAATACATAAATAGAAACATATTATAACTCGCAAATTTTGTTTTACTGCCTAGCAGTCTGAGGGCCGCGAAAAATCGCTCCGAGGGCCGCATGCGACCCACGGGCCGCGTAGTGAGTATGGCTGCTCTAATATAAGCTGGTCTACAAGCTGGGTACTTGATAAGTAGATACACCCTCGGTTGTTTGAAATTTTCGATGCAAAACAAATATTTTTGGGATAAACGATATTTCCATCTGCTTTACCGTAGTCCAGTAACACAAGATTGGGATGAGAATATATGATAATTGCTGGTTCTTTTTTTTTGAAAAATAGGTTTAGGTGTTGTTTTAGCTGCAGCAACGTAAGAGGTTGTAGGTGTATTGTTTTCTCCATCATTCGGTACCATTATTGATTTTGTTATAGTTGAAGTAGTTTGTTTAATTTTGTTGCCCTTGTAGTCAAAAGTAACAGGTTTAGGATTATCCATAATTATTGTAATTATTGACCAGTGTCTTGATAAAAACAACACAATATTTTGTATTACTGGTTGCCTATAAAATTGACGTAAAGTAAAACGTGACTTGAAACCATCGAGTTAGAATCTATGGAGAGGGCATTACGAGACTAAAAATGACCTCACTTTGGCCATATTGTTATGATCGTTTTGACAGATCGTATATAATTAATTACGTTTGTTGTTTTTCCAATATTTTTAGTCTTTTAATACTTTTATAAAAACTGTAATATATTGTGATCTTCTTCTTCTGGTTCCTATCCGTTTCGGATGTTGGAAATCATATTGGCAATCATGACCTTGCTCGCTGCGGCTCGAAACAGCTCCGTTGAGGTTTTCTTAAACCATGTTCTTAAACCAATTCCGCAGCCATGATATTCTCCTTCTACCGGGTCCTCGCTGAATATTGTGATAGTGCATAATAATGGTTTTTTCTTCTCAACGTAGTTGCAGTAGCAGAAGCAATGTTAATAAAAAATCTTCAGGAATAACGTTCCACAGGTATGGTAATAATAATATGTAAATAAAGAAAGTATACAGTATGTAAACAAAGTGATGGCCCGTACTTCAGAAAATAAATTAATAGTATAATAAATTAATAAAATAATAGTAATTATTCATACTTGAAATGTATTAATGTTTCACTAAAGAGCACAAAAATTTTTAAATGAATATAACGAAATAACGATTCTCAACATACAAAACGACCTTCCCACGTTCAGACACAGTAAGAATCTAAAATAATTTTTAAATTGACATTTATTGGTATCAGAAAATTTTTAAAAGTTGGTAAAATGGTTGAGCTTTTTAATAATTCGCCTCTTTTCAAATATCCTTTTAATATTGCTGATCAAAACCAACCGATATATTACCGGCGATTCGTTAACCTATAAAGTTTGCTTTAACTGATTCCACTTGACCTGTCTAAGAGTAACAGTGACAGGTAGACAAATTGGATCATCACAAAAGAAAATGGGATGATTCAATTTCACGACCCAAGTTTACTGCTGCGATTTTATAACTTAGTGAAATGCCTTAGGGATGCTAGAATTTGAGCTCGAACATTTTTGATTTTAGTGAATTTCCGGTATGTACGCTTAGTTTGTTGGGTCCTTTCATGTTTCGGAGAAAATAAATATTGATTTTGGGTAGTAAACAGAGACGATGCACTCGTATGTGTATTACAAAAACAAAACTACTTACGGTTGCCTATATCAAACTTGGGATATATTTTAAATTAATTTTATTAACTTTAACAAGTCTAATAATCTTTACGTTAGATTTTTTTTGTTATTAGCATACTTAGGCAGATATGATAAACATATAGTATATGCGCATAAATATAGACTGGAAAATATACCTAATTTTGCTATCTTTTTTTTACAGCCAATTTTCAACAAAGTTGTTTTAACCAATTTTACTTTGGATGCCTCAGCTCGTGCTTCAAGTTCGTTTTTGTACGGAAAACAAGTCAATTCAGCTAGTCCTGGGTGCAGCAAACTTTTAATGATTTTGATATATTGGTGCATTTTCAAACAACATTGAAGGAATGAAGGTAATTTAAAATCGATTAACTTAAATTACACAGCTAATAGCATCAAATAATCATTTGCAAGATATTAATTGCACTTGAATTTGGTATATTAAATTTTTTAAACACTCACTATGGCAATTTAATAGAAAAATTTACACATAATGTTATATTACAACTAAAAGTCCTTAGTCACTACTTAAACTATGAGAAAACGAATATCTTTAGTCTTTTACAGGGTAAAATCAGGGACACCTAAAAAGAATAAAATATTATTTTAAATATTTTTCAACTTCATAACTAATTTCAATGATTTATTGATTTACATTAAAATAACTCTCATAAGAACAACAACAAAATTCTTTGAAATAAAGAAAATATAGTTAAAGTTTAAATCTAACACCATATAACCTCAAAATATGAACTTTGACAGTAAAATTACACCAAATGTGATTCTCAATCCGAGTCTGTGTTCTGTGTTTCCATCTAAAACATTGCGATCGCATGCTGAAAAACTTCAAAGGCAGCATCTGAGAGTGGACATTCTGATTGTTTCTTATTCTGTGGTGTAGCATTAGCTACTTGAAACAAACCTGCATATTCATTAAGCCCATAAGAACCATTATGAAAAGCGGAAATAATACTGCTTAAATCTTATGTGCTCCACTATCCACATGATGACATTCTGAAATAAATGAATGACATGAATAACATTTATTTACCACGTAATGACATTCTGAAATAAAAAATAAATCTATTAAGAACTAAAGAAAAAAAGAAATATTGGAGTGAAAACTTTCCATAGAGGTATTATTCCGCAAATGAACAAGCAGAATTGCATATAAAGAGAAAGAAGAACAACTAAATGGGACTGGTTTAATTTACAATGCGGTTGCCTAAATTGGACCGGTCCAATTTATAAATCAATTATTGCTGGTCATATTAAGAATCCTTGTTCTAGACAATATCAAATTTCACCCACAACGGGTTTTACCAATGTGGAGGTTAGGTCACAAAAATAATCTTGCTGAATCTTGAGAAATAAAGATAATATAAGTGTTGTGATTACTTACTAAAACGATAAGTAGTAGTATGTTTCTATCGGAAGTTAAATAATCATGAAAATAATCATATTTTTTTAACCGTAGGCCTTACAGTAGGCCTTACTATAGACTAGTGCGTAGCTTCATATTGCAGACCGGGGCTAATTGTTAAAGTTTTAGATTTGGGCTCTGTAACTCAGACACTTTTTATTTTATCTTTTAAACCAAACATTCTCCAAATGATGGGTTGGTATATAGGCAACACATCCATATATTTTTGAAATTTTAGATACCCTTCGACAGGATTTGTGTGACAACATGCCCCCTAGATGAGGCATGTTGTCACAGTACCTGGGGCAAATTGTCACAGTATTACAAAAATCAAGTAAATGAGAAATAAAATGTTCTTATTCAAAAAAGAACTTACAAACACGAAAAGAATTACATATCGTCCCCCGAGTTACAATTATTGTGGCAGATATAAAATTGATTTCCATTGGTACAGTCAGTATATGCACATTGTTTGCATGCTGTTCACTGGATGAAACATTTAAGAGAACCACTGTTAAGTTCTCCGCAAACAAGACATAACAGTCTTGTTCTTCTTCTTCCGCACGCCATATATGTACAGTGAATTAAATATGGAAGAAAATTTTAAGATTGGATACAGCTTTGATTATATTATGAGATGGCATTACTAACCATTATTAAATTTTTTTCAAATGGTATTTAATTAGGTACAAAACATTTCTTAGTGATTCAAACATGATGCTAACTTATATTGTTTAAAATAAACAAATATTAAAGTTTATAATTTATTATTAAATAATTAACTTTATAATTAATAAAATAAACAACTATAAACAAAATTTTTACAATCTAGTCTAAGAGCAATATTAATTTAATTCTGGTTAAGTTACATTCTTTAGCGTTCTTAGTTTTAATATTTTAGTTTAGTACACCACTTTAACTTATTTGTATACTTTACACAAGTAAGGAGCGTCTATTCAAAACGACACATGTCCATCCTTAAGTGAAAATGAGAAAAAAGTGGGATTCTATAGAAATTCCTAAACTGAACAAGAATATAAGGTCAGAATCAAGGAAAATACATCTCTTCCCGTATTAAACACATAGGAAGATATACATATCCGAGCAAAACAGCACATGTCCCAATTGAGTAATTTAATTGTATATTTCGACCAAAACTACTTATGCCCATGAGTTCATAATATGGACTAGTGCAAATTCATTTCCAAAACAGCACATGTCCTGTCCACAATTCAAAGTTTTCTATATTAGGCTTTTTTACCTATTTTGTGTGCGGATACTCGGTCATAGAGGGCAATAGTAATCCTTTATAGTATTTTAAGGTGCTTGTTTACAAAAAAAAAAAGATATCTCCACGTTTTGTATCTGTGGTTAACATCTAAAGTGCTAGCATGCAGAGTACAATTATTGCTTTTCAAATACGTTGTTTTTGTTCTTAGAATTTTTAACAGCTACAAAATAGTTTTACCTTACTCTTTATAGTTGAAAATTATTTAATAATAAAATATGGATGGAACTGTGGGGCAAATTAACGTTGGCTCTAGAAAACGTTCGAGGCGAGATATTTTAAAAGAAGAGAAAAAAAGGACTAAAAGGTAAGAACTATTTTTAGCAATTCGATTACTAAATTTTAATATGCGTGTTCATTAAAGGTATACCAACAATGACACTGGAATGAAGAGATTCGCACGTCCTTGTAATCATAACTGGAAAAACTTAAATTGGAATTCAGTTTCGCTAGAAGAAATTAAGATACACAGGGAAAAACTTTATGGACATTCCAATAAAATTGATCAAGACCAGAAATTGAGCCATTTTATCTCAGTGTGTCCACCCCAGAGGAGACGTGGAAGGGATAACACAGAGGAAAATAATGTTAAACCTAAATCATTTCATGCCTTCTATTATTTCCGCACAAAAGGTAAGACGGTACCGGTGTGTAAAAAGTTTATTATGGCTGCTTTAAATATTTCTGCTGGTCGACTACGCACAGTTACCAGATTCCTCGAAAGAGGACAGATATCTTAAGATAGACGTGGTGGGGATAGAATTTCACGAACAAACGTCGACAAAAAAACCAAAGTTAAAGAATTTATAGCTTCAATTCCAGCAACCGAAAGTCATTATAATCGTAAGAAATCTTCACAAATTTATCTGGCGTGTGACTTAAATATCAACAAACTTTTTCAAATGTACAATAATGCGCAAGACGACTATAAACTGAGCCTTACTATGTTTAAACACGTATTCTGTCAAAACTTTAATATTGGTTTTAAGTCCCCAGTTTGCGATGTATGTGGTACTTGTCTTAATTTAAAGCACACTACGTAAATACACAGGTGAAAAAAGAACAAAATCATTACCGATTTATGAATTCATAAGTTACGTGCTAATGCATTTTACGAATTAGCGAAAGGGTCTCCTCCAAAAAGCATTTCGTTCGCTTGTGATTTGCAACAGGTCCATCCGCTTCCGAAAACACCAATCCAAGATGCGTTTTACTTACGGCAAATTAACTTCTACGCATTTTATTGTGCTGAAATGAACAGTCAACATCCATCATTTTATACCTGGGACGAGTCGCAAGCAAAACGAGGTTCCACTGAAGTTGAATCAGCTTTAATACACCATTTACGCTCTTTGGATTTAACAAATTGTGAGCAAATACGGCTTTTTTGTGATGGTTGTGGTGGCCAAAATAAAAATTCGTATAAAATGCATATTTTGGCCTGCTGGCTTTTAGAATCTCCTGCGTCAGTCAAAACTATAATAATACATTTTCCAGTTCGAGGGCATAGCTACCTTCTAGCAGACCTCGCATTTGGAAGGGTTGAGAAATTATTGAAACGCAAAGACTTGATCACAAGTGTGGAAGAATACAATGAGGTTTACTCTAATATCGGAAATGTTATGATGTTAGAAAAGGAATGGTTTTTATATGATATAGAAAACATAACAGATGATCTATACAACAAAATTCCAGGAATAAAAAATTTTAAATGCATTGAACTCAAAAATTTACTACAAAAAACAATACTACAACCGTTAAGTACAGAGGTTCCGAATTTTATAGATTTCAAATCCAACTAGATCCATATCAATGCTTAGTAAAAAGGGGCAAAATTGAAAGTACATTCAAGTTAACACAGCTGTCAATTGGAAACGAAATTGCGAAAGAAAAGAAAAAAGACGTACAGCAATTGTTGGAAAAACAGTATAATAACGATGAAAAAAAAAATAGGAAGATCTACCAGAGCTGCCAGTTTTTAAAAACATTGTTTATGGAAAATCAATACAGAATTTTGAAGAATTGTCTACAATAGAGGTCGATGAAGAAGAGACATGCGATTACTTGGAAGTAGACTGCGGAAAGTTTTATATATAAATATTGAAGTTTATTGTTTATTTGTATATTGTAAAATGATTTATTTATAAATCATTTTACAATATACAAATAAACAATCTTTGATTTTCTGCATACTAATAATAATTTCGTGTATTTTACCAATAAACTGTTCAAAATGTCATGTCAAACACATGTCCGTCACTCAGTCCAGTCAAAACTGCACATGTCCATATTGTCTGAGCAAAACCACACATGTCCCAATTAAAAATAAGTATTTTTCATTCCTTATCAAACAAAAAAAAAGTAATTCCAACTGTATTCAAATCAGTGTGAGCGTATGTATACTTACTGACATTTTCGTCAACTAAAAATTACTTTCCATTGCGCAAACAGTTTTTGTAACATATTTCAAAACTACTTCAAGTGGACATGTGTAGTTTTGTGTGGACGCTCCTCAAGTGTAAAAACAAAGTGGTCCGAAAACGTAACACTTGGAATAGATGTGTTAATTTTTTATGACGAGCTTATACAGGGTGAGTCATAACTATTGGGACATAGACTAAGGACAGGTTATTTGGACCAAAATATGGCTATTGGGCCAAATACGCCTTAATAAAATGTTGCTGAGAAAAAAGATACAGGGTGTTAAAGTTAATTTTTGTTTTTCGTTTTTTGCTAATAGTTTCCCTGTATATTTATGAATTGCTATCAAAATTGGCACAGAGGCATAATCTTAGACAAGAAATAGTATTTTATTTACAATTCCACTATCAAATACCAAACTAATAAACAAAGTTGCAACTAACGTAAGGTTTCCGTTTTGACGATAAATCACAACTAAACACACTTTAACTTAAAAGAACTCACAAAAACTCAAACTAAATGTTCTACATGGTCTCCTTCGATTTCTATGCCTTTTCTAATTCTTTTTATAAAGGATTTTCGGACGTTAAAAAAATATTATTCTGTCCCCTTATAAGATTAGCTGCATTTTGAATGTATCTTTAAAGTTCGTCTCGTGTATTAATTTCATTGGCATAAACTAAGGACTTTATATGTCCCCAAACATAAAAATCTAGCGGGTTGTACTCAGGACTTCTTGGTGGCCATTGAAAATCACTGCCTCTGCCAATCCATCGTTGAGGAAATACGTCATTAAGATGATTTCTAATAGCTAATGAAAAATGAGGTGGCGCTGCATCCTGCATAAACCATATTTTTCTTCTTACATCCAGTGACAGATCATCTAAAATATCACTAAGAGTATTTTCCAAAAAGAATAAATAAGAATCTCCATTTAAATTCGGAGGAAGAACATAAGGCCCTAGTAGTTGGTCGCCTATAATGCCACACCAAATATTCAATTTAAACTCATGCTGAAAATGTCTAACTTTAATAGCATGCGGGTTTTCTTCTTCCCAATAATGACTATTTCGCCAATTAAAAACCCCTCGTCTGGTAAAAGTTGCTTCGTCGGTGAACATAATATTCTTAATAAAGTGTCTGTCATTGCGATGTTTATTCAGAATACGTTGGCAAAACTGTAACCGTCGTGGAAGATCTGTTGGAAGTAAATTTTGAACAGGAGTGAAGTGATAAGGATGGAGGTTGCCTTTTTTTTTAGAATTCTAACAATAGACGACTGACTTACTCCTGTTGCTGCTGATAGATGTCGTGAACTTATTTCAGGATTTTCATCTACTCGAACCAAAAGTTCATCTTCTTGATTAGGTGTGATTTATTTCGGTCGACCACAACGATTTTTAGTGTGAAATAACCCAGTTTCACCTAAACTACGATATAATCTTGCAAAAGTTTTATAATTTGGTTGCCTTCTGTTTGAGTATAACATTCCATACCTTCTATCTGCCGAGCGACCGCAAATTTCTTGTGCGTATACGCAAATCATATCTCGCATTTCTTCATTAGTAAAATGATTGTGAGGAGGCATTTCAATCAAAAAAAGTAATGACATTTACCAAAAACAATTATCTGACAGCCCAAAGCATACTTTTCATAAATGAAATATTTGAAATCCTTTTTTAAGACTCTAAGCAGTTCGACTGCGTTTTTATCGAAAACGGTTAAAATTATCATGTTTAAACAAGAGTACCAAGTACCAAGAGTACATTTTACGTAAAAATGATGTTTACGTCATATTTTCTAATAAAAATTCCTAAAAAGTTTCATCAGAAAACACTCAATTTAATCATTAGGAATGATCCACGTGGCGCCCTCTATGACAAAACGTAAAATTGTAAATAAAATACTATTTCTTGTCTAAAATTATGCCTCTGTGCCAATTTTAATAGCAATTTATAAATATACAGGGAAACTATTAGCAAAAAACGAAAAACAAAAATTAACTTTAAAACCCTGTATCTTTTTTCTCAGCAACATTTTATTAAGGCATATTTGGCCCAATAGCCATATTTTGGTCCAAATAACCTGTCCTTAGTCTATGTCCCAATAGTTATGCCTCACCCTGTATACTAACTAAAATACAGAATAAATTTTATTTTTAATTTACAATTTTTTTATTGTATAGTGTTAAGTCATTAATAAGTCTTTTTGTCAGAAAAGCTTAATAATTTAGGTAATATAGGCGGTACTGGCCCAGTTAAGCGATAATATAAAATGTACATAAAAAATCCTGTATAACCCGTATTCTCTTTAATACAGGTTATCGGAATGTAAAGAGAACGTGTAAGAGCTCGATGTATCGCTGAGAGGTCTTTAAACACGTATATAATAACCTTTAGCTTCTAATTTATAAAATCCACTGCCGACGTTCGCTTTTGGGTTCTCTCGTTCTGGCGATTTCAACACGGATCCCGTCGAAATTCCCAAATTAATACCGTTCTTGTTGGCAACGAGTAATTTGACACGATTCCCGCCAAATTGGTAGCGAGGTGCTTTTTAAATTGGCCACTCCTGCAAGGGTAAATGAGCTCGTAGCCCGTAGCTCGTAGCTCTCTGTACAACGCTTTTGACGCAAACCCACCACCCGACGAATTTATTCATAGAGATAAATCACATTCAATGCATTTCTCTTTGTATTTTGCTCCGTTTTTGTGTTTTTTTAGACATAAATCAGATACGGAACATTGTGTTCGGTGCCCCGTTTATGTTTATGTCGAATCGATACCAATTTTGATTGAAGATTTACAGTTATTTTTACGGAACACAACCTCCCCATATCTACTGTAAATAAAATTATTCACTTCATAAAATTTTTCAGAACGTTCACTTTAGTGATCAAATAGTGTATTTAAAAGAGTAGTTTTTTTCAGACAAACTGTTTTGGTAGGCTGTGTAGGAAAGAAAAAACAATAAAAAAATTTAACTGCATTGGTGAACTTTATGAAACGAAGCAAATTTAATGGAATTTAAAAACTAAGTTTTTATATGTAAGATAGATAGATAGATACTGTATCGACAATGTTTACATAGTAAACACTACATTTGTCATGTCACAATATAAATAAGTCACTTGTATATACATAGGAAATAACTAAGAAATAATACAAGAACACAATACATAATATAACATATACAGTGAAAAATAAAAATATAAAAATATAAAAAAAAAACAATTCAGTTAGGTGTAAGATAGTTTTCATAAAAACGACCACATTAGGAGCTCAAACAAACAAATTCCTGTATACTATAGGAACAGTAAATAATAAAATCAAAAAACATATAAAAAATTTTATTCCATATTCAGAACGCTGCATGTTGATCCAGATAAGTGCGCACCCTCTAGACATAAATATAATTCAGGTTTATGCTCCCACATCTGAGAGTACTGATGAAGAAGTTGAAGAGTTTTACGAACACTTAGACGAAATCATAAAAAACCTAAAGAAACAAGACATAACCATGGTAATGGGGGATTTTAACTCTAAAGTAGGAAAAGGCGAAGTCAGTGAAGTAGTTGGCAAGTATGGGTTGGGAACAAGAAATGAGCGAGGTGATCGACTAATACAGTTTTGCCAAGAGAAAAACTTAATTATCACTAATACTTGGTTTAAGTTACCATTAAGAAGATTGTACACTTGGAGGTCACCACAGGACAGGACTGGGAAACGATTCCATAACGCAATAATATCAGCCAAAACATATCCTGGGCTGATATAAACTCTGATCATAATCCTCTTATAGTCCAATTACGAGTCAGACTAAAAACCTTAATCCAGAAACAGAATAACAAAAGATTAGATATGGATCAACTTAGAAATCCCGAGATAAAAGTCAAGCTTACAAATAGCATTAATAGTAATGTTGCTTTAACAACCAATACTGATGATATTGAAAGAGACTGGATCAACTTAAGGGACGCTATATGCAACGGTGCGAAAGAAGTCATTGGTAACGACGAGCGGAAGAAAAAGAACGAATGGATGACAGATGAAATATGGACAGAAGGAGGGAAAATAAAAATAATCCCGAACAATATAAAGAACTGCATAGAACTGTGAGCAGAAAGATAAAAGAATCCAAAGAGAAATAGTTACAAGAAAAAAGTCAAGAGATTGAAGAGCTAGAACGAAGACACGATAGTTTTAATATGCATAAAAAAATCAAGGAGTTTACTTATACTTACAAGAAAAAACAGTTTGGTAGATTAATAGAAGAGAACAACAAACTTATTGTAGATAAAGAAGAACAGTTACAGACTTGTGCAAATTACATAAAAGATTTGTTTATGGATTATCGTTATATTTCTACGAACACTCTTGATCTGAATGGACCAAAAATATTGAAAAGTGAGGTGATAAAAGCTATAGATCAAACGAAAGATAGGAAAGCAACAGGATGCGATGAAATACCACTCGAATTTTTAAAAGTTTTTAACAAGAACAAGCTAAATGTAGTATTAGAACTGTTTAATAAGATATACGATACTGGTCAAATTCTATCGGACTGGTTGAAATCTACATTTGTGCCCCTTCCCAAGAAATCGAATTCTAAGACGTGTAGTGAATAAGGCCTTATAAGTTTAATGAGTCACACCCTTAATGTATTCTTCCGTATTATCCATTCCAGAATAAGAGCAAAATTAGAACACAGCATAAGTAAAACACAGTGCGGTTTTAGATGCGGTTTTGGAACTCGATAGCCGCTCTTTGCAATACAAGTCTTGATTCAAAAATGTCTGGATCAACAGAAAGATGTCTACGCGTGTTTTATCGACTATGAGAAAGCATTCGATACTATCAAACATGACAAACTCATAAAACTATTACATCTTACATGACTTGACACTAAGGACATCCAGATTATAAAAAATCTATATTGGAATCAAACAATTCACATGAAGAATGGACATATGGTGAGTGAAAACGTAACCATTTCTAGAGGGGCTAGACAGGGCTGTATTCTTTCGCCACTGCTTTTCAACCTGTACACGGAACAAATATTTCTAGAGGCACTGGAAGAGTACAACGAGGGCATCAAGATTAATGGCGTACCAATAAGTAATTTTCGATATGCAGATGATACTGTTATACTGGCCGATAACATCGAAGATTTACAGATGATGCTAAATAGAGTAAATACAACTGGCAACCAATTTGGACTGAAGATCAATAGAAAGAAAACTAAATTTATGGTGATCAGTAAAAAGAACATTTAACATATCGACCTGAATATTGAAGCCGAACGTGTTGAAAGAATACACCGATTTAAAGATCTGGGATATACAGTAAATAATAGGTGGGACCCAGACGTAGAGATTAAGATCCGAATTGAAATAGCAAGATCCAAATTCATCAAAATGAGAAAGCTCTTAAGCAACCGCCACCTAAGCGTTAACCTCTGATGGCGTACCACGAAATGCTACAACAGCAGCAACTATAAAGAAAATAGAGGCTCTAGAAATGTGGCTGTATCGACGCATACTGAGAATACCTCAGTGACAGAGTGACCAACACAGAGGTAATAAGACGAATGGGTAAAGAGGTGGAATTGTTAACAACTGTCAAAAGGAGGAAAGCGTCATACCTAATCCATATGTTCCGTAATGATAAGTACAGTCTGCTACAGCTTATCGTGGAAGGCAAGATTGAAGGTAGAAGAGGTTTGGACAGAAAGAAGAAATCCTGGCTGAGAAACTTGAGAGAATGGTTTCAAATACCAGAAGCTGCGAACATAATACATGCGGCACAAAACAGAGAAACTTATCGTTTGATGGTCGCCAACCTTCGGTAGAAGACGGCGCATAAAGAAAAAGATAGGAACAGTGTTCCAGCAAGTTTTCTGCTAATTTATAAAATTGTTTAGAATTCATTGCCTTAATATAAAAATTTTTGTTCAGGTTTAAAAAACAATTATACAGATTATAATCTATTGTATTATGTTGTGTAACACACAATCTGGAATATGGTATAATGATATGACTTTTGTTTCTTTTATTGTACTAACGTTGATCAGCATGTGATTTTACATCCTGTATATTATTATGAACAGTTAACAAACTTTCAAATATATTAAAAGAAGAATGCCATACTTTTTAAACAAGCGATATTCTGCTGAGTCAATAATTCGGATTGCTGCTTTTTTTTAGTTAGAAAAAAAAAACATATAATCCACATCAACCACGCAGGGCTATTAGTGGAGTAACGTACACAAGAGTTCATTTTATTTACATTAAATATATGTATATAAACGTAAATCTTTTAAATAATTTATTACATGGTCAGTGTTTATGACTAAAATGGTTTTGATGTCATCTGAGATTCCATATTTTCTTTTTGTTTCTTCGTGGTACTGGCAGTCAATCAGAATATGCTTCACCGTCAATTGGAGAGAACAGTTTCTGCAGGTTGACGAAGATTCTTTGTTGATTAAGAATTTATGGGTCAGTGCAGTGTGTCCAATTCTTAGTCAGTTAGTTATTACTTGGTCCCTTCTATTGGGTGGATTATTCAAGATAGTTTGGTTTCTGAATCTTTCCAGTAGTCTTACCATATGTTTATACAGTGGTTTTTAATTAGGTTTTTGATGTCGGAGTATGGGTAATTTCTTGATTTGGTTGTGTATTGTGAGTTTATTCGACTTGTGCTTGCTAGGTTGTCCACTTTCTCATTTCCAGCTATTCCTACATTCGACCCAGATAAATGCTACTTGTTTTCGCGTTGATTGAATTATATTTATCTCATTTTTTATAGCCCGAAATATTAGATTTGTAGGGTATATTTGTTTTACACCTAATAGAGCATTTATTGAGTCAGTGATGACGACACATTTATTCTCACAACGCGTTTTGAAGAAAATTAAGACTTCCATAATGGCTGTGGTCTCGCCTGTGAGGATGCAGAAGTTTGTAGGTATGGATATAGTGTGAGTAGTGTATTTACAGTAGTATGCAGCAACGTGTCCGTCATGAACTTTAGAGGCATGATGAGACTGAAAAATTTGGAGATAATTAGGATAATAAGATATCACTTCGGAGTACAAGTGTTTAATGATAATCGGATTTGTAGTTGATTTGGGGTATGTTGTGAGGGTTAAGCCAATGGTTAAGTCAATGGTTAAGTGGTTGGATTGTCCATGGAGGAAAATTTACACTGACTTGTGGAGATCGATTTAGCTTATCCATATCAAAGTTAGTAGATTCAATAAACTTTCTAACTCAAAATAACACTATTTGTAAAAGCCCAGAAGAAATATCCAATATACTAGCATCTACTTATGAATATAACTCAAGTAACTTAAATTATACTTCCAATTTCTTAAAAATCAAAATAAAATAAAGAAAAAAATTCTATAGAATATTACGATCAAAACAATACCGATCTTAATATACAAATAACAAAGGAAGAATTAGAAAATGTATTTCAGAATTGTAAGAACACTTGTCCTGGACCCGACAATATACCGTTTATATTTCTTAAAAATTTAGGCCCTCAATCTAAAGAACACCTACTCAAAATCTACAATATAATCTTATTCAGAAACGTATTTCCTAAATCATGGAAAAATTTAATCATAATACCTATTCAAAAACCAACTAAACCAAAATCAGATCCACAAACATATCAACCGATATCACTCACATGTAGCATAGGTAAAATATTAGAAAAGATAATAAACAATAGACTTATGTGGTATTTAGAAACAAACAAATTAATTGTTCCAGAATAATGTGGTTTCCGAAAACATCGCTCAACTTTAGACAACCTCGTTGACTTAGAATCAGAAATCCACGAAGCATTTGCAATAAAACAGCATTGTGTTGGAATATTTTTTGATATAAGCAAAGCATATGATACAGTTTGGAAATATTCAATCATTAAAACACTCAGCAACTGGTTAATAAGGGGTAACATATTAAAATACATTTCAAATTTTCTTGAAAACAGACAATTTCAAATTCGAGTTGACGGAACATATTCTCAAACAAAAATTCAACAAAATGGTATACCACAAGGATCAAATTTAAGCACAACTTTATTCTTAGTAGCAATAAATTCGATATTAACACAAATTGAAAACCCCGTCAAAGCTAGATTATACGCTGACGACCTAGTTATTTTCTGTAGAGGAAAAAACATAGCAACGATTCACAATCACATTCAAAAAGCGTTAACACACATTGAGAAATGGTCAGCTACAAATGGACTTCAGTTTAACACTACAAAAACGAAAGCAATCTGTTTCTCAAAGAGAAATCAAATCAAAACAAAAGAATTATATCTACACGAACAAAAACTAGATTATGTAGAAGAAATCCGATTCTTGGGTATGACGTTTGATAAAAAATTAACTTGGAAGACACATATTCAACAGCTGAAAAAATCCTGTCTACCTGGTATAAATTTACTACGATCACTTGCCTTTGTCTACAACTCCTCCAAAAAAACACATTTGAAGTCACTGGATATTATCCAAAATAGATGTCTACGTATTTCTTTAGGTGCTCACTACACAAGTTGTAACAAAAATATGTTAATGTAACCGAAATTGTGCTAGAGGAAGTCTGGGTGACTCTATCCAGTGTAGCAAAAGGGTGAACAAAAGAGGGCTGAATTATGTAAAAGAAATAAATATGAATTTTATGAAGTAAATATGAATTTTAAAATATAACAGAATTAAGTGTTGGCTAGCGACTATGCAGGAGAAGGACCACTTGACACTCAAAGAAGGATTCGGCCAATTTGCATGCCCTACAGAGACCGTAAGATATAAGAACTAATGACGAGAAAACCACCAAGAAATAAACAGATGAAAAGTAAAAGTTGCTCTAGTGAATGCTTGGGCGCCAGGAAGTTAAATGTTTTCTTCCGAGATATCTTGTATTGCTGAAATATGAAAGATAGGTACTGATTGAAATATTGAATTGTTTTAACCCAACTTTAATAAATACCAATTTTATGTACAGACTATTTTAAACACTTATATATGACCCATCACCTCTTATATACAATTAACTTATCTATATTTACAGTAAAATCCCAGAATGTAATGATAAACAATTTCCCCCCTAACGTACCTATTAATGTTAAATTTTGACAGAGGTTATACTCAATAATTATGTATAAATAATATAAAATAAAATATAAGATAATATAAATATAAAATACTACTCACTAATATAATAGTTTAGTTTTCGTTTAATAAATGTTTAAGTTGAAATGAAATGAACCTCTCCGGATAAGTGTGCACACGATAACCTGATGAAGAGAGATTCAAGGGAGAGTCAAAATCTCATCCCTTGGTAGACAATAAATAATTTAATTAAATTGTACTGACTATTGTTTTAGGAAAAGTAAATGTAATTATTATTAAGGATATAAAAGTTAAAACCTTGAAGAGGACGTAATGTTATTAAAGATATTTAAATAAGAAACAAAAAGATAAAACTAAGTTCTTCCAGCCGGTTTCCGTAGGTTTCCCTGGAAGGTCCTCTGGTGAAGAACTAGCTGCAGGTGGGTAAATTTACTCCAAACCTGGATTCCATATAAAAAAAGGAGGTACTTTAAACCAAGTCCATTAAATTCTTCTTCAAAAAAAAAACCATAAACTTAAAATTCTTCTTCCCCTTGTCTTAATAAATTTTCCATACAAAAAAAAATAATTGTTCTTCCCTGACTTGCACTGGAATCCGTAAGTAGGCTAAAAAAAAAGTTGTGTTACTCCAAGTCCTTTGGTCATACAAGAAAGTAAAGAAAAACCAAGAAAGGTCAACAGGTTGCTTTAAATTAAAATAAAAACTATATTGTTTTTCTGTAAAAAATAACCTTGGGATGGTATGACAATGTTTTATAGGATATATTAAATAGATAGGTTTTCAGAAAGCATGGTCTATATATATATTATAGAATAGAAAAAAAAAAGTAAATATTAGCCGGTTTAACGGTATGGAATTGAAATAGATAATTGTTGGTTTTCATCTTTGGAAAGAAATAAAGTTTGAGATAATGATAAAATCTAATACTTGTAATATATTTAGGTATTAATGAAATAAGTGAAATAGGACATATATAAGATAGAATAGATAGATAGATAGATAGATAAGAATATATATCGGGAGCGGATTAAAATAGATTTGAATTTCACTAAAAATGGCGGATGATATGACATGTTTTTACACATAATTTATTTATAACTTTAAACTTACCGGCTGAGGTGGTCCAAAATTAAAGTACTTTCACAAAAAAACTAAATAACAAATGGCTTCTTCCAACACAACAGCTTTTCCACAAAAAAAATAAAAAATAAACTTAAACCCAATTCATGAAAATGGCACCTACAGCCGCCTTGAACAAACGATGTTCACTCGAAGAGATTCCAGCAACAAGTGGCGATCTGGTGCTACGCTGTCACAAACGATGTACTTTCAGAGTCTTAGACAGAGGGCGGGATTTAATGCCAACTTCGAAAATAAAATTTTACTGGAGTTTTAAATATTTGGTTTAAGAATATTTCAAAAATGAATTTAATTTATAATTAAATTAAAGGATTCCAGTGACAAAAAGGTAAATGGTTCTTTAAGTAACGGACTCGTTACAAAGTCCCATTCAAAGTCTCTATTGGGAAAGTGGAGAACTTCCTCTTTCTTTCAGAAGACAATATCTAAGCCTAACATATGCAGCGGCAGTGTCATCAAACCGAAATAATCCAGTACTGCATAACGTTTTTGCTGATCGATTTACAAATAAATTTCAACAAACACATCAAATTGATCATCCTTTTTACTTTCGTATAAAATCATACTTATCCAAATTAAATTTTCAATTTCCAAAAACCTATGATACTTCTTTAATCCACAACCCAGCAACATGGGCAATATCTACTCCTGATATCGACATCAGTCTAACAAACCTAAGAAAATCAGAGATATCATCAACCGTCATTAAACAAAAGTTTTATACACTATTAAACAGATATGGCAATACCTACAACGTATACACCGATGCGTCAAAAATGAAGACAGAGTTGGAGCAGCAATTTATTCGGAAGACTCCTCAGTTAGTTTCAAATTGCCATCAATTACAACCATCTTTTCGGCTAAATTATTTGCAATTCTAAAAGCACTATTGTTAATACAAAACAAAAACAAAGAAAGATGTATAATAATCACAGATTCTTTAAGTTCATTATCCTCACTGACTCAATTGGACTGTGACAACCCCCTTCTACTTCTTATTAAAAAAGAACTTAAAAACATTGCAAATAAGAACATCCAAGTTCACTTTTTATGGGTGCCTTCTCATATAGGAAGTGAAGGTAACGAAGTTGTAGATAAACTGGCTAAAAACGCACCAACTAACCCGATGTCCGAAGAAAGTAATATATTGGTACAAAACGATTTAAAACCATACTTAAAACAAAAAATATTTCAAAAATGGCAACAAACTTGGAACAACACTCCATCAAGGCTATACGAAGTCAACAAACATTCACATCTTTGGAAACCAAAAATAAAAGACAGGAGAGAGCAAGTGATACTTACCCGTCTCGGTATCGGACATACACGACTTACTCATGACTAGACTTCGGCAAATATGCATATTGCATATTTTGCATATTGTGCATATTTTATGCAAATATTTCATATTTTGGCATATTTGTATAAAAGTTTGCATAAAGTGCATAAAAGTTCAGATTTTTATACTGTATTTGAAAATTTTTAAACATACCAATTTATTTCAATTCTTGTATAAAATTTTGTAGTCATTTTAATCAAGAAATGATCTAAATACGTAATCTCTACAGGTACAAAACATTTACAATTTCAAAGAAGATCAATTTAAGTAGCCCTCAACATTTTTAGAAAGTCTCGGTCACTGAGGCATTCAGTTATTGGATAATCGCTAAGGGTTCGCTCATTTGCATTTTATGATCTAATCCCCAAATCTATCTACAATTTATTGTATCTTAACAGCAGGTAAACGGCTAATAGTTTTGTTCCTAATTTAGGGATTTTCCAAAATCTCCCAGTTTATTGAATTAGGTACCTAAACATTTCTAATTTGATGCTCAGATTTGTAAATCATTTTTGTTTTGATATTCAGAGCGTAAACACTCGTTGTGCGTAACAAAAAGGAATATTGTGATTTTATAATGCCTAAAACAACCAGTGCTTCAACTTGGATTAAACCTTATAAAGAGCTGTCTATGGATATGGGAAAAATCTACTGTTCAGTCTGTGGCAAAATTCTAAGTATCTAATATTTTCTATTAAATATCTAATATTTCATACATACAGGGTGTTTCCAAATGACACTTACAACGTTTGACTGTAGATACTTCTCGAAAAATTGAACAAAACGATATAGTTATTGAGGGGTCAAACTTATTTACTTTTCGAGATACAGGGTGTTAAAATTAAAAAAAATTAAATTCTTTTAGTTAATAACAACAATAACTTTAAAACCAATAAACGTATTTACTTGAAATTTAGTACTCGTAGGTTGTTTTTAAATGAAAAATAGCTTCCTTTAGTGAGAAAAAATTGTCCATGGTACAATACAATGGTGTGTATTTAGAAAAATTTTTCACCTTTACTTTTTTTTATGAAGTCAGCTATTCTAAAACACAATTATTTTTATTGTAATTGAATTAACAAAAAAAAAACTTTTGTTGAATTTTAAAATAAGTTATATGATGTACTAATGGTTAGTAACAAAAACTAATTTGTGGATTAATACTGCATTTAAAACACTTAGCGAGTGTTTTTTTTTCAAACCAGTTATTTGATTAACCAAAAACACCTTGTATATTTTTATATTTTAAAGGTTGGGTTAAAATAAAGGTTTTTATTTTTATTTATAGATAGCATGTGAGAAGAAATTTCAGATAGACCAACATGTGAGAACTGCTTCACACATTGCAAAAAAAGGAAAAATAGGAGGAAAACATCAAACTTCAATGGCTAAATGTTTCCAATCTACTTCAAAAAAATTAGATGAGCAAGAAACTTTTAATGAAGACTTGTGTCGCGCATTAGTGTCTGCAAACATACCGCTTTCAAAATTAGCAAATGTAAATTTTAGTTCGTTTCTAAAAAAATATTGCAAACTTAATGTTCCAAGTGATCGGTCTCTAAGAAGAAATAATGTGAACGGGCTATACTCGTCGGTGTTAATTAATATTAAGGAAGAAATTGCAGATAATTATTTTTACATATCTGTAGACGAAACCACTGATTCCTCAGGAAAGTATATTGCTTATTTATTGATTGGTGTTCTTAAAGAAGATACCTTACCAAAATCTCATCTTATTTCATGCCAGCAACTTGAGAAAACAAATGCTTTAACAATTTCGCGTTTTATACAAGAAACATTAGCAACTTTTTTTCTTCCGACAACTATTCCTTCTAATAAATTACTGCTTATTTTATCGGATGCTGCTTCTTATATGGTGAAAGCAGGACAAAATTTAAAAATATTTTTCCCAGATTTTCCCAGTTACTTGTGTAGCGCATGGATTAAACAGAGTTGCAGAGGAAATACGAAAAAAGTTTCCTCTTGTAAATACCATGATATCCAGTGTCAAAAAAGTATTTCTTAAATCTCCTATAAGAATTCAACTTTATAAAGAAATGCTACCTAACATTCCTCTTCCACCACAACCTATTTTAACGCGATGGGGAACATGGTTAGAAGCAGCTAATTTTTATGCAGATCATTTTGTTAAAATAAAGAACATAATAATTGATACGTTAACAGATGAAAGTTCCCAATCTCTTTTGGATTCTAAACAAACTTTTCAGAGTAACTTGCTTCAACAAGAACTTTCATTTATAAAATCAAATTTTAGTTTTGTTCAAAAAACAATTACTCAGTTAGAATCACCAAAACTGTCATTGTTCGAAAGTACAGCATTAATAAAAGAATTTGCGTCATGTTGTCGGAACGTTAGAGGTAATATTGGAAAAGATATTTTAAAAAAATTTGAAGCTACTATGGAAAAAAATAAAGGTTACCATATTCTTTCTGAAGTAGTCAGTGTTCTAGCTGGAAATATTTCGGAAACAATTAATTTAGAACCAAATGTTTTGGTTAGTTTGAAAAATGCTCCCGTTACATCAGTTGATGTTGAACGAAGTTTTTCCATATATAAATATATGTACTCAGAAAGAAGCCACAAGTTTTTGTTAGAAAATTTTGAACACCACTTGGTCATTTATTGTTACCATAATTCTAAATAAGTTTATTCATACTTAAAAATGATGTAGTTACTTAAAATAAATGTAAATCTTAATGAATAGTAGGAAATATTTAGTTATGTACACTTTTTTTTTAAATAAAATTGTTACTATTTTACGATTTTTTTATTTATTTGTATGCATATTTTGTAAAATATTTGCATATTTTCGGGTAAACACGTGCATATTTATGCGCATATTTTCTACATTTTTATTTGCATATTTGCCGAAGTCTACTCATGACTATTTATTACAGCGCAAAAATAAACCAGTGTGTGAAGTGTGCAACAGTGTTCTAACAGTAAAACATTTTTTAATACAGTGTCCCAAATATAATAGTGAACGACTCAAATATAACATACCCAACTCCCTAAGAGATGCCCTAGAAGAAAATACAGACACCCGAAAAATATTTTCCTATCTTAAAGACTGCCAACTTCTTCAAAAGATCTAAAATGTACATTGTAACACACAAAGATAATATTATTATTATTATTGTAAACTAATGTATATCTTACTTATTGTATCTATATTGTATTAATCCTAAATACGCTAATGACGCTGCGTGAAAAAAAAAAAAAAAAAAAAGTTAGAAGATTTTATTCGTTCTATAAGGAGAGTACTATTTTTAGTTAGTTTTGTAGAACCAATACTGGGATGGCAAATTTGGGAGAATACTGTATATTGTTTCTGTGCTGATATTTTCCCTATATAGTTTAGGGAGAATTATTCATCCCTTGATTATCCTTCAACTAGCGATGATTCGTCAGTTTCGTGAGCTGAAGAAGGGTTAGGGTTTATTTTTTTTCTTTAGTCGGGTGATATTATTTCTTAACCTAGAATTTTGTGTGTAACAATAAACAAAATTAAGGATCTGAATTAGTTCCTCTGGTTCATTGGAGTAATCTTTAGAAGTTAATTCAGGATTATGAGAGTTTAAAACATTTTCCATAAAATCACATATTTCATTGAAATTTAGTATAAAAGGAGGTGATCTATTTTTGATTTTGTCTTTGATGGATTCTAGGGAGTGAATGACATCTGAATGAAATGTTTGGATTATCTTTAGACATGTTTTGGATAAGGTCGATTTCCGTAGTATTTTCAGTGTTATTTACAGCTGGTAATGTCGTTTTGGAAGAAAAAGACGAAGAGTTTCTTTAGATATGTTTTATGAGGTCGGTTTCCGTAGATTGATATATTTTATCATTAGGTTCATTAGGTTTAGATAATGACGATGTGGTTTATGTTGAATCTGAGAGGGGAGTTGAAGGAGTATCATTAGGTTCATGAGGTTTGGATAATGATGATGTGGTTTCGGTTGAATCTAAGAGGATAGTTGAATTATTTTGGTTTGAATTGTGAGCGCATTGTGATTCTTGATCACCAATGGTTTTACATTTGGAGCAACTGAATCCGTCTATGAAGAGAAATACCCGGTACGAAGTATTATCATTACTTATGGTAAAAGAGTCAGGAATAGACATATTTTCCAGGGGTGTAATAAATGATTACCTTCTAAAGCTCAGAACATGACTGTACTTACTTTCAGACATACCTACTCGAAGAAAAGTCATTTTGGATACAGTGTGAATACCAAGTTTTTGTAATTCTTGTTCAATTATTACGTTCGGAATTGTAGATCATGCATTAGATATTAGAAATCTCTGGGCTGGAGATATTAATCTTCTTACTTCGACTTGACATCCATTTATTTCGATATATTTATAAGAATGAAGAAGAGCATGAACAGTGTTTTTTGAAGAGAGGTATATGCATATCCTATTGTTAGCAATTCTGGAGGCAAAAAGTACATTAACTGGACCCTCTAGTGATCCAACAGCTACGACGTAATCATGGATTTTTGTACCTTCAATGCTGGAAATGACTATTGTTTGTTGTTTTGTTGGATGTTTAAAATAATTTACATCTGAGTAACTGTGTTTAGTGGAGTTGTGTGTAGTATTATTGTTGTATGAAGTCATTTGATTAATTTTCTTGATCAGAAGTTGAGCCGGTCCTGTGGCCGGTCCAAAAAGCTGGTCAAGACCCAACTTTTTTTTGTTATCTCTTTACGAAGGTAATATTTAAAGGTTATTTTGTTCTTGTTACAAAAATAATATGAAAAGAAGTGCTACTCACTTGAGATAATATTGTCAGCACTAACTAATGCACTTAAGTTTGTAGTAGAGGTATAAAATATTAAATTATGATTTGTTTTTACCATTTAAAATGACTATATTTCGGGAAAGCTGATAACGTGGTAGATTTGATCGCTATCAGGGCCGAACTCTCATTGCTGCTTTTTGAAAAGTGAAAATTTTATATGCATGACACGAGTTTTACCAAAGAATTATACAATATATCAGGATAATATGAATCATTCCAAAATAAACTGACCTAAGAATATCTCGACTTACAGAAGTAGCCAATCTGCGCATGGCAAAATTCTGTGAGGCGAGCTTCTTACACAATCCTTCAATATGGTGCGACCAGTTTAACCTTTTATTCATAGTAACACCTAGTAACTTTACTGGTTCAGATGGTTTAATCCATCTACCGGAACTTAATACTAATGTCTGGGTTTTCTATTTGTTTAACCTAAGTTTGTTACAGTTAATTTAGATTTTTCTAATATTTCCTGACTGTAATCAGTTTTACCTCTACATAATGAGGTTATGTCATCTGCAAAAAAAAACACAGTCAAGTGTTTGAGCAGCAGTAGTGTTTGAATATCCACACAATCAAAACCTTTCGTAGGGTCACACATTATTCCATTAGTAGGTTCACCTGCATCAAGACCGTGAACAATATGTGCTATTGTTTCTAATAAAGCTTTAATTATTGAGCATTTTTTTCTCAAATCAAATTGAGAGCTAGATATAATTGATTTCTTATCCAAATAATTTGTTATACGATCTTTAATTAAGATCTCAAAAATTTTACTTATTATTGGTACTATGGTAATAGGTCTGTGATTGTCTGGAGCATTTTTATTTCCTTTTTCATGAAGTGGAATTACTTTTGATATTTTGAATACATTAGGTCAGTAACCCTTGTTAATAAATTTTTAAAATATTATTGTGAGTGGTTCAATAAGTATATCTAGAGATTCCTTAATAATTTTACTGTTAATGACGCCTTTCCTGACGCCTGAAACAGCAGTCGATGCTGTAAACCTCTTCTCTGCCGCAACGCGAACAAAACTTTTTCCATGGGTTTTTGCAGTTTTTATGGCTGTGACCTGGCATCTTGCATCTAAAGCATGCCGTTTTCGCATCGTACTCTGCTTGGTCCGTGCGTCTCCAGTTTCCACAGCAAATCTGATTTGCTCGGGTCTTTTCGTCTTCTAGAGCTTCGTATTCTTAGGCTAAATCTTGTAATTCGACCAAGTTTCCGAAATCCCGGCGGCGAGCATAAAGCTTATATTCTGGTAACAAATTTTTGTATATCCTTTCGAGTTCTTGGTTTCTGGAAAAAGATCCTTCTCGTCTAATTAATATTTGAATCTCCGTGATATATCTATCTACTGGTTCGTTTTGTCTCTGTTTTCTGTTTCGGATTTGCTCTTCTAGTTGTAGCAAATATCCCCTGCGATAAAAAGCTTTTTTAAAATCTTCGCTGAAATCTGTCCATGACTTCCAATTTTTGTTATTGTTTCTGTACCATAACAAAGCGTGGTCTCCTAATAATTCTGGTAATGCTCTTAGTAGATCTTGTTTATTGATCTCGTAGGCCAAGCTTAATTCGTCTATCCTCTCTAAGAATTCTATTGCATCCGAATGTTTCTTGTCGAAGTGTGTGTTCCACTTTCGTACTTGATTTAGCAATTCTGGTTGCCCCATTTGTTTCGTTATTGTTAATTCCTGTAGTTGTCTTCGGATGCCCGAAATTTCCTGGGTCAGTGTGTCGGATTCTGTTCCCTTGGAAGTTTTTTCTTCTGGGATTGTTCCTGTAGCTTTCTCGCGATTTTTAAAATAGGTTCTGAGTCGTGCTCTCAATTCGTCGACGGTTCCCTTGGGATCTAAGCCGCATTTTTCGGCCTCGCTCTGGAATTCCTCCTTGCAAAGTCGGTTTATCCACGACGTACCTGTTACTGAGTGTTTGTCTTTATCTGTCGGCATGTTATTAATTTTGCTCGGGCGCCAGTTTGTGATGGGTAGCTCTTTCGGGACGACAGACTCAGTAAAACACAGATTGAAATAAAAAATAAATCTATTAATTTAGCATATATACAATAAATAAAATAAAATGAATTCTACGCCGTACATACAATAAATAAAAATGAAGTGAATTCTACGTCCCCATCTGGGTCCCGCGATGAATGAACTCCCCGGCGAACGTCTATAAAAGAAAAGAAATTATTTATTACTAATAAATAAATGAAATAGGATAAGTCGATCACACGCAGACTTATGCTCGCTTTCGCTTCAATTCAGCGGGAGCTTCGAACGCACTCACAAATAAGATATTCGGCTGTTCAGACCCACGGCAATGTTCAATACACAATACCGATGGGTTCCGCTTGATTAAGGACAGAGTACGATCCTCAATACGGAAATCTCTCTGTCCGGGTTGGCTCGCAGGTTCACTACACCGGCGAGTCAGGGAGCCTAGAGCGCTAGCTACAAGACTGTCTAATTCCGCTACTCACACGCCTTAAATAGCCGCTACGAATCCCACTTCGTCGTCTCGTTGTAGAAGTGGATGCGCAAATATTGAAACTTCCACGGTTCGAACTGTTAAACGATCAGAACGTCGTTACAAAATCATAGTAGTCAACAGATGAGGAATTTTTTAATTTGTGTATGCATTCTTTCACTTTAGATTGGTGCCATAAAGAACGAACTCGACCTTCTAGGAAGCTTGCTAAGATAGTAGTTTATGTCATATGTCTATTAATTTCGATATGATATCTGCTATATTCGTAAAGCATTGGTTAATATCTTCTGGTGTTAAGTTCAGACTGGACATAGTATTTTCTTTTTTAACAATACTCCATATTATCTTACTTTAGTTAGTGGATTGGTTTATTATGTTAGCATAAGCAGTACGTTTTTCAGCTTTTATTACTTGCTTGTATTTTTTTTTGCATTTGACAATATTTAATCCAATTGCCAGTAGTATGTGATTTTTTTCATTAATTAATCTTTTTTAAGTTTTCTCTATAATTGTAGACACATTTTTTAAACTAGTTATAACAGCAAATATACCTAAATTGTTAGATATTACAGGAACGTAGACACCTGTATTTAAATTGTGTTCATTCTTCTTCTTAAGGTGCCGTGCATTTCTGCGTAGGCGTCCACCGTACATCGTCTTGTCAGGTGAGATGTTAAATAGTCAGGATTAAATAATTCTGTTTTTAGCAGCACTGCGAAGCATTTCATAGCTGTGGATTCCTGTCCATTGTCGAATATTGCGCAGCCATGACATTTTTTTACGTCCAAGACCTCTCCTACCCTCTATCTTCCCTTCGAGTATCAGTTGCTGAAAAGTATATCTTTCTCCTCGTAATATGTGTCCCAAGTATGCAGTCTTCTTACTTTTTACATAACTAAAAAGTTCCCTATTCTGTAAGCCCGTTCTTCTGAGTACTTCCTCATTTCTGACCATGTCCGTCCATGATATTCTAAGCATTCGACGCAGGCACCACATTTCAAACACTTCAAGTTTGTTAATGGAACTGGCCTTTAACGTCCATGCTTCCATTCCGTACAAGAGAACAGGCCACACGTAACACTTAAGCATCTTGTATCGGAGGTTGAAGTCCAATTTGCGATCAGTCAGAAACTTACGTAGCCTCAAAAAAGCATTTCTGGCTTGTTCAACTCTGCTCTTTATTTCATTCTCGGGGTCTCAACCCTCGTTCAGCAAACAACCCAAGTATTTAATTTGCCTGACCTGTTCGATTTCTTCTCCAGAGACATATATCTTTGCGTTAGGGTAATTAATTCTACTTATAATCATTGTTTTTGTCATCTTGATATTTATTTTCAAACCCCGAGCTTCACTTGCAAGAGTTAGATCATTTAAAAGGCATTGAAGATCTTCGATGTTATCTGCCACTATGGCTGTATCATCGGCATACCTGATGTTATTAATAAATATGCCGTTAACTTTAATGCCCTTATTAGAGTCTGCCACTGCTTCTGCGAAGGCTTTTTCTACGTATCAATTAAACAGAATTGGAGACAGTATAAAGCCTTGCCTTACTCCTTTTTTAATGGAGAAATCTTCTGTTTCGTTGAAATTTTGAAGACGTACTGTTGCTGTCTGGTTCCAATATATATTGACGATAATTCTTGTATCCTTGTCGTCCAATCCCAACTCTTGTAGGTATTTTATCATCAATTCGTGTTTAACATTATCGAATGCTTTTTCATAATCGATGAAACAAACAAAAATATCCTTTCTTTGATCTAAACAATTCTGTATTAATGTTTGCATACTAAAGATCGCTTCTCTCGTGCCAAGTCCATTTTTGAAACCAAACTGACTCCATCCACTGACCTCTTCACATTTCTTAAACAATCGAGTGTGCAGTATTCTCAGAAAAAGTTTTAAAAAGTGACTCATTAGGCTTATTAGTCGGTGGTCCTTGCAGAAGTTCGCACGTGGTGTTTTTGGTAGGGCGATAAATGTAGAGCCAAGCCAATCTTTTAGAATCTTGCCCGTATCGTAAATGTCGTTAAAGAGCTTGACAATAATGTCTAGGTTTTCTTCATTAAGTAACTTGATTGTTTTTGCGTACATATTATTTGGTCCTGGGGTTTTGTTACTTTTTAATAGTTTGATAGCGTGTACAATTTTAGCTTTCAAAATACTTGGGCCATACAAATGGTCTCCCAGTTGTGGTGGTTTTTGTGTGTATTGAGTTCATTAATATTAGTAAATATATTATCAAGGCAAGAGCTTGAAGTAAGTGAAACTCTTGTGGGCGCTTTTATGAAATGTTTTAAGTGTTTATGTGTTAAAATTTGTCCTTTAACTAAAATTCTCAACGATTTATTTTTAATTTCTTTTATGCCTTTTCGTTACATTGCAATTGATGAAAGTATGGTAAAATTTAAAGGGTGCTCGTCCATGAAACAATAAATGCTTTAAAAACCTATCAATAAAGGTTTTAAAATATGGGTGAGGGCTTGTTCTGTAATAGGGTAAAATTTAGGATTTAATCAGAAAGCTAAGCTACCTAAGGAAAGAAATCCCAAACGTATAGAACGTTTTAAAGAACAAGAAAAGGTTAAGGAGAATTAATATGAAAATAATGTTATTAAGTATCGGCATATAGCTCGCATTAAAGAAGAAAAATATAATGAAATATATGTATAAGATTAAAGGCAACCGTATATACGTATTTCTGACTAAAATGGTCGTCTTTCTCATGGTGCAGTCAAGTTTAAAAAGAGCATGTTAACTTGGGAAAGGCTCACTACAGGAGAAAAGCGACCAATTTGTAGCAATGATGTTAGCGGAGAAAGCTAAGCTACCTGAGGAAAGAAATGCCAAAGGTTTAGAAGGTTTCAAACAACAAAAAAAAAGGTTAACGCGAGTTAATAGGAAAATAAAGTTAGTAGGTATCGGCATAGCTCACAACAAAGGAGAAAAAATATAATAAAATATGTGTACAAGATGGAAGGCAACCGTATATATGTATTTCTGACTATTGATCGTGAAGCATGTTAACTTGGAAAAGGACCACTACCGTTGCTGCATTCTCCAGTAGTCTTTTTATTGTGGCTGTGTCGGGTATTGTTTCTGAAGTATATGTGATTATTATTCTCACACTTTCTTTATAAATTCTTTATTTATCTCAGTGTTAATATGTCGATTTCGTCATACAGTGTTATGCAAGTTTATTTGCTTTTTATACTTGATAGACTTTTGTGTCTAGGTCTTCATAGCTGGACAATGGAATTCCAAGGTATTTTATTTTCATTACTACTTGTGTACTTGATTTCTATTGTACGTCTGATTTTTTTTTCTGATAACAATTGATTTAATTTTCTGAGTTGATTACCACAATAAATTCTTTTACTCTTATGTTAAATCTATAACCTATTCTTTAAAGCCTATCTTTATATTAAGCTATCAATATTGCATCATCTGGATAACAAACTATTTTTATTTACTTGTTTTCCATTTTTTATCATCTTCCTTTGTTGACACTTTTAATGATCTCTTTTATGATTAACTTAAAGAGCATTAGGCTCAATAAGTCCGCTTGTCCTACTCCGCTGTCGGTGTCCAAAGGTTCTGTAAGTTGTCCTCGACTTTTATTTGGTTGTTAGATAGTTTCATCTAGTCTGACTTCCAATTAGTCGTTAGATGGTAGATGATTCAATAGATTTATGATATCTAGGGGAACTTCTCTGTTATTCGGAACATGGATTACATCTTTGAGTTTGACTCTGTCAACTAATGATAATAAAACTCGTAAGATATACTACTAAGTTTTATTCAATACGCTTCCTAAGAACCATTTATTCAAGGAGATAAAATTCGTATTTAAAAGTAGAAGCAGTCACTTTAGAGCTTTAACAGAGTAAGCTCAGAGTAATCAGATATGTTTTCACTGAACAGCTTTTACTTTAATATTATCTCTGTAAAGTAGGTTCCGTGAAAAAGCAAGGGAAACCGTCGAACACGTTGTCGGCGTCCACAGATAATTATTTGTATATGCCATGAATAGTCTAGCTCTTTTTAAAAAATGAAACATGAGATAACAAGCGTAGCTAAAAAACGAATAATAGACTTTCCTAAAAGTCCAGATCTGTAAAATTAACCTAGATGTAGCCTATCGATATGCAGAGAAATAAATAATTGCTTCTGAAATATTTAATCTACAATCTATAATAAGTAGGGTTATTGGACGTGCGTTCATAATCATGATATATTGGAACAATTATAACTAGCTGCTTTTGAATTCTTTGAGCTTTTGTTTGATGTTATGACATATTATGTTATAGTGCAATATATACGCGCTAAGAATTCAAAAAAAGCCAGTTATTGACCGAGTATATCATGATATAGTGTCCTTTTAACTTAAAATAACTCTTATTACTCTTTATCGTACAAACGGTTTTTATCCAATAAAGAGATAACATTATATTCCTTAAGGCATCAAGCCAGTCGTATCCAAATGCGTTCCAGTCTACTAAAAGATGCCTCTGAAGTTCTCCTTAACTTTGTTTAACTTTGTGTCAGCGCCAGGATAAAATTTCCCATTTCCTAGTGCCTCGGGCATAGGATCAAACACATATTGAATTTGGACTTCAGTATTTTTAGTTATAACGTGGATTATATATTTTTTGATAGCTCTAATTTAAAAAATATCTTAGTCATACAATTTTTGTTTATTTAGAAGTCAAACATTAAAAATAACAAGTAAACTGCTACTTTTTGTGTAATAATTAACTATAATTTCAGGTAAAAATACGATATATTTATGGTTTAAATTTTCACTTAAGAAATCATCCTTGAAATAAAAATAAAACAAATTATTATTTTATTTTTATTTATTTATTTTACATCAACCACTTAGGGTTATTAGCATAAGAAAATACAAAATGTGATAAAGGCATACATAGTACATAGGCATATACAAAATATCAATTACATAATAAGGTATACAATATATATATATATATATATATATATATATATATATATATATATATATATATATATATATATATATATATATATATATATATATATATATATATATATATATATATATATTGTTATGATGTGTTTTTTGTTTAAATGATGAGCAATGAGTATTTTTAATAATATAATATATAGGGTTTTTATCGCGGTTCTCAAAGAATTAGCTTGTAAGTACTTTTTTAAATTATCTTTATTATAACTATTATGAAACACACATATATATATCTAACCTAGCCAATGTAAATTTAAAATAAACTATCTTTAAATTGATATTCTTATAAAACTAATTAAATTCTATAGACAATCTAAAATTTAAACAAAACTATCTTCAAAATTGAAATTGTTATGACACTAACTAAATTATATTAACAAAATTTTGTACCTTTCTTTCACTGAATGCCTAAATGAACTGTTTTCTACTATATAGATTCTAATCACCACTGAATGTCTTCGTACTTCAGTTATCCTTGTTTTTTGTGAAATTACTTTTTCCAATTATCAGCTTCTACCAATTTAAGATATAGTTTTCTTCACCAGCATTTATACACCACCAACCAAACCAGCAAACAGCATTTATATTTATTCTTCTTTTCAATATACCAATATCCAATTATTATAAGTTGATTTATACTAATCTCCAACCATAATATAATTTAATTTCTTCCAATATACCTTTTTTTTTTATCTGATTCACTGACTCCAACTAACTTCCATATTTCTTACTAAACTTTTCTGACTGACTTCTTGAAAATTCTGAACAATTTACTTCACTATTCACTAACTAAATGTATCTACTAACTTTCATAATGAACTGGCCTGACTTCTGACTAAAAACTTTCTTGACTGCTTGACTTCAGACTAAAAACTTCCAAAAACTTCCGAAAACTGCCATCTTGAATCCAAATCACGGGTATTTATATCTTTTGGATATTCTAGAACCATCTCGTAAGAAATCATGTATTATTTAGTTCTATTAAATACTTGTCTGAATTTTCTGGAACAAACCATTTCGCAAACATGGCCATCTCCGCTGATCCAGAGAATTCCATTCTTTTCTATTAATAATTTTGTTGACATTTAGGCTTTTCAGATCAGAATAAACATTCAAATTAGTAAGTAACACTCTAATTTAATAAAATACACATTTCAAACAATATAACCCCACTTATATTCGTAAAATTCTTAAAATGACACTTAGGAATGGAGGGTATAGTGTGTTGCCTAGTCACATGGCTCACTTAAAAATATCTACAAAATCATAACTACTAAAATACAACTTTTTACAATTATTATATGCTAATTTCTTAAAATGCCCTCACATAAATAATTTTTATAAAATTCTCTAGTATATAACTTATTTAAAATAATCAAATACTTTTTTATATCTAATATTATGTAGTATATAACTTATAAATTATTTTCTATAAACCCCAATCGTCACAATACCCCAAAAATAATATTTAAAATAAATAATTTACTTATTATTTTTTTAAATATTAATTTTCTCATACCTTATTAAATTTAATAAATTAATAATTCAATTTTTTTTTATTTAAAATGTGTTAAATACATCCCTGTTCGCTGTCTATGTCAAAGCAAAGAACAACGGATCACAGTTCGGCTATTCTATGGTCAAACTGTCATATCAAATGGAGAGAATAAAATATAACCTTAATTAAAAATATAATCTATATTGTGTTCTGTTTATTTATAGACAAAATCTAGGAATTATTTCCATTCAAAATAACTTCATCAATATAAATTGGTAAGTTTTTCCACTTTATTATATTAGAAAGACATTTTTATAGCAATTATAGTATCTAACCCCAAATTATGATTTTTAGGGTACAAAATAATTTCCATATGTATCAGACAATAAATATGATGTCAAATTGATTCAAAATAATGAAATCTACCATCTATTTAACAAATCAAGTCTATTGAATAAAATGGATATATCAGTAAGCTGTTAGTGTTAAGTTTATAACCTAGATATATCATTACTTTTTGAAAAATTGTACATTTTTCTTGATTTATTTTTAATCCAACTTTGTCTAATCTATTTATTATAATTTTTAGGTGTTTCTCATGATCTTCAGCAGTTTTAGAAAAAATTAATATATCATCAATGTAGTGAATTACAAAATGTTCATATTGATCCAAAATATCATGAAGACATCTACATAGAGCACTGCAAGATGATTGAAGTCCAAATGGTACTACTTTGAATTGATATACTACTCCATCTATCTGAAATCCTGTATACTGTCTACTTTTTCTTTCTAGAGGTATTAACCAGAAACTATGCTGTAAATCGATTTTAGTGAAAAATGACATTCCTGTAATTCTTCCTAATATTCCATCTATACTCATTGGTGCTTCAAATTGCTTTTCAGTAATCTTGTTAATATTCCTTGCATCCAAACATAACCTGATTTCACCTGATCTTTTTCGTACTACTACTATGGAATTTATAAAACGTGTGTCTGCTTTCTCAATGATTCCATCTTCTAACATATTATTAATTGTTTTGTTTACTTCTTCTCTGTATTTATATGGTATTGGGTATGATTTTGTTTTAAAATCTTTTTCTTCTTTAACTTTTATACTATGGATATAATTTTGTGCAATTCTATTTTCTTTATTGACAAGTCCCTTGTGTTGCTGCAATATGGAAATGACTATTGATTTATATTCTTCAGGGCAATTTAAAACTTTCATTATATCTTCTTCTTTACAAATAAAATTATTCTTCATTATGTACTCATTATTCCTTGCTTCCAATTTTACGCACTCCGCCTCGTAGGCATCCATCTGCTTAAAATTTCCATTCCTTAAATATTCACTACAATAATTATTCTTTACATTCTTTTGGGACATATCCCTATCATCAAAATACATTTCTTCTTCATAAACATCATTATTTTCTTTTAATAATATCCTATCAACTCTTATTCCTTCTTCCACCTCATCTTTCTGCATAAATTTAATTATTTGCCCTTCCAAAGTTACCATTTTTTCTTCAAAATCTATCTTTACTTTCTTCTTTTCCAATTCATCATTTGCCATTAATATATCAACACATAAATCCTTGACAATAAATCCTTGCATATTAATTTCTTTATTAAGAATATTAATTTTAAAATTGGCTAGTTTATCAATTTCACCCAACTTCTTATTATTTGCACCAATAATTTTAATTTTTGGAATCTTTATTATATCTGATAGTTTTAATGTATTAAAAATAAAATTCTCCGAGACTAAAGTACTTTCTGAACCAGTATCTATCATAATCTTAATCATTTTATTTTTGGCCAAAGCATTTATATAAATTAAATTAATAGATTCAATAATTTTCTCTTCATCTAAAGAAATAAATTCAGAAGGTTTTTCATAATAGCAATGGCCTAACTTGTAATTCAGAAAGTTTACTGCACAAAATTTTGATTATTAGAATTGTCAGATTGTATCTGACCACTTGGATCTGATGTCCTATGTCTTTCCCTACTATGACTTCTACTCACATTTTCCTGCCTTGTAGTACTTCGTTCCCTGTCTTCGCAGCTTCTATTCCTTCGAACACAATTTACCTGTCTGTTATAGTTAGGTCGCTCTGTATTTCTTCTATTGTTAAAATCTTGTCTATTATTATTAGTACTGTTATTAAAATGTTGTTTATTATAATTACTGTTATTATTATTAAAATTTTGTAAATTATTACCATATCTATAATTATTATATGATTGTCTATATTGTTGATTATCATTTTTATTATATTGAAGGTTATTATTGTTTTTTCTGTTGTTATTATTACTTGTCATATTGCCTCTTTGTATTCTTTGAATAAAATTAATAAAACTATCTATTGTTTGAATATTTTGTACAGTTACGGTTTGCACAACATCAGCATCAAAATGTCTAGATACATTTAAGACTGTTTCATCCTCTCTAAGTGGTGGTTCTAAATATTTTGCAACTGTTATCAGTTTTAATGCATAATCTACCATATTTGATTTTAAATTGTGATTATACTTTCCAAAATATAGAATTTCTCTAAACTTGGCTTGCTCTAGTTCACCCCAATAATAATTTAAAAATTTATTTTCAAATGTTTGAAAATTATCTAAATCATTTTCAATACTAGCAAACCAAGTTGCTGCATTGTCATTTAATGTCACTCTAATATAATCTTTAATATCATTAATATTATTCACAAATCTTAATTTATGTTTTAAACTATTTATGTATACTCTAGGATGCAAATTTTTTATATTACCAGAGAATTTAATCCCAGTCTCATTTGTTAAATTTAAGTAAGGTCTTCCTATGTCTCTCATTTGTGAAATATCATCTATTCTCTGTTCCACATTTCTTATTTGATTATTATTTATTTGGATATTTTGTTGTATATCATCTAATTTTTCTTCTGTGTTTCTCCTGTCTTCGTTAATTTTTACTTCTAAGTTACATTTCTGTAACTCTATTTTCTGTTCTATATCTATCTTATTATCTTGAATAATCCTCTTTACTTCTCTCCTCTCATTTTCTATCCTTTTCTTGTAGTCATTCCGTATAATTTTTATTTCATTTGCTACTTTTTTCTCTGCAGCTTCAAGTTTTTTATCCATTTGTTTTTCTATTTGTTTTACAATTTTATTATTATTATCTTCTATTTTCTTTTCTAATTTTCTATAATTCTCTTCTAATTTCTGTTCCATTATTTTCATGTCTTCTTTGACTTGTTTTGAATTCTCTTCCAATTTTTTTATGTCTTCTTTGACTTCTTTTGAATTCTCTTCCAATTTTTTTATGTCTTCTTTGATTTCTTTTGAATTCTCTTCCATTTTTTTCGTATTCTCTTCCATTGCCTTGTTCATCTGCATCATTAATGACATCAAAGCTGCCATATTGACATTTTCTTCTCTTTCTGGATTCATTTCTGCAGTATCTTGTGGAACTTGAACTAAACTCTCCTCTTGTATAGGTTGTGTTTCTACTTCCACATCTTCTTCATTCTTTTTGCTTCTTGTACCTTTCTTTCCTTGAGACATTTTGAGACTTTACTTGTTCAAATATACTTAATTAAAAATAAAATCTATAATTTTTCCTTTCTACTGATAATTAATTTAATTATATGAGAGCACTTATCTTCCCAAACTAATTCTTTTAAATAGAGAGCCACCGCGTTGGGTGCCAAATTGTTATGATGTGTTTTTTGTTTAAATGATGAGCAATGAGTATTTTTAATAATATAATATATAGGGTTTTTATCGCGGTTCTCAAAGAATTAGCTTGTAAGTACTTTTTTAAATTATCTTTATTATAACTATTATGAAACACACATATATATATATCTAACCTAGCCAATGTAAATTTAAAATAAACTATCTTTAAATTGATATTCTTATAAAACTAATTAAATTCTATAGACAATCTAAAATTTAAACAAAACTATCTTCAAAATTGAAATTGTTATGACACTAACTAAATTATATTAACAAAATTTTGTACCTTTCTTTCACTGAATGCCTAAATGAACTGTTTTCTACTATATAGATTCTAATCACCACTGAATGTCTTCGTACTTCAGTTATCCTTGTTTTTTGTGAAATTACTTTTTCCAATTATCAGCTTCTACCAATTTAAGATATAGTTTTCTTCACCAGCATTTATACACCACCAACCAAACCAGCAAACAGCATTTATATTTATTCTTCTTTTCAATATACCAATATCCAATTATTATAAGTTGATTTATACTAATCTCCAACCATAATATAATTTAATTTCTTCCAATATACCTTTTTTTTTATCTGATTCACTGACTCCAACTAACTTCCATATTCCTTACTAAACTTTTCTGACTGACTTCTTGAAAATTCTGAACAATTTACTTCACTATTCACTAACTAAATGTATCTACTAACTTTCATAATGAACTGGCCTGACTTCTGACTAAAAACTTTCTTGACTGCTTGACTTCAGACTAAAAACTTCCAAAAACTTCCGAAAACTGCCATCTTGAATCCAAATCACGGGTATTTATATATTTTGGATATTCTAGAACCATCTCGTAAGAAATCATGTATTATTTAGTTCTATTAAATACTTGTCTGAATTTTCTGGAACAAACCATTTCGCAAACATGGCCATCTCCGCTGATCCAGAGAATTCCATTCTTTTCTATTAATAATTTTGTTGACATTTAGGCTTTTCAGATCAGAATAAACATTCAAATTAGTAACTAACACTCTAATTTAATAAAATACACATTTCAAACAATATAACCCCACTTATATTCGTAAAATTCTTAAAATGACACTTAGGAATGGAGGGTATAGTGTGTTGCCTAGTCACATGGCTCACTTAAAAATATCTACAAAATCATAACTACTAAAATACAACTTTTTACAATTATTATATGCTAATTTCTTAAAATGCCCTCACATAAATAATTTTTATAAAATTCTCTAGTATATAACTTATTTAAAATAATCAAATACTTTTTTATATCTAATATTATGTAGTATATAACTTATAAATTATTTTCTATAAACCCCAATCGTCACAATATATATATATATATATATATATATATTGATATATTGGTGTTTATAGAAAATAATTTATAAGATACTACTAGATAATATTAGATATAAAAAGTATTTGGTTATTTTAATAAGTTATATACTAGAGAATTTTATAAAAATATATTTAGGTGAGGGCATTTTTAAGAAATTAGCATATAATAATTGTAAAAAGTTGTATTTTAATGTTGTAAATATATTTAAGTGAGCCATGTGATTAGGCAACCAGATATACATACTCTCCAAGTGACAGTTTAAGTAATGATTACGAATATAAAGTGGGGTTATAATAATATGTTGTTTAAAATGTGTAGTTTATTAAATTAGAATGGTAAGTTACTGATTTAAGTGTATATTCTGATCTGAAAAGCCTAAATGTCAACAAAATTATCGATAGAAAAGTAAGGAATTCTCTAGATCACCGGAGATGGCTTCGTTTGCGAAATGGACTGTTCCAGAACATCCATATAGAAGAGATGGAACAAAATCGAACATGATTTCTTGCTAGATGATTCTGGAACATGGAAAAAGATATAAAAACCCGGTGATTTGGATTCAAGATGCCCATTCAGTTAGTCAATCAGTTATCAGTTATGAGTTACAGTTACTATGGTCCAGTTTAGTATGAAAGTTAATTGGAGTTAGCATGAAATAGAAGTCAGATCAATTATAGTCAGACAGAAGGTCCAATTGTTCAATATAGTGAGTTAAATGAAGATTAAGAAACAGTATAAAGAAAATATTATTGAAGATTAAAAATTATGTAATGTATAAATGGTGATTGGATAATGCAAGAAGTATTAATTGAAAATTAAAATTATATAATATATTTGGTGATTGGATATTGGTATACTGAAAAGAAGAATAAATATAAATGCTGTTTGCTGGTTTGCTTGGTGGTTTATAAATGCTTAAGAAGAAATATATTTTAAATTGGTGGAAGCTGATAATTGGAAAAAGTAATTTCACAAAAACAAGGATAACCGAAGCACGAAGACATTGAGTGGTGATTAGAATCTATACAGTGGAAAACAGTTCATTTAGGCATTCAGTGACAGAAAGGTACAAAATTTTGTTAATATAATTTAGTTAGTGTCATAACAATTTCAATTTTGAAGATATTTTGTTTAAATTTTACATTGTCTATAGAATTAAATTAGTTTCATAAGAATTTCAATTTAAAGATAGTTTATTTTAAATTTACATTGGCTAGGTTAGATATATATATGTGTGTTTCATAATAGACATAATAAAGATAATTTAAAAAAGTACTTACAAACTAATTCTTTGAGAACCGCGATAAAAACCCTATATATATTATATTATTAAAAACACTCATTGCTCATCATTAACAAACAATACATCATAACAATATATATATATATATATATATATATATATATATATATATATATATATATATATATATATATATATTAATTATTAATGTATTGTGTTAAATTTTATTAAAAAAGTTTATAGATTTTAAGAATTCTATCAAGTCAGCTACGTATTTAGATATTGTTGTGAAGCTATTTTCTGTTGGCATGTTAAAGTAATTACTATTTAAATGGGAATAAGCCACAATTAAAGGCTAAAGTACGTTTATTGACGTTTTAATCTCCACTTCGGAAATCGTTCTCAAAATATAAATATTACTAATGTTTGTATGAGCAGATAATATGCTGATTTTATTTCTTGCTAGAATTAACAGATCATCAGCTTACAAAAAAGTTTTAACTGTGCCATTGCAGTACGACACAACACTGTTAATAGCAATTAAAAAATAATAAGTTGTCTAATGTTATTCTATTTTTCCTAAATCCACTTTTTTCCAATAAGATATTTATGTTCAATATACCACATGAGTCGATTGGCAATGACCTTTTCTAGCAACTTACACATTGCATTCGTGAAAGAGATTGGTCTATAGGATTCTGCTTTAAATTTAGGTTTATCTGGTTTGTATATTGGAAAGATGATTGACGAGTGCCATATTTGTGGGAATACCTTATTGATACATATAAAATTGAAAAGTTGCAATAATAGTTTTTGGCCTACTATGGTAGGTTCTGTAGAAAAAGCACAGGTATGTTATCTGGTCCTGGACCATTATTTCTAACGAAGTTAGGAGTTCTAATAAGTTCAGTAAATCTTATAGATTGTTTATTGGTAAAACGTCATTGATTAATGGTATTCCTTTATTTTCTTCGAATCGTTTCTTATTTAAGAATTCTATTGAATGGTTTTCATTACTGAATTCTTGCAAGATATACTTCTAATCATGTTTCAGATTTGACCAATTGGAGTAGATCTATTGATTTTTGAAACAAACTTGTGCCATGACTCTTGCTTGCTTTTTTTAATAATAAATCTACATTACGCTCTTATTTTTTTAAATTCCAAATAAGTTTCAGTAGCGTTTATATCTATTAAAAGCCGATTTAGATTTTCGTCGGGTTAGTGCTTATTTGTTCCATACCACATTTTCTACTTTTTCGTGATAACTCTAACAGCCAAGACTGTTCTGTAATACCTTTGTAACTTTGTGCCATATGATTATTTTATGGGTTATTTCAGTGCTTAAGTGTTCCATATGCAAAGGCCAATAGGAAGCCAGTATTTCACACGCGCATTCGATGCCTCGGTGCTTGTTTGTGCCATGCCAGTGTTATATGCAGTGAGTTGAGGTTAACGTGTCTTACTTCTTGTATGGTGGCGACTGGATGTGATAAATAAAAGTATAAAACGGATAACATAAAATAAAAGTATAACAGTGATTCAAGTTCAACTTCTTTTAATGGAAACAGACAAAATACAGAGAGTTCTACAAAAATGGTATCAGAATGTGCCGAAAAATGTACAGAAGAAAGCTCAGCAGAAAATAACATGGAAAATCCAGATGTCCAAGCAAGCAACAAGAAGACTTCTAAAAAAACAAGAAAGCGATTGAGAAATCCTGAGAACTGGACTAGAAATGTGAAAAAAGTTCAGCGAGAACATGTGGATTTGATACTCCAAGGCAATGTCAATCCAAGTGTTTGAAAACTTGTACCTATCAATGGATAGGAGGTTATATTTAAAAACTTTTGGCAACTAAGTGATAGCCAAAATGACGCATTTTATTCAAAATTTGTAAAAAAAATTCACCAAAACGAAGGTATGTGAAAAGAGAAAATATTTCGGACTGCCAGAAACAAAATTCGTTTCATTATTACCTTGAGGTTTTAAATAAGCAAATTAGAGTATGTAGGGAATTTTTTTAACTACTTTAAACATTAGTAAACAGAGAATTTATTATATCTTTAAAACACCCTATAAGGATAACTCAGGGATTGCTCGGACTCCTTTGAAAGGAAAATACGTAAAGAAAGTCTTACCATTGGAAGCTGTAGATGGCGTACGAAAACATATTGAGCCATTCCCCCATATAGAGATTCATTACTTTCGATCAGATCGTGTTAGATTGTATTTAGATCCGTGTCTCTTTATTGAAAAAATGTATCGACTATACCTAGAAAGTGACTTCAGTAATTTTCCTGTTAAATCACATAAGTATAGAGAAATTTTTACAAGAGAATGTAATTTGGTTTTTTTCTACCAAAAAAGGATAGATGTGCTATCTGCGAGAAATACAAATTATTTGAAAATATAACTAAAGAAAATAAAAAAACAATATGATTTTCACATAAAAAATAAAATCGAAGGAAAAATAGAAAAAAACTTTGATAAAAACGCCTACAAATTTGACCAGTCTACTGCTGTTTTATGCTTTGATATGCAAAATGTTTTTGCTCTACCAAAAGTTGAAGTGTCAAATTTTTTTTATAAAAAAAAGTTTTCAGTATATAATTTAACTGTTCACTGCTCCACAGGTAAAATTACCTACTGTGCTCTATTGGATGAAGCCATTTCAGGCCGTAATGGTAATCACATTGCCAGTGCTCTTATAAAACTATTAAACACAATTTCAGAAACAAATCCTAATGTAAATAAGATTATATTATGGTCGGATTCTTGTGACCCCAAAATCGCAATTCACACAATGACATGGTCTTAGCTATAAAGTATTTCTTACATATTAATAATCGCATTAATACAGTTGAACAAAAATTTTCAGAGCCCGGACATAGTTTAATTCAAGAAATCGACGCTGTTCACAGTAAAATAGAAAAGTATTTAAAACATAGGACAATATACAGCACTGTTTCACTCTTAAGACACCTCGTTAATATACCCCCCTGTAAAGCACCTTTCAAGGTGCTGCAACTAAAAAAAGAATATTTTTTAAATTTTCATACAGTAAGCCAAACTCTAAATTTTAAAGATCTGCCTTTTACTAAAGTTAACCAAATTAACTATAAAAAAGATGACCCCTTGCATATTAGTTTTAAATAATGTGATTTTAATAAAAATGATAATGTTACTTTTATTAGAATTAATAAACATAAGACACGCGGGTCTGCTAAAAAACAGGGCAAAAACGATCATAATATTATTATTATTAAAAAAATAAAGCATATCGTGTCTATGTTTGCCTACATGCCTGAGTTTGACAAAATATTGTACAGAACAATATTTTCTTCACTAAATAAATGATTTTATTTCTTCCAACTGCAGTTATTTGTTTCAATTATATTATGAGTAGGTACCTACGAAGAATATTTAACTTTTATTTACTGTTTGTTTCACATACACATGTTTTAATTATTAATAAATTTTAAAAGCAAAAAGGAGTTTTCTTTTTGATGTACCCTTGTATTTTTTAAAGTTGCAGTAATATAAGATTAGAAATAATGAAATAAACTGTGATCTAACTGTAGAATGATACATATAAGATACATAGAAACGCAAACTAAAATATTTCACAAAAAGAGAAATCAAACGATTTCTACTTAGCGAAACCGAATTCAAATCTTAATTTATTCAGCTGTTTGTTTCGCAAATTTTAGGAAACACAGTGGTTAAGATTTGAATTCGGTTTCGCTAAGTAGAAATCGTTTGATTTCTCTTTTTGTTTTTAGATGGCGTAGTTACGTCCGTATATAGTTATTTTAATAACTATTGTCTAGGACGGGAGAGATTTTTGTTTTGGTTCAGAGCAGTGACTATACCGTTCTGAAGAGACCTAAGAAGGTCGAAATACGTATCAGCGGTTGTTGCTGCACTGTATCAAAACAAAAATCCAATACCGTCATTCTGTAAAATATTTTACTTAAAACGTTATAAAATAATTTAGTTTTGTACTTCATTGCATATGGAACAAATGTGCAAATTCCTGTACTAATTTTACTTTTTGTTCCATAAGCAAAGGTTTTTATTTTTTTTTCAAATTTAAAAAGAGTTAGTACAAATTTGAAGGCATAATCCAACACATCATTTAAAATATTTTTTTTTAGAATTAGCATCATTTTCCTGAATTTTAAAATAAACGAGTAAATATTACCAAAATATTTAAATGTAAATATCTCAAAATGAGAATTTGGCATATGGAACAAATAAGTACTAGCCCGACGTTTTGTTATTGTCTGTTTGCACGCGTCGTTCCACGAGCCACGATACAGGTAAGTGTTTTCGATGAAAAGCTGATATTCTAATGGATTTATTCGCTGCATCAATAAAGGCTATTGAAAAATGATATTTTCTCGATAATATCTTGTTCTAAGTCTAATATTTCTCTAAGATCCATAGCTGATGAAGAAATCCATGTTGAGATCCAGTGTCCAGTTGGCTTTATTTAACGACCATTTGGTGATATGTATATTGTGCTTATGGTGCAACAGCTTGTTAACTAAGATGGGAAAGTGATCACTTCCATATAGATCAGGTAAAGCGTCCCACGATAAACTAAGTTGCAAGTTTGATTCACAAATTGACAAATTAATTTCTGAAAACCCTCTTTTTGCTGCATTATATTGAGTATTCCTGCCGTCATTAAGTAGATTTAAATTAAGATTATTTAGGATAGTTACTATTTTTTTTTCCCATTTTGGTCATTTTTCGAGCCCCATGAAATATGTACATTAAAATCTCCCAATATAATTTGAGGTGTAGGAATCTGACATAAAATATTAGAAAAATGTCTTCTATACTTGGATCAGAATTAGGAGCGATGGTAATTGCAGATGTTATCTTTTAGTGGACATACTAAGTACATCGCTACAGCTTCTAGATTTGTTATTAGAGGAATACTGCAATATTCATAGGAATTCTCAATAAAAATTGAAAGCCCACCACTGGCATCTTCGTGATTTTGTATAATTTTAGATACGCTTGTATAATTTTTCAAATTAGGAATTTTGTTATTTTTAAAACGAGTTTCTTGTAGACAAACTATAAAAGGTGAATTTTGAGCAATTAATAATTGTAACATTTCTAAACGGGTATAATACCCGTTTAAATTCCACTGTAAAATAGACATGAATGTGAGCTTATGTCGAAAGTTCTATGGAGGAGTCGCTATTGAGCTGAGGTTTTAGTTGTTGAGTAATTGAATTAATTATTTTAGTACATCACGATTTCATTTTTTTTTTTTGATAAAATGTAGATATCTTTTAACAAATTAAGCTTCTGTATAAGTTTTAAATAGACTCAATTTATCTGGAGATTCTAAAGCATGATCAAACAAATCAGATAGTTGTTCAAAATTTAATATCGGTGTTATAAGTTTATTAGTAATAAAATCTTTTACGGATGCCATACTGTTAGCGATAGTCTCAGAATTATCAATAGTTTTGGATGTTTTAAGTTTTTGTATTGGTTTAGATTTAGGTTACAGATTTTCTCCAATAAGTTCACTAATTTTTATTTATAATAACTCAACACTTTAACTATTAAGTGGATATAAATAAAAGCTCAAAAACTAGGTGCAATTAGAATGGTCAACAAATCATTTCGTTTTGTAAATAAAATCTCCTAATAGTTTTACTCTTTTTGCCTCACTTGCCTCACCGCATAGACTGTAATGGAGCTCCTGTTCTGCAACCAGGAATACTCCTATGAAGACTCGTATAAGACTATGCTAAATAATTTGTTGTTGTTAGTTCAAATCTAACTACGCGAGTGTTGACGTGTGTTGATTTTTAGAGAGATCACTTAAGATAAATTATAATATTATCATAAAAGGTAAGATTTTTAGTGAAATACCTATATATTGTTAAATATCCGTTATTATAAGCGTTATTTTGGTTTATTGCAGGTAAATATGGACAAGAAAATGGAAAACTAGTTCCTAAAATGTTATAAAGAGATAGACAGCGATCTGGAACCACTAAATTCTCATAAGGACATAAGTGATGTTCGTTCTGAACTCAGTATCCACAATACAGATCCTGAGCAGTCCACACAAGATCTACCCAGTGATCCTGAAGATGCCATGGAAGAAAGCGGTCAAGATCATGGTTATCCAAGATTTTATGGCAAAGATAAAACCTCGTGGTTGAAACATAAGAAATACACTCATAAAGGTAAGACCAAAGCTTGTAATATTGTTACGAACTTACCTGAGGTAAAAGCAAAAGCAAAAGGCGCCACAACCATATTAGAATGCTGGAAATTGTTTTTTTCGGATAATATGATCAATAATATCGTAAAATATACAAATGAGAAAATGAGAGTGTTTTATACTCGCACTAGGAATTGTCCTGCTGTTGACTAGGAGGAAATTCAAGCATTTATTGGACTTTTGTTGCATGCTGGGGTAAAGAGAGCACAACATTTAAATACTGATGAACTCTAGAAATTAGATGGCACAGCTCTAGATATTTTTGCAGCCACTATGTCCAAGAAAAGATTTCACCACTACAGGAACTTAGTTTCCTTGTGGATTTCACCAAATAATTCAAGCTGTAAGATTTGACGACGCCACTAGGACGCAAGAAAATTGGGCAGTTGATAATCTTGCACCCGTTCGAGAAATATATAAAATTTTTGTCACTAACTGTTTATCTGCATACACTCCTGGATTCGATGTGATCATATAGCAAACAACCTGAAGACTATATTAACTACCCAACGATGCATCTAGTGTAGTAAAGAGACTTATACGACTTATGAGTGTTTGAAACTTGTGTGTGCTGGTAAATCTTGTTTCAGATTATAATATCTGAGAAGAAATGGACTCGATTGATACTTTAAACTTTATTGTTCTTTACACTTACATCGGTAATAATTGACTGAGAGCCTGTTAAGGGCAACTGTCATACACTTGACCTTTGGCGGCGTTGCCAGTACAGTGTTGTCAGGTGCATTACAAAAAATGAAAAGTAAAAATATACGAACATAACTCCCCCCTTTGAAGGGACTTCAAAGTAACATACAAAGATTAATGAAAGTAAATACACAATAGTAATACAAAAATAAAATGGAATTGTCTTTAATGGAATTTAATCACTAAAATAAAAAAAAATTTAATTCACTGTGTCCTCCTCTATAGGCAAAGGACATAAATGTCTTACAGAACGGATCACAACTTTTGAAGATGTTTTCACTTCTGCCACTCGCGAAACTCCATCCTTTCCAGGGAACAAACGTAGAACTCTTCCCATTGGCCACTTGCCTGGAGGTTGTTGATCATTCTTGATTAATACTAGTGTACCAACAGCAATCGGAGTAGCCTGGTTTTTCCATTTATATTGAAAACGCAGTTGAGAAATGTATTCTTTTGTGAATCGTATCCAAAATTGTTGATATAATTGTTGGACAGATTGTAGTCTAGACAGCCTGGTTGGCGGAGCTTCTGATACGTCAGGTTCAGGAAGCATTGTAATTGGACGACCAATTAAAAAATGTGATGGGGTAATGGGTTCTAGGTCATTAGGATCATTTGATAAGGAATACAGAGGTCTCGAATTTAAGATTCCCTCAATTTGAACAAGAAGCGTATTGAAGTTTTCATAAATTAAAATTCTATTTAACATTGTTCGCTTTAAAAAATGTTTTGTGCTTTTTACTGCTGCTTCCCATAGACCACCAAAGTTGGGAGAATATGGGGGTATAAAATGCCAATGAATATTGTCTTTTGACGCATATTGAGTAATAACATTTTCATTTTTTAACAAGAATATTCCAAATTCTTTTAATTCATTTCTCGCTCCAACAAATGTGCTACCGTTATCTGAATAGACATCTGAAGGTACTCCTCTTCGAGAAGTAAATCGTTTAAGACAAGATAAGAAACACCTTGTTGTTAAATTTGATACTAATTCTAAGTGAATTGCTTTTGTGCTAAAACAAACAAAAACACAAATGTAACACTTTAAAATTTTGCATCCTCGTCCTGCCTTATCCTTTAAAGGAAATGGTCCGGCATAATCAATGCCTGTAAATTGAAAAGGCAAGGAGGGTTTAATTCTATTATCTGGTAAACTAGACATTGGATATGTAGCAAAAGATGGATTAAATTTAAAACATGTAATACAATTTTTTGTTGTTTGCCTAGCTAAACTACGTCCACCTATTGGCCAATAAAATTGTCGTATGGATGCTAAGAGAAGTTGAGGGCCAGGATGTAATAAAGCAGCATGCTTATGTTTAAAAATTAATTTCGTCAAATTGTGCGTTGAAGATAATAAATATGGATGATGTTTATATATTTCTAAGGAAGTAAATTTAAGCCTACCGCCCACACGAAGTAAACCTTGTTCATCAAGAAATGGTGATAGAAAACTCAGTTTGTGTTTTGGGGGTAATGATTTATTTTGTTCTATAATTTTTATTTCCTCTGCAAAGGATTCGAATTGTGCTAATTTTATTAATTTCAAATTAGCGTAATTTAATTCTTCAACTGATAGAGATCCATATTTTCTCTCAGATTTAGATTTCCTTAGATTGAAAATAAATCTTAGTATATAAGAAGTAATTCTTTGTAACTTTGTTAAATCTGAATAAGTTGTGAATAGAGTAAATTGATTCATAATTTTTGAAGTCAGTACCTTGTTAACTTTCTTTAACTCTGGCAATTCTATAATTTGATGAGAGTTTGAATTAACCAAGTGATCAATAGATTGATATAAAAAATCTGGTCCCATCCACCATAAGTTCATATTGATGAAAAGTTCTGGCACTATTCCTCGAGAAGCCAAATCAGCTGGATTCTCTTTAGTGCTAACATAAGACCACATAAAATTACTTGTAAGATTCTGAATCTTTGCTACACGATTTGAAACAAAGGTTTGTAACTGGTTTGGTTGTTTTTTGATCCAACATAAAACTATTTGAGAGTCAGACCACATATATACAGGTACAGTGGATGAGATTGCATTAATAGTTTGGTTTGTTAATTGAGCTCCAAGAAGAGCTGCACAAAGCTCCAATCTTGGTATTGTAACTGACTTTAGGGGTGAAACTTTTGTTTTTGAACAAAGTAGTCTCACTGTATATGCTCCATCTGAATTGATGCTACGCATATAAAGACAACTAGCATATGCTTGTAATGAAGCATCACAGAAACAATGAATATCTACTAACTTGTGACTTGTACCTATTACAATTCTTGGAATTTTAAGTGTATTTAATTGTGACAATTGATTGTAAAATTGAAACCATTTGATATGTACATTTTCAGGAACTGGGTCATCCCAGGGTAGTTTAATTGACCATAAATGTTGAATAAGAATCTTTGAAATGATTATTACAGGACTAAGAAGACCCAATGGATCATATATTTGGGCAATAATAGAAAGTATTTGTCTTTTAGTAACAATTTTATCTAATGGAATGGTGGTGATCTTATATCTTAAAATATCTTGTTTGCTGTCCCATTGAGTACCTAAGGTTTTGAAACTTTCGGATTCTCCTATATCTAAAACTTTATTAGGAATATCAGTTAATTCAACTTTCTCTAAAACAGCAGAATTGTTTGAAACCCATTTTCTAAGTATAAAATTGGCAGATTTTAAAATGGATGAAATGTCATTACAACGTGTTTGTAACTCTTCAATATTATTAGATCCCGTCAAAAGGTCATCTACATAAAAATCATTGTGAATAGTCTTAGATGCAATTGGAAATATATTTTTATACTCTGTAGCTACTTGATTAAGACATTTTATTGCTAGATAGGGTGCAGATTTTGTCCCATATGTAACAGTATTGAGTTGATAAGAGGATAAATCGTCCTCAGATTTGTTTCTCCAGATTATGCACTGCAATGGTCTGTGATCACTGTGCATTAGAATTTGTCTGTACATTTTAGATACATCTGCAGAAACAACATATTTGTATAATCTGAATCTAAGTGTAATATCAAAAATATTATTTAAGACCTTTGGTCCCATGTATTGCAAATCATTTAGAGACCACCCAGAACTAGTGGTACACGAGCCATCAAAAACAACTCTTATTTTTGATGTTATACTTGTTTCCTTTAATACAGCATGATGTGGTAAATAATAGTGTGAGCTTGTCAAATTATCTACGGAAATTTTAGTCATGTGACCTAATTGTATGTAGTCTTGAATAAATTGTTTGTATAAATTATAAAATATAGTATTTGATTTAAAACGTTTTTCTAAAGACAAGAAACGTTGAATTGCTTTCTCCTTTGAGTCACCTAGTAGTGTAGGAGATGATCTTAATGGAAATTTTACTATAAATTGTCCATTTTCATGGCGAGAAGTATCATTGTGAAATAACTCTTCACAATGCAGTTCATCGGTTGACATTTCAATAGAATTATCTAACTCATTAAGTTCCCAAAATTTTTTTAATTGATGATCTTCTGGTATAACAATGTCTTTTGAAAAATTGCAAATAGAATAATTACCTGAATTATTTATAGCACCAGAAACGATCCACCCTAACTTGGTATTTTGAAAAATTGGTTTATTTTTTCCTATAGTAATTTTTCCATCCAATATTAAGTCCCAAAATAGTGTAACTCCTATGAGCATATCAATCTCATTAGGTGAGTAAAATAGTGGATCTGAGAGCTTAATATTGTCTGGAATTTTAATATTTGTTACATTAACCTTTTCTGAAGGAATAGATGATGAAATCATAGGGGTTACATAGCAACACACATTACATTGAAAATTACTGACATTGGAGAATATGGTTAATGAAGTCTTTTTTGTCAATGTAGACATTACTTGATTTATGCCAATAATTGATAAATTTGCAGAAGATAATGGCACACCTATTTTCTTACAGAATGCTTCTGTTACTAGATTTGATTGTGCTCCAGAGTCCAATAAGGCTCTACCTACTTGAAACTTGCCACTACTGTCTCTAACCTTGAATGTTACTGTGGATAATAGAATTGATGCATTTATTATACCTTCTTTGATATTTATAGAACTTGGATTTGTTTGAAATAACACAGTAGACTGCTGACTTGTTTGATTACCTGCATTATTGTAACTACTACTTGTACTAGGTTGACTACTTGAATTATTGAATACTAAAGGTTCATTTGAATTGTTATTTTGTTGATTTGTAACATCATTATGAAGAAAAGTATTATGTTTTCGTCCACACTTTTTACAGGACCCTAAATTGCAAGTATTCTGAAAATGTCCAATGCGCAAACAGTTAGAACAAAGTTTTAACAGTTTTATTTTTTCCCATCGTTCATTCACATTTAGTTGCATAAACTTTTGACATGAATAAATAGAATGTTCACCCTTACAAAAATTGCATTTGAACTTATTAATAGCCAAATTTACATGAGAATGCATTTGTGCATCTTTTGTTTTATAGAATTGATTTGATGCTTTAGAAAATTGATTGAATTGAGGTTTCACATTTACTTCTTGTTGTGACTGCAAAATATCTTGTCTCTCTTTCAAAAAATCTAGAAATTCATTTAATGTAGGAAGCTCTGTTTTTGTATGAAATTCTTTCCATTTATGTTGATTAATTTTATCTAATTTATGATAAATTATATGAATAATTGTCATATCCCAAAGTGACTCTTTTGTTATTTGCATGCTTTCAAGAGCGGATAAATGTATTGAAACTTCATCTAATAAATGCCTGAATTGTAAAAATGTATTTTTATGCAAAGGAGTTATATTGATAACAGACTGAATATGAGTATCTACAAGGCATTTTCTCTTATCAAATTTATCACATAGCATTTTCCATGCTCGTGGATAATCTTGTGTTTCCTCGCAACCCGATATGGCTCTTTTTGCATAGCCATCTAACGTAGCTTTGAGAAAATTGTATTTTTGGCTCTGATTAAGTGTTGTATTTTGATCAATAGTTGACATGAATGATTGTTTAAAGTCTAACCAGGTTTCGTATTCCCCATTAAAAACAGGAAGCTTAAGCTTAGGTAATAAAATATTTTGAAGTGAATCATGCACTGGAACATTAGATTGAATAGGAGAATTTTTATTTAGAATATCTTTTAAGAATGAAATAGATGTAAAGTATTTAGATTCAAACGCGTTTCTTTCTGAAAATTGTGAAATTAAATCTTTTTCCTCGCATTTTTCTTCAATTTCAGTTTGTATAGTTTCAAATTGATTAATCAAATCCTTGCAATTTTCATACCGCGATTGAATGTTACATATATCTACTGAATTAGTTTCGTCTTGAATTGAACTAATATAGTTTTCTAAGATCGTTATTTTTTGTTTAATTGAGCCTCTATTTCTGATCAAAGTTTTCATGTCTTGAGCCATTATTTAAGAAATTAATGTATAATTTTTTACTGAACAATGTTTTGTTGTTATTCAAATTGAAACAATCTCAAAATCTTAGGTTAAAGTAAGGAATAAGGAAATGAAATTATGAAATAGGACTAACCTGAATTGTAGTTGTCTATTCTAGACGTCTAGTTAAATGTTTGTGAATACGTCACTTGTTTTTGAAGGTCACTGAATTGGTCGATTGTAATCCTTGGTTTCTTGGCGATGGCTGTGCGTGGCTGGCTGACTATAGATGTCCAGTTAAATTGTCACTGTAACGTCGCTTCTTCTTGATACTCGCTTGGTTGGGCAACTTTACCGGTTCTCTTGGGTGAACGCTGAAACTTGTTTTGGAAACCACGCTGCTTTTGGCGCAATTTTTGTGAATAGATAATATTGATGATTATAACAATTAATAATTGAAATTGTTTTATATAATTGCTTCTCAGATATACGGAACGAATGACCAAACTTGTTTGAAACTTGTGTGTGCTGGTAAATCTTGTTTCAGATTATAATATCTGAGAAGAAATGGACTCGATTGATACTTTAAACTTTATTGTTCTTTACACTTACATCGGTAATAATTGACTGAGAGCCTGTTAAGGGCAACTGTCATACACTTGACCTTTGGCGGCGTTGCCAGTACAGTGTTGTCAGGTGCATTACAAAAAAATGAAAAGTAAAAATATACGAACAATGAGTGGAATTGGTCGAAATGTAACTACGGATAATTACTTTTCCTCTGTACCCTTAGCCAACTCTTTATTCAACGATCATTGCTTGACAACGATAGGTACTTTGCGTACGTCGATGACGATGGAAACAAGTGTGTACTTGTATCATAATATGTGCCACAATGAACTACTACTTTCTACACTAAATGGTTTTATTGATGAAAACATCAAAGAGCATACGATGAAGCTAGAGATTATTACTGATTACAACCTCACAAAAGGCGGAATATATGTTGTTGATAAAATGAAGGCAGACTCGGTCACTCGATTTAGCAATCGCTGGCCGTTTACTGGTTTTTACAGCCTACTAAATATTTCAACTATAAACAGCCAAATAATTTACAACAATAACACTAATATTGTAACATCTCGAAGAAGCTACATTGCGGAGCTTGGCAAGCAACTTTTAATGTGTCATCCTCAACGAAGTTCCAATATCCAAAATCTGCCTTTTCAGTTGAGACTCAGGATCCGAAATATTAACCGGAGAAAAGCCATCAGTTTCTCAAGGGGCAACTCCAACTATAAAACCAAGATGTTCTTTTTGCCCTGTAATAAAAAACAGGTTTACCTAATATTATTGTACTAACTGTAAGTTTATTAAACACTGGTTTATTAAATTTTACTTGCCAACACTACCTGGAAGAGGAAGAAATCCAATTTTAAGCTTAATGCGTACATTTTTTGTGGAATAAATCCCCTTAATTGTTTTGTTCTGTATATTTTTTAGTTTATCTAGTAGTTTTTTTTTGCAGTTTTGTTTTAAAAAAATATAAGTTTATCGTTTTTTGTGAGTTAATAGCCAATAAACTTTAGCAATAAGACTCGTTTATTTATCCTATACCCATATGTTAAATAAAATCTAACACGCGTAATTTTTTGAGGTGCGAGCAATGGAGGGTTAATACTAAAATATGAATATTTCACCCGTGTCAGTAACACCAGCTAAATTCCGGTTAAAAAACAACCTGAAAAATGGTAATGTAATATTAACAAACGTCTAAGGTAAGTGTACTATTTATAATAGTATGGCTGAAACCTTTATTTGAATTTAAAATCTCTTGTTTTTGATCCACCAATTTTTTAGATGATCTGAAACCAGTTTTGTGTCTATTCCATATACAATGGAAGAGTATCAGCACAAATCAACAACTTTTGAGTGCAGAAAATTGAAACTAAGTAAACTTGCAGAAATCAGCAAACGATTCTACTCCAATTCAAAAAAGAATGCACAAGACGCATTTATATTTAATAGTATTGACATACAGGATGTAAAAAGACGACGTAATCAGCAAGAATTGCAAGAAGTGAGGGTCTAGGACATCAGCGAAAAGAACGACGTGCAAGTATCTTATTAATTTAAATGATAATACGATTGTAAATGTCTGTCTAAAGTCATTTCTGAATATATTTTGTATTACATGACAAAAGTTAGAACAATTATTAAAAATTATAAAAACGACAATATTATATATATTTAAAGAAGGGGTGGAGACAGAAAGAGAACAAAAGTTTTAACTAATAAGCAAAGTGTTATGGCTTTTATAATGAAGCTAAAATGTATTGTCACATTATTGCCGTGGCAAATCCGTATGAATGCATCTGTCTGAAAACTTAGATATTACCAAGCTCTCCCGTTTTTACTTAAGTGATCCGTTAAATGAATTTGTCAAGAGAGGCTTTTTCCGGAAGGTGTTTAACAAAAATTTCAATTTAGGCTTTTTTGTACACCACGTACAGATAGGAAGTTTATCACTAGAGGAAAAATAAATCGATCTGAAGGAGGTCAGAAAGCTTATTTAATATGTTAAAAAAGAATCCACAAGCTACGAGCTGGAGCATTCTATAATTTACTGAAGGAAGAAAAGACCAATATAATCACTTTCTTCTTCGACCTTCAGGAAAACCTGTCACTACCAAAAGTTCCAGACCAGCAGGCATATTACAGCAAGGAGCTTTATTTACATAATCTCACCTTGGTTCAGGGCTACTCAAAGGCTGCACTTTGGCTTCAGAACTCATTCAGCTATTGCTGGACCGAATAATACGGGAAATCTTACAATCATGTAGCCTCTGAAATTTGGCATCCTTTATGCCAAACAGATATGTCAAGGGTAATTACTGTAAGACTTGTGTGGCGGATGTGGCAGTCAAAATAAAAACAGGAGTGTGCTTATTATGTACTTGTCATGGTTGTGCAAACGAGCTCCAGTGAATATAATGACAATGGAGTTATTATTCCCCGTTAGAGGGTACTTATTTATCCCTCCTGATAGGATAACTTTTAGGCTAATTGAAAGAGAAATAATAAACTTGAAGTTGTAGCAAATCCTGCAGAATATTACAATCAAATTGAAAAGAAATAGATTATACCACTGTTTTGTTAGCTGACCAAGATTTTAACTTTTTCGACCGAAAGACCGAGGCTGATAACTTTAATAAAGCTACAAGTCAGTGTCGCTACAAAGCTACAAAATGTTAGTCGGGTGAAGATAAAAGACTTCAAGAATTAGCTTGAAATTCTTTTTGGAAACACTTGGCTCCAAAATCCAAGGTTGGAATACTACAATGCACCTTTAGAAAACATAGATCTACCAAGCGTACCTAACCACGAAAACTCATTCTCTGGTCCACACAGTGAAGAAAATATAGCATTATCTGTGTAATTTCATTAAAATAAATTTAATTTTGACAAGAATTACTTTTGATTTAACTAGACCCATTCCAAATGAGTTCCAACATTAGCTTATTTCCAACTAAAATAGCAAATTGATATGACAAATTAAATTATTAAGTATTGGGTTAAAAAAAACAAAAAAAACATAGATTAGTAATTTATTACTCTTAATTGCAATATTTACAAACTTTTTTAATTACACAGTGATCGTTACACACATTTCTACTGCGTATTTCATAATTTTTTTTTGTTTTCTGTTCTTTTTTGTTGGGCACATGTGACACATTTTTCTTGTTAAAATTGTTAAAATTGGAGGTTTTTCTAGTTTTTGCTTTTTATTATGTGGTTCAACTTCCTGTAAGCATTGTTCATTACACTTCTTCTTCGGCTTTTCCCATTATGAGTTCGCCGTTTTCGTCCTCCACAGCACTCTATTCTCCCAGTCACCTTCTCTGAGGTCTCTATATATCATAGCATTTCCAATGTATGTTTTCCATCTTGTAGCAGGTCTTCTTCTCCGTCTTCTTCTCGGCGGGTCCCAGTTTAATATTCTTTTCGGCCACCTATGCTCTGGGATTCTTTGTACATGCCCGTGCCACTGAAGGGCTCTGTTTTCCAACTTTTTTTTGTAATTGAGCATTTTACTTCCATTCTGTTCCATATTTCCTCCGTTCTTATTCTATCCGCTCTTGTGATTTGTAGACATCTTCTCATAAAATCCAGTTCAACTGTTCTTATTTTATTTCGTATTGTTGTTGTCATTGGCCATACTTCCGCCCCATATAGGGTAATATTCATCACTATGCTTTGAAAGATCCTCTTTTTGTTTTCTTTGGTTAGAGTGTTGTTTCATATCACTCCATGAAGTGCTCTTGTGGCTTGTTTTCCCCGTGCTATTTTCATTTCTATATCTTTCATACAAGTACCATCTCGGCTAATCATTGACCCTAAATACTTAAAAGCCTTACAATTCTTAATAGTCTCTTCTTCTAAACTTAAGTTCAACCTCGGGTCCAATACATAAGTATTCGGTCTTGCACATATTTATCTTGATTCCCCAAAGTTCATATTCTTCCTTTAATTTCCTTATCATATCTTCCATATCCTCCCTGTCTTTTGTAAAAATGACTTGATCATCTGCGAAAAGTAGTGAATGTAATATATTCTCTTGTACTGGTATGCCCATTGTTCCGCATTTTCTATACCATCTTTTCAAAGCCTGATCTATATATATATATATATATATATATATATATATATATATATATATATATATATATATATATATATTGTTATGTTATTTAAATTGTATTATATTGCTTACTTAGGAAAAATCCTGTCTATATTATTAAATGATCTAATCTCCAATTAATCACAATAAATCAGCATTAATTAATTACAATCTCAGGCTATTTGAATTGTACTATTTACCTTTGATCGTGGATTCAAAATATTTTCCAATTGGCTTACTAATCGGGATAGGTAATATGACCTGAATAAAATACATAGCATTTCAACTGAACTATATGTGAGATGTCCTTTATTTTAATGAAATTTTATATAACAATCAATCCTGTAATATTTGCGATATAATAACTTTAAATATATGAGAAGTTGTTTTCTATCATGGACCCAAATGTTATTTTACATTGATTTTTAATATGTGTTATAACTAAGCTCTTTTTATAATTCTTTTTTTTTTTAAGTGATCGCAAAATTAACTGTCTCTATTATTTATTCAATTTATTTAATTAATAAATGAAAATCACACTCCGGCTCTAATGAAAATTGACTGACCTTTCCTTCTCTGCCGTTGCAATTCTATGGCCACGCCACAACAAAAAAAATCCTTTCTCTGCTTCTGCTCCTATTGTGGTCCAGATGACGTACACCTTTCTCCTATCTGTCACTGTATCTGCAACCCAACAACTCGTGTTAGTCTATGCAGCCTCCCTTTGAGCCAATCTCCGCGCCTGTTTACAACTCCAAATGTTTCCGGCTTCGTCTGCTATTAAAATTCTTATACCCTTTGGTTTTCTATCTCTCTGTACCCCATTCCTCACACTGGTCAGCTTTTACACAGCAAATAAACACACCCGGTAAATTACGTCTTCGGGACTTCAAACAAACACAAATCACAAAGCTCCTTCCTTCTTGGACGACTAAAACTGACTAACCAACTTTTTTTTCTCTCTCCTCTCTCATAGCCAAAAACCGCCACCTCCTTGCATTCAAAACTTGACCAATAAAAATCATCCACCTCTGTGACGTATATCATTACCAAACAACTCTCTCTATAAAACGTCATTCGGGTAATTCCAGAAAACAGCTTTCTTTAATTATTCTAACTAAATCTATCTGCTTTACAAATATTTCTTACTAATAGCTACAAACGATACCTGTTTCTCAATTCAATGTCTTTTGTTAATAAACTTTTACCGATATAATCTTTCGGGGAGAAAAAACCACCGCAAATCCCGGTCTATTGTTTACACTTTCTATATACACTTTTATTCCGGGTAAATCCATTCCACAATAACCGACTTATTTAAATTTCTTATCGATAATATTTGAAAGTCTTGTCTCTGAGGCCTAATGAACAATTCTTCGAACAACTTAAAATACATATTTTGTCTTATACAGGATGTTTGAAAATTTATATGCCCGTGTCTTTATGAAATATCAATAATTTTAATTTTTATTTAAGTAATAAAATTTGTATATCGGTTTTTTATTGCTTATGGACATTCAAAAGTACAACAATATATATATATATATATATATATATATATATATATATATATATATATATATATATATATATATATATATATGTTAAAAGTGTAGGTGAGAGACCACATCCCTGTTTGAGGCCTTTTGTTGCGGTGATTGTTTTTGTTATTTCATTACCTAACTTTATTTGCAGTTGTGTTTCTTTATACAGTCTTTGTGTTATATTCACCCATTTCTCTCTAACGCGCATTCTTCTCATTGCTTAACATAGTTGTTTCCTGGGCACGCTATCGTATGCTTTCTCTAAGTCGATAAAGGTCATATGTGTTTCAATGTTTTTTCTTTGTTCTTTTCAATCACCTGTCTCATAATAAATATATTATCTAAACATGATCTGGCTTTTCGGAATCTGGCTTGTTCTTCGCTATAATGGTCCATGTGTTGTTCTAGTTTTTCTTTTATAACTGATGAAAAGATTCTTGCTATTGAAGGCATTACACTGATCCCTCTGTAGTTATTTGGTGACCTTTTGTCACCTTTTTTGAAAATGGAGAACATGTATGATAAATTCCACTCATCGGGAATCTTCTCTCCTGCGTCGATTTTATTGAACAACATTCGTATAAAGGATACTATCCTTGCGCCTCCATATTTCAGCAGTTCCATTTTTATGTTCCCTGGTCCTGGTGCTTTATTGTTTTTGGATTTCTTTAGTGCTTTATTTATATCTTCCTCTGTGATTTCTGTTTCCTCAGTTATTATTGCCACAGGGTCGTATGAGATATACTCCGGCCTATTCTCCTGCAATAATTTTGTGTAATGCTTTGTCCACTCTTTTGATGTAATTATCTGTATGGTATTTTTACTTCGTTTATTACTTCTGATGTTTTTTATTTTTTTCCATGCTTCCGTTGATCTGTTATACCCTATCGTGTTTATTTTACATAAATAATACAAATAACTCTTATTAATGAACAAAACTTACTTAGAAAAAGACAAAAATAATTATTAAATATATTAAAACCTAAAAATATTGCCTGTTGCCAAATGGCAACGCTAGGTTCCTATGGCTACATTAACCGAATGAAATAAAAGTAAAAAATATTCTATGAAATTGAGAGATAATCGGCAAAAAACTTTCTATAGCTGTGTATGAAATTTAACATTACACTTTGTGCACAAACCTACTTCACATTTGGCGCATCTTGTTCTCATGATCGACCTGCATTCTTCACCTGCACACCTAATTTTCTTTTTATTTGGTACTGGTTCCAGTAAATGCCCAACTCCATCGTATCTAATATCATCAGATACTCTATGAAAGGAACGACTTGAGAGTGAACTAGACGGTCGGCCACCTTGTTTTGCAGGCACTCCGTATTTGGTCAGATAGGCTTGCACAATTTCACGGCTAAACTCTAACTGTGTCAACTTGTTGCCGGATTTTTTATGTAGCACCCACGCATTTTGTATAGTCGCTTCTAGCATCCAGGTAATCAAGCTCCAGTACCATTTTTTGCCCTCATTCCTATTCTAAAGCGGTTTATATTTTCGTCCATTAGGTCGGTGCCCCCCATTGCATTATTATATTTACCAATCAGGCATGGACTTTGAACCTGGATGATTTTCTTTTCAGCTTGTGAATATCTTTTCACGAGCGATTGTGGTTCCACCCCATAACATGTTGACGCTACACTTACGACGCTGTTATTCAACCATCTTACAACTATAATACCAGTTTCTCTCTCGAGAATCGACTCTACATCACCCCTTTTGCGTTTCTGCATATTAGCTTTCGATTCTATAGGGCAGTTTTTGGGAATGCGATTTTCCCGTATTGTTCCGGTAAGGCTATAGCCACGATCCTTTATATGTTTCAAAAGGTGGAGGCTCGTAAATAAATTGTCGCAGAAAAATTTGTAGGGTAATCTTGATTTATCATTGGGCAGTTCATCGAGCATTGTGACGAATGGAGCCGCACATGCTCCAAAAACTTTATAATAATGATTATTTGCTTTGGGATCGGTTCCTTGGTACATGTTGAAGCTTACAAGATACCCACTTTTAGTGTTGAGGCACCAAACTTTGTATCCGAAACGAATCGGCTTTCCTTTTATGAACTGTTTACATGAGTGGCGTCCAAAGTATTTCACCATAGATTCGTCGTAATTTAATTCGCCTTCAGGGACGTAATATTCTTTATATTTTTTCTGTAAATAGTCAGCTAAGGGTCTGATCTTGTAATATTTGTCCCTTTCATCGATGGCTTCATTATTTGCAAGGTGGAAAAAACGCCAAATTGTAAGGAACCGATCTCTTCGCATGGCGTTCATGACCATTGCATTACCCATATCGCCTTTCGTATCCCAGTAAAAATTTTTTCCCGGGAGCCAATTATACCCCGATAGAATCAAAATGGCAAAGAAACACCTCATTTCTCCTGCGGAAATTTTGGGGTCGGGAAAGTTCTTCTGTAGTGCATAACTCGTGCATTGGTTGAGAATGTAACTAATTATATCTTCGTCGAAAAATAATTCGAACATCTCGACAGGTGTCAACGTATTGAATGGTTCGTAGCTATATTCTGGGAAACTAGCGGCATTGTCGACCAAATCACCCGTTATCCAATTTAGGGACTCGTATTCAATTTTCTTCACTTGAGAGGTAGTTTGTGGGATGAAACTTCCGCTGCTTTCCTGGGAAATATCCATCGCTTGAATTGCATCTTCTTCGATGTCGTCATCCTCCTTGTCTGCTTCTTCGCCATACATTTGCACCTCAACATTTGCTTCCGGCTATTTTCTAGGCAGATTGTCGATGAATCCTCCCCCATCCTCCTCGCCAGAATCTTCATCAGTGAGGTCTCCAATATTTGGGGGCTCAACATAAATATTTCTAATGTTGACGTCATCTTCGTAAACCATGTTCAAAGCTTCTTGTAGAGAGAAACCCCGCCTGAAAAAACAAGATGCCTGTAGATACTAGCGTTGCCATATGGCAACGCGATGAATAAAAACAAAATATTGTAAAAGATCGCTTTTTTTCAAGGGTTGTCAAATATTCACAGAGGGAAAATGACCTTTCTATTAGAGCATAATTGTTACTTTAGCCACTTAGATGTAATAGTTATTCAGAAGTAATTGACAAATTGAGCTACTTACACAAATCTTATATCCATTTTTACAACTATCAAAAACGGTGACTATAAAATCTCACAAACACCAACGAATTAAGTTTTTGTTAGGTGTATATCTTCAAATCACTTATTTTCTGCAGACCGGCACGTTCTTGGAAACAAAACAAACTAACATAACCTCAAAATAATAAGATTCGTACGTCAATACCAGTGTTGCCATATGGCAACTCCAGTCCTTCATGGGTTAACTTGTTGTCTGAGAGTAACATATTCTCCCCGTGTTCCTGGGGTGTTCTGTCGTTTAGCCATTTATGAAAAGCGTTCTTTTTTTTCATTACACTAGGGATGGGAAAAACCTACCGGTTTTTTTACTTCGCAATAACCGGTTTTATCGTTTTTTTTTTCGGTAATAACCGGTTTTTTATTTTTAAAGTAAAATCCGGTAATTATGATTAGGTTAGGTATTATTTTGGATCCCAATCATAATTATTATTCTCAAGTAATTATTCCAAACAAAATCATAATTCAAATTTTATTTTATTTTATAAATACAGAAGCAAACTTAAAGTGCAAACTTGTAACCTATTGGATTAAAAAAACCAAAAACCGGTTTTTGGAAAAATCGATTTTTTTGGCCGGTTATAATCGCCAGGTTAAACCGTAAGCAAAAAAAACCCGGTATAACCGAAAATCGGTGTTTTGTCCAAAACCGCCATCCCTACATTACACTGTTTTGTTTTCCACTCTAGTCCCCTTGATTTTCTTCTCAAAATTTTAGGCAACACTAGTTGTTCTGTTGTCGTTGTGAGAAACAATCTTCGCTTTTCAATTTCGTTTTCGTTCCATTTTGGATGTAAATTTGTCGAAGTAATAAATGAGACTAAATAAAAAATTCAAAAGACCAACGGTTACTTCATCTTTTGCACAAATATTTATAAACCATTTGGTCTAGCGTATCTACACCACATTTTGTACTATTATAATAGAGTATCATATCTGTTTTTTTGCCAACATCATCTGCACAATAAGTATTGTGACGCACGATATACAGGACTAGGACACTTCTTTGTTTTTTCGAAATGTAAGAAACAATAGATGCTTTTGGAGTGAATCCGAAAATTGAAGATTTCTTTAAACGGTTTGTGTTTGGTAGAAATTTCCGAGGAACAAATCTTTTATTTTTTCCACTGCGCCCACAAGAGTTAGTGAATTTGCCAGTAATTCAGGTGTAAGAGCAAGATCTGTAAAATAGTTATCGCAAGTGACATTCCACTTGGAATTATAATAAGGCTCAACGAGTTTCTTTAAAATTTGAGGTGCAAGACCTTTGGCTAGTGTATTTTCGTTTTTTCCTGTATATGGTATTCCACCTAAAGGGTAATATCGATGGCCTAACTGTAATAATCCGTATCTGAAATAAGTGAATTTTACAGGAGAGACAAAATATGATTTTAAAAAAAAAATTAATGAACACAAGACTTTTTTCTTGACCTTTAAATGAATAATTTTATTTTTTAGTAAATAAAAGATGAAAAAGTACATTTTGCAGTATTTTGAGTTTTTTTGTGTAGATACGGGGTATTGTCAAAAATGTTGTAAAATAAATGTTACATACGGGTTTTTAGTATTAATTTAACAGGTAGTAAAAACAAAACGAAAATTGCTACAAAACAAGTTTATTAGAAGTTACAAATATATGTAAAGTAAAACAGTAAAAAAATATTTAACTAAAACTTTAAAGGAAAATTAGATTGGATTTAGAAGGGTAGATTAGATTGGAAATTGCCCATTTCCAATAAAGGAGTTTGCTTTAAATAAAAATCTGGATTAGTATTTTCTGTTACTGTATCTGTTTCTACAAGGTGTTCATGTGTGTCTTTACAGAGGAATTCATCTTGAAATATCTGCTATTGAACGTTGCTCAGCAAAATGAAGTTATTTTTAGTATCATGCCAATCAGTAGTATCTCAAAAATCTCCTTCTATCGGTGTTAGGGTCCCATCTCTGGCACTTACCTTATGAACTTCACTGAACTCAGTGAATAGAGCAGTTTCAGAAACTTGCTTGGTCCTGCTAGGAGGCTGTCGATTATTTTCTTTTCGATTTAAAACCATAGACAAAATTCTGTGTGATTGAGTTGCCTGAATCTGAAAAAAAAACATAATTAAGATAACTTAATCTTATATAGATTGTAAAAGGTGTGACCGCAAATACTTTTTTGGATAATAGGGCAAGTCAAAACAAGAAAAAAAGTTGATAAAACATAGGGGTAATAAATCTCTTATTTGTACTAATATCTATTACACCCCGTACACCTAACTTAGGTTTTTATTTTTCTCAGTGTAAACTAGATTCATATTAAAAACAGTTCCTTTAGATTAAATTTTGGTTAAATAAACTAAAATATCAATCCCGCTACTTTAGCAGGACAAAAACAGCTTTCGCTTTCTCATTTCCATTTTTTAATAAACTAATATCAAAGACTTTAAATTTTGATGTCACGTAATGCACAATGTTATAATAATAGCCCGTATCTACTAAAAATTAGTATGCAAATCTGTTCACAACAAGAAGTCAATATCCCGTATCGTAAGGTCTCACATTATTCGACCCTTTTATCAAGTTATAATATTCTAGGTTAATTAAAATTTATATAAATACCAGCAGAAATATATTTTTAATAAGAATAGTGGTAAAACTTACCTTTGAAATATAATTAATTCACTAAACAGCTAAATAAACTCACACACGTGTAGGTTATAGAAGAATGCAATGTACAACTGACAGATAAGGGATATTTTTATGCGCATGTCTTCTGACGAGCAATACGGGATATTAAATAAAAGCAACTTCCAAGGCTTCCTTATTTATTGTATGATACAGGGTTTTGACACACCATGCTAGACATACACTGCTTGAAAGGACACCTACCTTGATCCGGAACAAGTTGCTCCTCTACCGTTATATTTTTTTCTGGTAAATAGTATTTCTGAAAGTTTTTTTTGACTTGATTCCACACATCGTGTATTGCTGCTAATTTGTAGTTCTTTCTTCGTTTTCAAATTCAACAAATCTAATCAAATTTTTGAATCGTTTTAACCCCATGGTAGCTTTAAATATAGTAGGTCCATAAAACTTACTCCAAAGTATATCCTACTGAAATGATAAAGCAAAACCTAGGATATAAGGTTTTAATCAACATAAATTGTACATATAATGTTAACAAAAACAATAGAAATTAATATGGCAGTGACAGTGACTTCTTTCAAACACTGACAGCATAAAGTTGCCTACAATATTAGAAGTCTACAGCCAAAGCAATACTAAGGAGGTTAATATCACATCATTCTCCCACACTATAATCATCCAAATACTGTGGTAAATGACGAATTCTTTCAGATCTTCTAGGTAGTGCTGAAGGGGGCGATAAGCTCTGTTCAGAACTCATTAGGGGTTCTTCAAGAAGTAATGAATCCGGTGGAGGGGGAGATGTAGATGTATCTGCCAGGGGCTGCATGTTTTGCGTGGTTGTATTGGATGAGAAATCATTAAGACTCGAATGTAACTCATGTGGGTCTTCTACGAACACTGATTCTTGACCTGGTATATCTAGTATTTCCCCTTCACCTCGTTCACACGGAGCCAGATGACGATTAGACACTGTGGTCTCTCGTCCGTCTTTCAGTTTAACAAAAGAAAGAGTATTCAGGATTTGCCTCTATTACCTCCACTTCCTCTACGATAGGCTGGTACTTGTTCTTCCGATCGAACCTTTTCATCAAGACATGCCCAGATTCTACTAGCCATGACGGTATTGTATTCCCATTTGGAGATCGACGTGTGTGCACGAACATCCTTTCATGCGGCGTACAGTTAGTTGCTTTACACAACAGTGAACGAATGGAATGCAGCACGACAGGTAGGTATTGTACGCAATTCTAAATAGGTGCTTCATGTGATTCACAGATCAGTTGAATAGCTTTCCAGACAGTAGAATTCAACTTCTCTACTTGACCATTTCCTTCAGGATTATAAGCAGTAGTTCTACTTGTTGCGATTCCTCTGGAGTTGAGAAACTCTTTGACTTCAGCTGACAGAAATTGAGTCCCCCTATCCGAATGAATGTATGCAGGCATTCCAAACATCATGAATAAGTTATTTAAATTCTTGATTACTGTTTTGGCACTAATGTCACTGCATGGGAAAGCAAATGGGAATCTGGAATACTCATCTATTACCGTAAAAATATAATGATTATTTTAAAGTCAATACTAAGGCGTTCGAAGGGAGATGTGGCTATTATAAGCTTTGGAAAAAGCCCCTCATTCTTAAAGTATCTCGGATTAATTTTAGCACATACCCCACAGTCACGAGTCACAGTCTTGACTTCATTGAGAGAGAAAGGCAAATTCTTTGATTTTATCCAATGAAACATACGTGTTACCCCTGGATGACAAAGTGCAGTGTGAAGTGACTTGAGTTTTGATGCACCTGCCGCCGTGGTAGTAGCACAAGAGCAGATGCGCGATAAAGCATCCGCTGCTTGGTTGTCTTTTCCTGGTCGATACACAATGTCATATTTATAAGGTGCCAATTCAAGTCGCCATCTTTGTATTTTCTCATTTTTAATCTTGCTGGAATGCTTCGTGTTGAACATAAATGTTACAGACTTTTGATCAGTAATGATTGTGAAAGGCTTTTCTATAAGAAAATGGCGCCACTTCTTTAGAGATTCAACAATAGCATATGCTTCTTTCTCCACAGCAGAATGGTTCAGCTCACTAGAGTTAAGTGATCTTAAAAAAAAGCAACGGGTCTGGAATCCTGACTCAAGGTAGCAGCAATTGAGTGTTCTGAAGCATCAGTTTCAACAACAAATGGCATATTTTCGTCGATAGCGTGAACAGATGACTTTGCAACTATAGATTTCAGATTTTCAAAACAAGATAAAGCATTTTTGTTCAATGGAAAATTGTTGACATGAGCTAATGTGTGGACCCTTTCGGAAAATTTGGGAATCCATTTTGAATAATGGGCAAACATACCCAATACCCTTCTGAGAGGTGCAGTGTCATTCGGTGGAGGCATTTTTAATAAGGGTTGTAGTCTGCTAGCATCGGGCTTTATGACATGGTTTGGTCCTATAGTATAACCAAGTGAGTTTATTACTGTTTGATTGAATTTGCTCTTGGTTTTGTTTAGTGTCAAGCCATATTTGTCTGTGGCCTTCAGAAAGTTCTCAAGATTTTTGTCATGTTCTACCTTCGTCTTACCACAAACAGTTATATCATCAAGATAGGCATATGTCCCTTCAAGGTTTTCTGTGCGTATGAGCCAGTCGATTGTTCTTTGGAAACTGGCTACACCATTGGTAACACCAAACGGAATGCGACAAAATTGGTACAGTTTCCCAGCGGCTTCAAAAGCTGTGTACATCTTTTCATGTGGAAGTATTGGAACCTGATGGTATGCACTTTGGAAATCTATTGCACTAAAGACAGTGAATTGTGATACATTGGAAACCATTTCCTCGATATTTGGCAGTGGATAGGCATCAAGTTGAGTAAATCGGTTAATTGTTTGAGAATAATCAATGACAAGCCGCTTCTTGTGAGTTTCGTTTTTGGTGATAAGCACTTGCGCTCTCCAAGGGGACTGACTTTCTTCAATAATGCCATCATTTAAAAGCTTCTTTACCTCATTTTTAATAAAAATCTGATCTTCAGCACTATGCCTGAGCGATTTTACTGCGATAGGTTTACAATTTGAAGTCAGGTTACAAAATAAAGGAACTGCAAGTACTGAGGCTTTAACTACACTACATACCTTGAATACTTCTTTAGGTCCTCCAAATTCAAACTCTAGACTTGAGTGGTTAGATAGAACATCATGACCAATTATAATATCAGCACAGAGATTTTTAACTATAAGTAAATTAATGTTGTCGTAGGAGTGGTCACCAATTTTAATATTTTGAGTAGTCACACCTTTAACTTCAGAGGTGTGTGATAATGAGGCCATAGAAACAGTCTGAATACAAGGCTTCCTAGGTTAGTTTGCACAGGTTAGCAAAGTCTTTATTAATAAAACTGACAGAGCTACCAGTATCTATAAGGGCATCAGCACGAAGACCTTTTATAGATGCAGGCACTATAGCTTTTTTCAATGAAGCAGGAGTAGCAGCAATAATGCAGGCTGTGCAGTTTTCATAGTCTTCAAATACGTTGGCAGATGCACTAGTGCTCTTGGAGCGGCAAACCTTTGCAAAGTGTCCCTTTTTATTACAGGATTTGCAAATGGATTCTCGAGCAGGACAGTTCTTCCTTGAATGTATTGGCCCACCTCAGAAAAAACATTTGTGTCCTGACCTAGAACAGTTAGTAGAGTAGGTAGCAGCTGTCACAGTGACACATTCAGAATTTGTTGGAAAGCTCTGTGACTGAAATTGATAGTTACCAGGTAGCGCACTAAGTGTCGAATGTTGATTTGAATAAACTTGAGAGTTGAGTTCTGCCATTTCCATTGAAATAGCTATATTGTAAGTTTCTTCTAAAGTTAGTGTTAAACTCTCTAACAGTCTCGATCGTATCTTTGTGGATGTCATTCCAGCGATAAAAGCTCCACGGATTGTATCATTTTTATTAGTATCAGCATCTACAGCAGTAAAATTGCAGTCTTTTGCTAACTGTTTTAAAGATTGCATGTAAAAATCGATAGACTCATCTGTCTGTTGTCGTCTAGTGGTTAGTATGTGACGAGCATGAATAGTATTGTTTGGTTTGATGTATATTTTGTCAAGAGTTTGAATGGATTCGTTGTAAGTGTTACAATCACTTCTGTATGTATATACTCGTGGCAAAATATGATTTATTAACAGTTGTAGCTTAGTATCATTAATATCTAGGGGTGGTACAGCAGCACTATCAGCAGAAACAGCGGGAGTGACAATATGGGCAGCTAGAAAGTTCATAAAAGTTCTTTTCCAATGGTCCCATTCCTTTGCTATTGATTTCACAGATGGATCCCCGTCGAACCTCTCGGGTCTTAGACACTTCTCCATTAATGTTGATTAAATTGAAATTATAGGATACTTAGGATACTTAGGATATAAGGTTTTAATCAACATAAATTGTACATATTATAATGTTAACAAAAACAATAGAAATTAATATGGCAGTGACAGTGACTTCTTTCAAACACTGACAGCATAAAGTTGCCTACAATATTAGAAGTCTACAGCCAAAGTAATACTAAGGAGGTTAATATCACATCACCTACATTATGGATGTTGGCACTCAGGTGCCCTGCAGTTATTAGTAGTCCAATAAAGGCATATAGCCCTGTAGAGTCTTAATATTTTAAGTTCTCTATCCCCAGGACTTTTTCGGCTTCTTTATTTGTACACTTCACTATTTCGTTCACAATTTTTTCGTCCACAACCAAAAAAAAAGTAGGTAGTTAACAGGATCATCTTACTTTGACCAGGGGCTAACATTACTTTGTGCACTTTGCTTTTTATTAGGTCGCAGGATCGCATACTTCGTGTCGGTTGTGGTTGGCTCTTCCAGTTAATTCCATTCTAAGTTTCAAATATTACACACTCTGAAATATGGGAAATTGTTGCTACCCGTTCTTCTTCATTATCACTCAATACTGATCATTCCCTTCACTTGCTTTCAAAAGATGATCTTCAATTGCAGAGTCGCTTCGAATTCCACCTACTTCAGGAAATTCTTCATCATCGGAATCCCATAAATTATTAGCAATATCTTGCAGTTCTGCAGCTAATAATGGTTTTTGGGACATTTTATTTGCACTATCTACTTTCACTGTAATTGAATATAATTTTAAAAGCTTAGTTGTCGACACTAACATCGATATCAAACTACTGATAGCAGTTGCATTATTTATTTTAAAATATGTATAGATACCTACCTAACAATATTATTGAATTCCAACAATGATTATCAGTTATTAAAATTCATTTTGAATAGACATAACACCTATTGTAAGCACCTCTTTGATGTTCACATCAAAGAGATGTTTACATTGTTTGTTACACCTTTAGACTTTATTATTTGATTTTCGGAATCATAAAAGTCGTTTAGATAAACCACAAAAACATTACCTGACTGCCAGATTAACTTCTGTAACAAAGATTTAGACTTTAGGTATAAATACAAATAGGGTCCGACGGGCCAGTGTTGCCAGTTTACGTGACAAAATTCTTTTGACGCAATAATTTCAAAAATTATAATGAATATTTTGAATAGCTCATGACTATGTTGAAGGAAACATACTTCTAAACAAGTTCAGTGATGCATAAAATTCAATAAAACCTTTTTTGTCAGTTTATGATAAAAGAATTGGCGTCTCAAGCCCGTTGGACCCACCTTGCTCGAATAAGTAAGTTTTAAAAACAAAGTTTTGTTGAGAAAGGCAATCAGCCGAAACAGCTGTAGTGATAACAATTTAAAATAAATTTTGTGGAAGTTTGAAAACAAAGTTTTCAGTGTTTTATTGTTACATAAAATGAATTTCCATCAAGTAACGGTCGAATCCATCAATTATTTAAAAGTTTTTAGTGTTTTATTGTTATTTAAAACAAATAATATTTTTGCCTTCCTATTTTGAGTAAAATCCATCTTCTCAAATTACTTCGAAAAATATATGCACTTACTTTTGTATGCATTTAAGTTGGAAATTAAACGTAAAAATAATCTATATTCAGTATTCAACTATTTGTTTTACTTCTAAAATTCTAAATCTTAAAATTTAAGTAGCAACCCTCGTAATATAGTCTTTCAAAGTCAACACCACATCTTAGTAAAGCGCAAAGATATATAGAGGTAATTATCCACTCAAGACAAAGTGTCATTCCCTCATTCATCATCATTAACGTGTCATAATCCACAAACGAGATCCACATTGTCCTTTTATACAGTGAAATATTTGCTTTTTATTTTTATTGCTTTCACGCTGTGACAAGAATTTGCTAAAGTGTTAATAGGAGAACATTAACAAGGAAATTAAAAGAGTTATTTAGTTTAAAAAGGTTCTGAAAATGTTTTTTGTTGCATATTAAGTTAAATATTACAGTTTACATTTATTTTTAACGTTTAGAATTAAAATCTGGAAATAGTTTCTGAAACAATTTTTATAAAATAGAAATTTTAGTTAACTTGTAAAAATCTACCCGCTGGAGGGCTCGCTATCGGTAGATTATATCGCGTTTTTTTATTCCGTAAAATATCACTGTTGACATCCACTTGTTCGTACCGCTATTCACAAATGACTATATTCGGCTACTTACGATGCACATACAGCGTCGGTTTATGATTTTTTAGTAAGATGCTAACTGATCTTCTTTATGTGCCGTCTTCTACCGAAGGTTGGCGACCATCAAACGATAAGTTTCTCTGTTTTGTGCCGCATGTATTATGTTCGCAGCTTCTGGTATTTGAAACCATTCTCTCAAGTTTCTCAGGATTTCTTCTTTCTGCCCAAATCTCTTCTACCTTCAATCTTGCCTTCCACGATAAGCTGTCGTAGACTGTACTTATCATTATGGAACACATAGCCCAGGTATGACGCATTCCTCCTTTTAACAGTTGTTAACAATTCCACCTCTTTACCCATTCGTCTTAATACCTCTGTGTTGGTCACTCTGTATGTCCAAGGTATTCTCAGTATGTGTCGATACAGCCACATTTCTAGAGCCGCTAACTTCTTTATAGTTGCTGCTGTTAACGTCCACCCTTCAACTCCGTAAAGAAGCGTAGAGAGTACGTAGCATTTCGTGGCGCGCCATCGGAGGTTAACGCTTAGGTGCCGGTTGCATAAGAGCTTTCGCATTTTGATGAATTTGGATCTTGCTATTTCAATTCGGATCTTAATCTCTACGTCTGGGTCCCACTTATCATTTACTGTATATCCCAAATATTTAAATCGTTGTACTCTTTTAATACGTTCGGCTTCAATATTCAGGTCGATATGTTAAATGTTCTTTTTACTGATCACCATAAATTTAATTTTCTTTCCATTGATCTTCAGTCCAAATTGGTTGCCAGTTGTATTTACTCTATTTAGCATCATCTGTAAATCTTCGATGTTATCGGCCAGTATAACAGTATCATCTGTATATCGAAAATTACTTATTGGTACGCCATTAATCTTGATGCTCTCGTTGTACTCTTCCAGTGCCTCTAGAAATATTTGTTCCGTGTATAGTTTGAAAAGCAGTGGCGAAAGAGTACAGCCCTGTCTAACCCCTCTTGAAATGGTTACGTTTTCACTCACCACATGTCCATTCTTCATGTGGGCTGTTTGATTCCAATATAGATTTTTTATAATCTGGATGTTCTTAGTGTCAAGTCCTGTAAGATGTAATAGTTCTATGAGTTTGTCATGTTTGATAGTATCGAATGCTTTCTCATAGTCGATAAACAGGCGTAAACATCTTTCTGTTGATCCAGACATTTTTGAATCAAGACTTGTATTGCAAAGAGTGGCTATCGACTTCCAACACCGCATCTAAAACCGAACTGTGTTTTGCTTATGTTGTGTTCTAATTTTGCTCTTATTCTGGAATGGATAATACGCAAGAATACTTAAATGGTGTGACTCATTAAACTTATAAGGCGATATTCACTACACGTCTTAGAATTCGATTTCTTGGGAAGGGGCACAAATGTAGATTTCAACCAGTCCGATGGAATTTGACCAGTATCGTATATCTTATTAAACAGTTCTAATACTACATTCACGTTGTTCTCGTTAAAAATTTTTAAAATTTGACTGAAATTTCATCGCATCCTGTTGCTTTCCCATCTTTCGTTTGATCTATAGATTTTATCACCTGACTTTTCAATATTTTTGGTCCATTCAGATCAAGAGTGTTCGTAGAAATATGACCATAATCCGTAAACAAATCTTTTATGTAATTTGCCCAAGTCTGTAACTGTTCTTCTTTATCTACAATAAGTTTGTTGTTCTCGTCTATTAACCTACCAAACTGTTTTTTCTTGTAAGTATAAGTAAACTTCTTGATTTTTTTATGCATATTAAAACTATCGTGTCTTCGTTCTAGCTCTTCTATCTCTTGACATTTTTCTTGTAACCATTTCTCTTTGAATTGTTTTATCTTTCTGCTGACAGTTCTATCCAATTCTTTATATTTTTCGGGATTATTCTTATTTTTCGTCCATCTGTCCATAAGGTGTAATATTTCATCTGTCATCCATTCGTTCTTTTACTTCCGCTCGTCGTCACCAATGACTTCTTTCGCACCGTTGCATATAGCGTCCCTTTAGTTGATCCAGTCTCTTCCAATATCATCAGTATTGGTTGTTAAAGCAACATTACTATTAATGCTATTTGTAAGCTTGACTTTTATTTCGGGATTTCTAAGTTGATTCTGGATTAAGGTTTTTAGTCTGACTCGTAATTGGGCTACAATAGGATTATGATCAGAGTTTATATCAGCTCCAGGATATGTTTTGACATCTGATTTCTAACGATGTACCCAGTCCTGTCTTGTGGTGACCTCCAAGTGTACAATCTTCTTAATGGTAACTTAAACCAAGTATTAGTGATAATTAAGTTTTTCTCTTGGCAAAACTGTATTAGTCGATCACCTCGCTCATTTCTTTTTCCCAACCCATACTTGCCAACTACTTCACTGACTTAATACAAAGTCTGGCAAAATTAGGTCTAGAATAGAGCAGGATAGAGCGGCTTTTAGAAGGATGACCAAGGTGTTATGTAACATAGGCCTAAAATTGGCATTGAGGATCCGCCTACTTCGCTGCTACGTGTTCTCGGTCTTACTTTATGGTGTCGAGTCCTGGACTGTGAATAAAATCGATCTAAATCGTCTTGAGGCTTTCGAAATGTGGTGCTATAGAAGAATTTTAAAAGTTTTCTGGGTGGAGAAGATTCGAAACTCCACAATACTAGAACGTGCCAGCAAGACTACTGAGATCATAAAAAGCATCAAGCAGAGAAAGCTGGAGTATTTCGGACATATAATGAGAGGTCCCAAATATAGGTTGCTACAAAATATAATGCAAGGAAAAATAGCAGGCAAACGCAGTCCAGGACGAAGAAGAACCTCATGGTTGAAGAACTTGCGAGATTGGTATGGTGTTGACACCAGTATGCTATTTAGGGTGGCAGTGAATAAAATTAAGATAGCTATGATGGTAACCAACGTTCTGAAACGACATGGTACATGAAGAAGAAGATTAATTTCTTCGTCTTCCGGGTTTGGACCGTGTCATTTGTGAGTGACCCAAAAGTGGGTTCATCTCGACGTTTCGCTACAATTGTATGTAGCTTCTTCAGGAGAACAAAAAAGAAAAAGAAACAAAAACAGGAAGATGGGTAGTTAGCAACGGTAACTCAGTTACTCAACGCAACCAGAGGCGAATACTAACTACCAAGATGGGCATTTGGTCACAGTAACTCAACTACTCAACGCAGCCAGAGGTGAAAACCAAATGCCAGGACAGGGATTCACGTCCAACAGCTCAGAACACTAACGCGTCGAGAGGCAGGGAGTGAATCCGTGCCTCTCGACGCGTTAGTGTTCTGAGCTGTTGGACGTGAATCCCTGTCCTGGCATTTGGTTTTCACCTCTGGCTGCGTTGAGTAGTTGAGTTACTGTGACCAAATGCCCATCTTGGTAGTTAGTATTCGCCTCTGGTTGCGTTGAGTAACTGAGTTACCGTTGCTAACTACCCATCTTCCTGTTTTTGTTTCTTTTTCTTTTTTGTTCTCCTGAAGAAGCTACATACAATTGTAGCGAAACGTCGAGATGAACCCACTTTTGGGTCACTCACAAATGACACGGTCCAAACCCGGAAGACGAATAAACTATAATTCTGACTCTGGCCGTGGAAGCCTACGATTTCAAGATTAATTTCTCCTTTCATACACCTCTTTTCATTGTGAAGGTTACATTACTTGGTCTCATTTACTCCAAATCGCAATTTTTTTAGGTAAGTTTAAATTTTATTTAGGATTTTTTGGGAATTTTCTGATGCTTTTGAGACCATAGCCAGTATTGCAGTGTTGTTTGCAAAAGTAGCAACTTCTGTGTTACTGCTGGATGAGAGGTCTGCAGTGAATATTAGGAATAAAATAGGTCCTAGAACGCTTCCTTGTAAAACACCTGCTTTGATAGGGTGGAGATAGGACCAAAAAAGAGAAAAGTGGGTACAGTGTTTGCTTCAGATGGTTACATGAACAGTGTGCCTGAAGTGATAAACAGAACACTCACGTGTGTGATTTTTGTATTGAAAAATACTTAGGTTTCTAATTTTAGATAGGGTATCAAATTTCAGGAATCTTTTTGTTTAATTTGAAAAAGTGTAATTGTTTACTTTTGCCTAAAACTTACATTGTTTATTAATGAAATAAATATTTTAGTATTCATAAGTTATTTTTATTGACGTTACAGCACATTTTAAGTACAAAAAAATATTCTAAAATGTTTTTTTAAAATATGAATGAATAAATAAATGGGAAACCATTTAAAAATTAAACCAATATTATACTGTAGTTTTAGAAGCCTAATTAACAGAATTTTGTATTTAGCCTAACTGTTTTTTTTTTGAGAATCTGTATCCTTCTTTATTTTTTATTTTGCAACTGTAGCAGCTTTATATAAATGCTCCAAGCATTTCAACTTATACCGTTAAATAAATTAAGAGCTTCTTTGAAATTTGACCCTTTGCTTAACGTTATTTTTCACTTCAGTGAACGAGCCAACGTATTTTCTCTACTTTTAAATAAAATACTTTTTTATTTATTTACTAAAAAAATTAAATTTAACTTATATTTAATTATTCATCTGATCCACGCTTGTTTCAAGTTGTTATACAGGGTGTCACAAAAATATGGTCATAAATTTATTACACCACGATTTTTCGGGATGAAAATATGTCGATTTAATTTCCTATAACCTATACGGAACAGTACACCCAGAAATAGTTACAGGGTGTTAAAGTTACAAAATGAAACCAAATTAAAAATGTGACGATAATGGCATGAATTACTTAGTGTAACGGGTACAGTTATTTGCCACTTAACACGTCAGCGAGCAATATAGCATAACAAAGTGTTTTAAGAACGTCACTTTATTGAAAATAAAATTAAAAGTAGTTAAACATGATTTTTTATGAATACAACATATATTTTTGACAAAAAAACGGGAAGCGACAAATACTGTCTGGTCCATAGCAAAGTTAATTTCCGTGAGCTGCATAAATGACTGCCTTTTCCGTCACACGAAAAATGAGAGGGGCAACGAAAGAGAAACGGACGAATTGATTAAAAACAACAATTTTATTGTCTATGGTAATCTTCGAAGCAAGGTTCCACACAAGAAGCTGGCCTGCCGGGGCACGTTTTACAAAAGTACTTGGTTTCCTATCGTATAGACTTTATTGTACAATGTTTGCATCTCAAATGATAGGTTTTATTTGGATCTTTTAGGTTTGGAATCTTATCGAGAAAGTGCATTTCAGAATGAGTGTTTCTGTTTGCTACTTTTTGATCCGGTCGTCGTCTTTTATCACCATGTAATGGCCCAGTCTTCGCCAAGTTTCTTCCATCCTGCTGATCTTTATTAAGTCCCAAATATTCATTTACATTTTCTTCGAGAAACTGAAGAAACGATAACTTTTTGTCTGGTGTTCTTTTTATTTAAAATGCATTCCAAAGAGAAATGTTTAGTAGATGGAACATTATTTTTTTATACTATCTAATAATTTTTCTTGGAGATGAATAAAAACTAATCATCTGGTCACTGCAGTCAACGCCAGATATAAACTTGTTTTAGTTGGCTACTTCCTCAGGTTTTACTTTTTCAACGCCATACCTGATTTTAGCAGTAATCAATTTAGGATGATGTTTCTTAGTAGTTCAAATGACATCCTGTTTATCCCTTAATTTTGAAACGTATACTTCATCGGCTCCAATGGTGTTCACCTTTCTTTAACTTGGCTTTTAAGAAATTAATTAAAATCCTTTGTAAAAGGTTAAAACAAATAATTAGTTACATTTCTTTGACAGTATTTTTTATAAATTATTAGGATGTTAAAGTTACCGTTGGATTAGGTAACATGGCGACATATGACTCCACGTTGAAGTTGCTAGTCCTGAGACGGTGTGTCTACGAGGACTTTATGGAAGCAACTGAAAGTTGCTAGTTGCTTCCATAAAGTCCTCGTAGACACACCATCTCAGGACTAGCAACTTCAACGTGGAGTCATATGTCGCCATGTTACCTAATCCAACGGTAACTTTAACATCCTAATAATTTATAAGAAATACTGTCAAACAAATGTAACTAATTATTTGTTAACGGGTTTTTACCCATATATTTAATGGCTACATTCATGTACTCCTAGACACTGATGATGGAATGATGGATTCCGAAAACGTTTTGTCTAACATAGCCCGTTTGGGCTTTTAAATATATACCTTTTACAAAGGATTCTAATTAATTTTTTAATATATGGTATACAGCCAACTACAGGAACATAGATTCCTTGTGACTTTTAAGATTACGGCAGGTATTCTTTTACGATCTTTTCGTAAGGTACCAGTTGTATGGGTTTTTCGACAAAGAAGAATCTTAGAAAGAGAAAGGCTATTATAAAAGTGGTCCATGAAGATATGATGTCCACGATCTAGGTATGACTCCACCAGAGAGAGAACTAGTTGCTCAAGTTTTGGTACACCAGTCGCTTCGGTTGTTTTTGCGCAATATATTTTTGGATTTAGCACGTAATTGTCGGTGTTACAAAGAAAGTAAAACTTTATTTTATATCTGGCGCGTTGATGTATAGTAGAATATAAATATTCCCAGCATCGCTCTTAATGACTTGATTAAGCGTGAGTATACAATTTACTTTAATTGCTATCGACACATTTAACTCCAACTTCCCGTGATATTAAAAGACAAACAAATTTTATTCGTATTTAAGTACTGGTTGTTGTTCAGTTCCATAAACTTATTATATAATTACCTTAAAACCACTTAAAAGGTGATTAACAAACCTGTCGCGTACTACCGAATTCGAAAAACCCTCTCATCAGTCCAGTTTCGTCAATATAAGCCTTATCTTTATTACTAAAATTATAATAAGTTTGGATTGTACACAATTAAATCAACATTAAGAAATGAAGATTGAAAAATTTTACCAGGAAACATATTTAAATTTTACCTGAAACCGGGCCCTTTATACTATTATCGATTAACCCAGGATGTTTATAGTCAGTACTTATTGAAGTCAACTATTTACTGCTAAACAAACTTCACAAGGTCTTACGTATGTGACCATCAGCCAATTAAAATTTTAGTTCTAGAATATACTAGATTCGTTTTCGAGAAACGAATTTGTATTACAACAAAACTGGTCCAATGTCAAAAACCTTGCAGATTAGACACAATAAACTAAATAATACAAAAAATTTTATTAAGAAAAAATTAAATTACAAAAAATTTTTTTTAACAAAGTTAAGACATTTTTAAGTTCGCGTAAATTTTGCAAACATTTTTAATGCTTCGTCAATGTAGATACTATTAAGAAAAATGGATACTATATAACTTGTTTGCAATTTCATTATTTATATATACGAAGTGACAAGTCGGACACTGTTTCAAAATTAAATTGATCACATATCTCGTAAAACAATCAGTAGAACGTAGCATAATTTTATATTTAGAGACTTCTCAAGAGCTGTTTTATCGAAACAGGTTGTATAATATAAGGCATTATATTTAAAATAAGTTCTAGTCAACTTCCCTCTAATTCAATATCCAGCCGTCTAAAATTGTAACTCCCAAATAATCACCCTGTATATTAAAACTATACACAAATTCATGAATCTCTAATTTTTTTTTATTTTCAGGTAAACTATTGCTGTTACTACAAAAATAGAGAAAAGGTAAGTTCTTTAGATCTAACCAAAATAACTCAACTACAAGCAATAATATTTTTTCAAATATATCGAACAAGAATAAAATAATTCCTTTCGAATACCATGAACGCCTTTATCAATGAACAAAGATACCGTCTTTTTCCCTTCGTCGCCTTTCTATTCAGATCAAGATCGGGATTTTCCTAACTTTAGTAAATAATCCCTTTGGACCCATATCTGAGATTAGGTCAGTTCATATTAACTTATCGCCGTTCCAGATACCACCACAGGATACCGGACTGATAATTGAATGTTCACTCAACCAAAATCGCCACTTTTACACATGTGTCCCCACAGAAAACCTACTTGGCTCTCCGTTTAGGTCACAGAATAAATCCGGGGGCAATAATAACATGGATCGATCGCAAAAAGGGATAAGTGTGGAAATGGCGCTTGTATAAACTGTGATTTCTCCGAGTTTACAGTAAAAATACGGTTAAATGGGTATTTGCAGTTTGAATTGAGTAGAATTTGGGTATAAATAAAAATCAACCCATTTTATTATGTCATCATTGCAGACAATTATGTAGAACGCCAAGAAAATAAAATATGAATATGAGTCTATAGTATTAACTGTTCATTAATGATATGATTCTATTAGCTAATTCTGAACATTATTTATAAATATGTGCATGTACACAACAAACTAATAATATTAATATTGTTTATTTGACACAGGGTAAGTCCGCGAGAAATGGCTCACATTTTTTTGACTGTCTGAATTTTAGAACCAAAAAGTCTACGCTCTGAAACATTTATATATTTATATTAAAATACCATTTAGAAGAAAATGTGCAAAGTTGGTTGAGCCAAATACTTACAGATAAAAATAGTAAACATCAAAATATAAAAACTGTAAAAGGCTAACTCATGCAATGTGTCAGGGTGAGACGACAATAAGGGTGATATTGCTCGATTAAAACTTTTATTTGGCACGTTTTTTGCCAATACTTTTTCGCATATATCACATTAATTAACATATTTTGAGCATTTTTCATAAAACCAAAAATTGCTATGCACGCACTGTACCCAGTCTTCTTGTCTTCTTATTTCGATGTGGTTGAATATATTTCTCCACAGTCGGCACATTCTCAATTTTCTTTATCTTGTAGGTCATCATTACAGTCTTCTCGCGTCTACTGCATTTCATTACTTGAGAAATACATGATGTAGAGGGTACAGGAGAGATTATCTAAAATTTTACCTGAAGTGATTTTTTCTTTAGAGGTCGGCTTTATACCAGGTATGGATGGTAGATTTAATGGTGACTTGTGAGACGGCATCGAACTGCTTGTGGATGGTAGGTTTAGACGTGGGAGATCATCTATTTCAGTAATGTGTGTTGTAGAATACTTAAGAAAGGCATATAAAAGTATTGCATTTCGGTCGACTGGATAAATACCACATGCGCGAAAAGAAGGTACGGCATTTTGTAATGAGGCAGCTTTTGTCCAAGTTTCATTTAACCCTGCGGTTCACGGGTTGTGTCTGTCAGGCCCATTCAGTTCTTCTAATATCTCTATTCGGTCAGCGAGTCTAAGTACGGTCCTGGCGGTCTAGGTACCTTTCGTCGGCATAGCTAGCTATAATCCCTCAGTTACCAATGCGCATTGAAGCAATAGTGTCGATGATATATCTGTTTTCGTTCCCTCAGACCCACCTCGTTCATTAATGTAAGTTTTTTTTTATGAAAATACAAAAAAAAATTTGCAGTGTATTGTTTTTAGAGCTTTGCAAAACAATGTATTCTTACGAGAGAGAGGCAAAATATTTGCAACGTCTCTACGAGGAAGTTGCAACCGACGAGGAAGAAAATTATGAAGATTCAGATTCCGATGAGTCTATAGTTGGCAACTTAGAACATGAAGATCCTAATCATAACTTAGAGTCTAAATTGGATTTATCAGACACCGAATTAAACGTACAAGAATGTATTCCACAAGGTAAGTCAAACCAACGCCTTTATTACAATACCAAAAATGTAATGAAATGGAATAAGATATGCGGATCATGAAATGTTGAAACTAGACGAGAAAATATCATAACAAAACTTCCTGGAGTTATTCGTGAATCTAAAAGTTGCAAAACTGAAAAAGAATGCTGGAAACTGTTTTTTAATGACAAAATTATAAAACATATTGTTGAATGTACTAATGTATAAGTGAGATATAAAGACAGTTCCGATGCAAGGCTAACGAATATATGTGAACTAAAAGCTCTGATTGCTCTGATTTACTTGGCTGGAATTTACTGTGGAGGTAGAACTTCAATTTTTGAGTTTTGGGAAAGAAATGGTACGGGCATTGACATATTTCCGGCAACGATGGCTCTCCGCAGACTTTGATTTCTTATGAAGTGCTTACGCCTAGATGATATTCGTACAAGGGACGAACGGACACAAGTAAACAAACTTGCAGCAGTTAGAGTCATATTCGAGGATGTAATTGAAAATTTTCAAAAATATTATACCATTGGCCAATATGTCACTATCGATGAGATGCTTTTAGGCTTTAGAGGTCGCTGTAGTTTTAGAATGTACCTTCCAAAAAAACCGGCCCGATACGGTCTGAAGGTATTTTCCTTAGTGGATTCTCGCACGTTCTATACTTATCAATTATAAACATATGCCGGTACACAACCACCAGGTCCAAATTCTATCAGTTCTGTAGTCAATGATGTGGTTGAGCGGCTTTGCAAACCAATCTCCAGATCGAACCGGAATGTCACAATAGACAATTGGTTTACATCAACTGAACTCGCTTACTGACAAATCATAGTCTAACAATTGTAGGCACCCTACGGAAAAACAAAAGGCATATCCCAACCGAATTTTTAATGAACAGTAGACCGCCAAAATCAACTATGTTTGGATTTACCAAAGATATGACAATATTGTCCTATATACCAAAACCAAAAAAACATGTTCTTTTGTCAACCCTACACCATGATGACCAAATGAATCCGACAACGGGTGACGAAAGTAAACCTGAAGCAATAATGTTCTATAACTCTACGAAAGGTGGTGTGGACACCGTTGATCAACTTCGAGGTTCCTATACTGTCGCAAGAAATACAAAACGCTGGCCCATGGTCATCTTTTATGCATTGCTTGATGTTGCTGCGATAAATCCATTTGTGATACAGAGAAGTAACACACCGGATCTAAAAACAAGCAAAAGAAGAAGATTTTTTTTAAAAGAACTAGGTCTTCAGTTAGTGATGGACAATATAAAAGCAAGAGCTCAATCTACTCATTTGGCACGAGATATAAGAGAGCTTGCTGCTAAACTCAGTGGTTTTGGACCAGTAGAAGCACCTACGGAATTGCAAAATAAAAGGTGGCGTTGTGCTTTTTGTAGAGATCGTAAAACTCGCTACATGTATCACTACTGTAAAAAATTTATTTGCTTAGAACATACCGTACCTGTTTGTCGCATATGCATTGATAAAATAACTGAATAAGTTATATACAAGGTGTTCTTTAAACATCTGCCATATTGTAGTATGTAATTTCTTTTATATTTTTAGTTTTAATATTATAATAGCAGTTCATTTTTTTTATGTACATGTAAGTTGTCTTTAGTAGTAGTTCTAATATATGCAACGCAAACCTGTTGTTACAAAATAAACATAAGAAATTCTTAGTTAAATTTTTGGGCTTCTCAGACCCAACCTGTTCCTTCGTATATTAAATTATCACCCGTGCACCGCAGGGTTAATAATTTGCCAAACTGCAAGTGGTTAATATTTTTGTTAGATTTATTGTAACCCTTAACTTGGCAACGTATGTTATAATATAAATAATATTTCAAATTTTTTATTTGACAATCAATCGTATTTGAAACCCAGTTCTTGACACTGTATGGTTGAGTATACACTACCGTTTGTAGCCATCTGGAAACCGTCCCGAAAATTATTAATTTCGTGCATTTTGTTAAGATTGTGATTCATTCACTTAAAAACTAAGCCGGTTCTGTGTGTGGCTGAACTCCACTGACGGCAGTGGCGCATTGAAAGAAGTGTGAAAACAACCGCATGCGCAAGAAAAAAGACAGAGGACTTTTAGAACATTACAATTTTTGGTTACATTAAAATAAGACATACATATTTCGTTTTAATTATATTAGTTTATGAGTACATTCAGTAGTGTTAATAAAATCTCAAATATAGTGCAATCACCAGTTTTTTATTACTACAGTCCATCTATATTGAAGTCAGAATTATCATTTGGTCCTTCGAGCCGGATAAAATTGGATTGCAGCTTGAGATTTTGCACGTGGTTTATGGAATGGCGCCGGTAATACAAGTAGGTCAAATCCATTTTACCTAAATTCCTGTCGTTGTAGAGTTAATGCTGTTTCAATTTGCAGTCATTTAACAATTGTCTATACATATAATACAATATCAATTATCAATACAAAATCAAATATATAATATAATATCAATTCTACTTGTAAAGCTATTTTCAATGTTTTTTTCCATTTAAATGTGTATGTTTTATTTCCATTTTTATTATTCTTTGAGTTTAATATTTCTATATTAAATACACATAGCTATTATAAGGGTATCTCACTATTATGTTCATGTATGATATCGAGAATTAAACCATTAAACACAGTTAAACGCAATTATAGTCATCTCAAATTCCTAAGGCAAAACAACAATAAAAAGTGATTATAAACAATTACAATTTCAATATTATTAACAGCTACTTCTTATTTGCTGTAATAAATATATTGGTTATAATTATAAAAGTTATCGATTTATTCATTGAGCTCTAATAAAGTTGGATCTATTACTATTATATACTAAATAATTATTCTGCATACAAGAATACAGGATGGCCGCTAATTTAAATGCAAAGATACGGAAGCGTGGAGGTATTAAACATAAGCTAACTAAATTTCAAAACTATTTTGAACCATTATATAATCGATTTCTAACAAATCAAGAATTTGATAATAAAGAGATAATAGAATTAAAAATCAGATTAGGTAAAGTAGAATCATTAGAAACGGAATTTGAAGAGATTCAAGCCGTGATTGAGGACATTTGTCCAGACGATGAACTTGAGGCACAACGTGAAGAGGCAGACATATTTTTAAACACTCTAATAGATTGTGTAGCTAGGACACAAGAGGTTGTTAAAAAGATTGAAAGTAATTCAATTCCCCAAACCTTAGGGTCAGTAAATAATAATAGTCAATCTTTTAACGAAAATGCAATTAAATTACCACCCATTAAATGCCCTTCTTTTAATTGTGAATTTAGTAAATGGCTAGAATTCAAAGATACATTTGAAGCACTTTTTCATAACAACCTTACGCTTTCAGAAATTCAAAAATATCACTATTTAAGGTCATGCTTAGGTGAAGAAGCCTTGAAAATTATCCAAAGTTTAGAATTTGCAGCACATAATTACCAGGATGCCTGGCAGTTATTGTGTGACCGATTTGACAATAAAAGATTGTTAGTTAATAATCATTTAAAACATTTATTTGAAATTGAGTCCTTATCCAAAGAATCAGCAGTAGGGTTAAGAGGGCTTATTGATTATGTAAACAAGCATATTAGAGCGTTAAAAACATTGCAACTTCCTACTGAGCATTGGGATGCTATGATTGTTCATATGATTTCTTTAAAGCTAGATAAAAATACAAATCGGGAATGGGAGCAATCACGTACAGATAAGATGTTGCCGAGTTTAGCTAGTTTTTTTGAGTTTTTGAAAAATAGAGCAGATTTTTTGGAAACAATAGAAACAAATAGCACTAGAGAAAATAAAGACACGCGACTAAGTGGTCATAAAAGTAAAACACGTCATCATTCATTTTTAGCTAGCAGTTCAGAAAATACTTGGGAACTAAAATGTAATTATTGCAAACAAAAACATTCTATTTATACTTGTGACCAATTTTTAAAATTGTCAGTAGCTGAAAGATGGCACAAAATAAAACAATTGAAACTGTGTACTAATTGTTTATGTCATGGCCATTTTAATACACACTGCCAGAAAGGAAACTGTAAGTTTTGTAAGGGTAAGCACAATTCATTATTACATCATAAGAAATCTAACTCCTTTAATAACAATTCTGCTGATAATCAAAACAATTCTGAGGATTTTGTTAACTCAGAATCTAAACAAAGTGATCAGTTCAATGGGTCATCCATTATTTGTGGTAATACTGTATTTAATGACAATTATGTTATTTTACCTACTGCAATTGTTGATGTTCAAGATAAGACAGGTAAATTTCATAAAGTCCAAGCCATCTTGGATGTGGGTAGTCAGTGTTCATTTATATCTGACAATTTGTGTAAAAAATTAAATTTGAAAACCAATCGCATTGATGTATCAGTATCTGGTATCGCTGGTATTAATTCTAATTTACGGTACAAATGTGAGGTACTAATAAAATCTAATATTCATAACTTTCAAACTGTCCTAAACTGTATCATTGTTGAAAGAATCTCAAGTAATTTACCATCTTGTAACTTCGATATTTCTAATTGGCACATTCCTGAAGGCATTGCACTTGCTAATCCTATGTTTAATTGTCCTAGAAATGTTGATCTATTAATTGGAGCGGATTTGTTTTGGGAGATTGTACTAAATGAAAGAATAAACCTCGGTCGAAATCTACCTCATCTAGTTAATACTGTCTTTGGCTATGTAGTATCAGGTCCGATAAATATTCCTATGAAAAAAGAGGTTAATTGCAATTTTTTAATAAATGACGATCTTCAAAAGTTCTGGTTTGTCGAGGAGATTCATCATGAACAGAAACAGATGTCACAGGAAGATTTGTTTTGTGAGGACTATTTCAATAAAACAGTTTCTCGAGATCCTTCTGGAAAATTTATTGTTCGTTTTCCACTAAAATTAGAAGCCACTCAATTAGGGGAATCAAAAAACTTAGCTGTTAAAAGACTGCTTTTTCAAGAGAAAAAATTGGAAAAGAATGATGTTTTAAAAAGCAAATACTCTAAATTTATGGATGAGTATTTAAACTTGCAACATATGAGGCAATTAACACAAAAGGAATCCAGTCAATTTCGATGTTTTTTACCCCATTTTGCTGTTTTCCGTGAAGACAGTCTTACTACTGACGTTAGGATTGTATTTGATGGTTCGGCTAAAACCGATTCTGGGATATCATTAAATGATATCCAATATACTGGGCCAGCCATTCAGAATGATATATTTAAAATTATGTTGAGGTTTAGACAGCACAAGTTTGTTGTAATTGCTGATGTGGAAAAAATGTACCGTCAAATTTTGATACACCCTGAAGAAAGATATTTACAAAACATTCTTTGGCGACAAAATCCTAATGAGGACCTCGCACCATTTGAGTTGCAAACAGTTACTTATGGTACGACTAGTGCTCCCTATTTGGCCATAAAATGCATAAAACAATTAGCTTCTGACTATAAACATGATTACCCAATTGCTAGTGAATTGATTGACCGTGACATGTATGTAGATGATTTAATAACTGGCTTCACCAGTGAAGAACATGGAATAGAAATTTGTAATCAAATTTCGATGATATTAAAATCAGCTTCATTTAAATTAAGAAAATGGGCTTCTAATAGCCAAGATATTTTAAAGGGTTTACAAGATACATCTGATGAGTTTAGTATATTGGAACTAGGAGAGAGTGATAGGCTTAAAACTTTAGGAATTCAATGGATTAGTAATACTGATGTCTTAACATACAATGTTTCAACATCCAGTAATAAACAACCTATTACTAAAAGAAGTTTACTTAGTAATATTGCTAAGATATATGACCCTTTAGGTTTAATAAGTCCATGTATTATTCTAGTTAAGATATTAATTCAACAATTATGGTTGCTTGATTTAGATTGGGATGATGAACTACCACGAGACCTGCTCAATAAATGGGTAACATTTAAATCAAAATTGTCTGTTCTTAATAAAATAAATGTTCCCAGGTATATTATGTGTGATAAAATAGTTCACATGGAGCTGCATGCCTTCAGTGATGCTAGCAAAGATGCTTAGAGTGCAGTTTTATATGTTCGAACGGTTGATGAAAATGGAACAGTGTATGTCAGATTGCTATGTTCCAAAACCAGAGTGTCACCTATAAAAGTATTAACGGTTCCTAGATTAGAGTTATGTGGTGCTTTAGCACTAGCTCGCTTAGTCAATCAAGTGTCAAACGCACTTACATGTCAATGCAATGTTTTTTATTGGTGCGATTCTCAGATAGTATTGTGGTGGTTGAATACAGAGGCCAATAAACTACAAGTTTTTGTAAGCAATAGGGTCTCAGAAATTCAAACGCTGAGCAATATATCGAATTGGAGCTATGTCAATACTAAAGAAAATCCTGCTGATGTAGCATCTCGTGGCATGTATCCAGATGAACTATCCAATTGCAAGGTATGGTGGAATGGACCCTCATTTTTATATGAAAAACCATTCTGGCCACGATTATTTCAAGCTGGAGATAACAAGGAGCTTCCAGAAATCCGTAAAATTTGTCACACGCTTGTTGTTACCGAACAATTATTATTGTTTCAACGGTTCTCCTCTCTTAATAGATTAAAACGGGTTTTTGCATATTGCTTACGCTTCATTACAAACCTAAAGGAACGTACAAGGACAAAAGGTCCTCTTAGCGTTCTAGAGATGGAAAACAGTATGTTATGTTTAACTAAATTAGCACAAAAGGAAAGTTTTAAAAATGAAATTTCTATTATTAGTCAACAAAAAAATTTGCCTCATAAACATAGGTTACTTTCTCTAAGTCCATTCTTAGATTCAAACAGTTTTCTGAGAGTAGGGGGTAGACTTAAAAATTCCTCTTTGTCATTTGATGAAAAGCATCCATATCTCCTAGATGGTAAACATTTATTCACTAAATTAATATTTCACGCCGAACATTTACGATTACAACATGCAGGTCCACAACTTTTATTGTTTTCAGTACGTGAGAAGTTCTGGGCGACTGCTGGCATGTGTCTTGCCAAGAAGGTGGTACGAAATTGCATACAATGTTTTAAAAATAAACCTAGACAAACCGCCTCAATCATGGCTGACCTCCCTAAACATAGGGTTCAAATTTCAAAACCTTTTGCAAATACTGGAATTGATTACGCTGGTCCAGTACTGTTGCGTGATAGAAAGGGCCGACCTTATAAAACTTATAAGGCATATATTTGTTTATTTATATGTTTTGCCACTAAGGGTGTTCACATTGAGCTGGTCACTGAGTTAACGAGTGAAGCATTTCTTGCTACATTTAGAAGGTTTGCCGCTCGACGTGGTACTCCTAATCATTTATATTCCGATAATGGATCTAATTTTGTTGGAGCTTATAAAGAGCTGCAAAAGTTATATAAGTTTTTAGAAAATTCTCAATCTGAGTTTGTTACAATCTGTTCACAGCAAAAAATTTCGTGGCATTTTATTCCACCAAATACTCCACATTTTGGAGGTCTTTGGGAGTCAAATATCAAAAACATTAAACATCATCTCCACAGAGTAATAGGAGAATCTATTTTAACATTTGAGGAGTATTCAACACTATTAACGCAAATTGAGGCAACATTAAACTCTAGACCTTTGTATCCTATGTCCTCAGATCCCAACGATTTAAACCCAATTACCCCTTCTCACCTATTGATTGGACATGCTCTCACATCACCTCCTGACCCACTATATGAAAGTATTACAATTAACCGGCTGTCCAGATTTCAATTATTGCAGCAAATGAATCAAAGCTTTTGGAAAAGATGGTCCTGTTTTTATCTCTCTGAACTGCAGAAACGACACAAATGGAAAACTGGGAAAATGGATGTCAATATTGGTGACCTGGTCGTCGTAAAGCATGATAACCTGCCTTCTATTAAATGGATTTTGGGAAGAATTGTTGATGTCCATCCAGGCGATGATGGTGTAGTGCGGGTAGTGACTATAAAAACTTCGCACAATACTTTTAAACGGGGCGTTTCGAAAATTTGTCCACTCCCTTCTCCTAATGACGATGTGTTTTGATAAGAATTTTTGAACATGCTGTTCAAAAGGGGGGAGTATGTTAAGATTGTGATTCATTCACTTAAAAACTAAGCCGGTTCTGTGTGTGGCTGAACTCCACTGACGGCAGTGGCGCATTGAAAGAAGTGTGAAAACAACCGCATGCGCAAGAAAAAAGACAGAGGACTTTTAGAACATTACAATTTTTGGTTACATTAAAATAAGACATACATATTTCGTTTTAATTATATTAGTTTATGAGTACATTCAGTAGTGTTAATAAAATCTCAAATATAGTGCAATCACCAGTTTTTTATTACTACAGTCCATCTATATTGAAGTCAGAATTATCACATTTAGTTCTGATGATATAGATACAGTCTGGACAAAATGGCTGAGCAAGCGTGTTGTTCCAACCAGCAGGTGGTAAGTTTTTGACGTGACAACGTCTTAAATTAGGTTGTGGCTCGGAGTCACTCATGAAAAAGTGTAACGCCCGCTCACGTCTGTTACGATGAGTCACCGAACGAGAGAGAGGCCCGCCGGACCGGCGAATGCCTTGCGTCTCTCTCCCACTCAAACATGATCGGTCCGCTGCGCGCGCAGCACTAGAGAATTAGGCGCGTTGAATCGGTGCGTGCTTGTGTCTCTGTCTTTCTCGAGCGTTCTTGGCGTTGGATTACACATTACAGCAGAAACACTTCCTTTTATTTCATATTTCTCCTATCATCGTCCTATCCTCAACAAAATCACTCAAATAGAAATTAGTTAAGTTTAAGTTTACATGTACAATGTTTTAGTAAACAAAATATATTTCTATAGTTAAAATTTGTGCAATTCTTATTTTCATTCAATTCCTTGTTCCTATTGTGCAATTTAATAATATTCATATCAATAAATATTCTACCGAGAAAAAGACGTTGTCACGTAAAATCTTCGCCCGTAAAACCGACTTTACAGGCAACCGATTTTTTCTATTAGTTTATTGTTTTTTATTATACAGTGCTAATTTTTTGGGTACATCAATCGAATCAAAACTTTTTGTATTGTATAGTCTACATCGCGCCATATGGCTTATTTGACATTAATTTTTTTGTCGGACTAAAAAAACAGATAATTGATGAAATAATGGTTCTTTTGCCTCCAGTTGGTACTGAAAGCCATCCACAAAGTAGTAGTGATGACGAACAACAGGTATTATCTCGTAATTTTTTGAAAGAATTAAAAATATAACTTCTGAAAAAGATGTAGCAGTCTTGTTCGATCATTCATAGTGAGTACACGTAAATTTACAGGTGCTTAAATAGTGATTAAGACTAGTTTTTTGTGACTATTAATAATAAACCAATTTCTCTCCGAGCAAATAAACCCAGTGTTTGTGTTTATTTAATTGTTTATTTTTGTTTTCATTTGTATGTATGTAGTGGTAGTTTACAAAAATGGATGAAAACTCCCCCCTGATAAGGGGGGACCCAAAATATGGACCAAGTGGAAGAATGCCTACAGACCAAGGAACAGGAAAAAGGAAGCAAGCTATTTAATCTACAAAAAGGTCATTTCTATACGGATAAGGTATAAGTATTCATTGAAAAAACAAATGGAGAAAATATTGGCAAACTCCATCCTATGAAGGTAGGTCATATTTTACATAAAAATTAGCAATCAAAAATATTCTTAGTATTGACAGAGTAGGGAAGAATAGGGTAAGAGTACAAGTTAAAAGTCCCAAAAATGCAAATCTTTTAGTAAAAAATAAAAATTTAAAAGAGGAACAACTAAATTTGCTTCAACGAAAATGCATAATAAGAAACGTAAATACTGCCTTTAATGACGAATATCTTTTTAATAATATAATATCCAATATATCAGTAACGGAAGTCACTCGACTCAAAAGGAAAATTGATTTAAATGGAGAAAAAGTATATGTCCCCAGACAAATGGTATTACTTACTTTTGGAGGAAACATTTTACCCAGATATGTATATATAAACAGTGTTGCCTGTTCCGTAGAACCCTATGTGGATAGAGTTATACAATGCTTTAAATGCTTGCAACATGAACACATTTTTCGTAAAATGAAAATGAAATAAGAACCTATTGTGTCTGAGTTTCGTTAAAAATCAATAAAAAAACACGCTTTTTAAAAATCGTCGTAATCGTTAGGTAAGCACAGAGGAAGCATAAACAACAATGATAAGTCGTGCGTAGGCATGCCTTTTCAAGTAGCACTGGATACGATTAAATCTGGCGAATCGGTCAGTAACAGCACTTACTTAGAAAGATGATTGCGTTTATTTTCAAGATACCCTACTATTTTCAAGTAACCCTGTTTTACGGTATATTGCCAGTACTATATCCACAGTAATATTCGCTTTTTACAATTATTTTATTTCTTTGTACGTGATAAATCTTCACTATTATCGGCATTCAGTAATGACAGCATTGATGATCCAACATGGTGTCCGGTACTGCCACATTCATCAAGCTGTGAAAATATTAAAAATATTCATCGAAGAAGATGCCATCATCAAAAAAATGTTGACAAAAACTCACAAATTAAAGCAAGCATAGTGAATGAAGATGTATATGCAGAAAATAATATGTCAGTCAATGCACTGGATGAAGAGAAGAAAACAAATACAAGGAAAAGAAAGAGCCCGCCAGAAAAATGGAAGAAAAATTTGAGGAGGACACAAAGAAATTTAGGATAGGCTTACACTAATGCCAAAAATGTTCCTGCTATAGGTATGAAAGATAGGTGAATATGAACATGAAAATAAATGTAAATTTTAATGCAAGAAAATAATAGATGAACAGAGAATCCAGCTTTTTACGAAATATTGGAGCTTTGCAGACCTCATGTTGTAAAGAAATTTTGTTTTAAAATGTTTTAAAAAAACTCACCATAAATACCGTAGAGTGAATATAGGAAATCGTCCAAGAGCTCCAAACTATGAATATGAGTTTGAGATTAAAGATAATAAGTACAGAGTATGCAAAACATTTTTTATGTTTACTCTTAAAGCATAAGTGATAAATTTATCGGAAATATTTAGTTAAAAACAAAAGATAACTGCATACAGAAATACCAAAGAGGCTTCCAGCTAGAGCATAAGCAAGGAAGGCACAAAATCAAGCAAATGATCCAAACTTATTTCACTGAAATTTCAAAAGTTAAATCGCATTACTTAAGAAATTAGACAAGCAGAATATTTAAAGTGGCGAAAAAACGTTAGCAGACCTTCACAGACAATATGTTTCTCAATCAATCGCACAAGAGCTTGAGAATGGAAATTACCACATCTTTAGACATATATTTAATACAGAGTTTAATATATAATTCTTTACACCGAAAAAGGATCAGTGTTCACTTTGTAAATCATACAAAAATGCAATCGACAAAGAAGTTCCCAGATTTGAATTTGCGAAACATCGTCATGCAGTTAAATTAAGTAGAAATAAAAAGACCAAAGACACCGCATTAGCAAAATCTGAAGAGTGCATAACAGTATGCTTTGATTTGAAAGCTGTGTTGCCTACTCTGTGTGGGGAAATATCAAGCTTTTATTATAAACGACGACTTTCTACATTCAATTTCACCATTTTCAATATCGGAAAAGGACTAGTACATTTTTTTACTTGATATGAGGGCATTGCCCATGAAATTGGTACATGCCTTTTTCAATACCTACCTGACATAGGAAACGGCAGCAACGTGGCGTTCTATTCGGATAATTCTTGTTACGGACAGAACAAAAATAAGTTTATACTCGCCTTATACGTATAATACGCAGTACATAAATGTAATATACCTAATATAGCACATAAATTTCTGATTACTGGACATTCCCAGAACGAGGGAGATAACATGCATTCCTTTATTAAAAAACAACGAAATCGAGTTCTTAAAGGAGGTCCTATCTATGTACCAGCCAAATGGGTGACCGTTATCCAGTCAACTAAGAAAAATGAACCACCATTTAACATAAATGCACTGATGGATTTTATGACCTTCAACACCTTGTTTAATGATTGGAATTTCAACATTGATGAAAATGGAAACAGAATCACATGGAATGATATTAGGGTTTTGGTGGTAGAAAAGAACAGCCCATTTTTCTTCAAAGTGAAGACTAGTTTTAAAGGACCCTTCAAAACAATAAACCTGCGTCGTCGATTAAGGGTTCAGTTTACTGAACTAGAAAATTTAGAACTATAAACAGCATATGCTTCTGCACCAAGTATCATTGCAGTTAAAAAGAGAGATCTCTTATCTTTATGCGAAACAAATGCAATTAAACCCCAATACCATGATTTTTTTAATAATTTAGTTGTTAGCAATAATTCACCATAATATTGATAATACTTGTGATATAAGTATGATATATTGTATTATCTTATGATACGTTTTCATTTCCTGTGTAGCTTGTAATAATCATTACATGCTGTTTTTTTGTCTGTACTAAAGTTACCATTGATTAGAAATTATGTGCATTTTTATTATTTCAGTTCAGAGCTATGTAAAGGAGTTCGGTCCTGACAAAAGTTGTAAACTACCGAGATCTTATTGTAACTTCCGAATCTTGTTGGTTTTATTAATTATTAAATAAAACCAACTATTTTTTTTTTTTTTTTTTATTAGAATTAACGTGTCTCAACATCTTAGGTCATTGACACGGGAGCAAAGGTTTACAATAGTACTTACAAAGTTATGATACAAAGTTTACAATTGTGAAGAATAAAAATATTATGTAAATTATATTTTGTTAAACAATTGAGAAGTCTTTAAAAAGTCTATTAGGCTCTTGAGTCGGCTTGAACAGTTCAGAAGTTCTTCTAGACTATGAGTTATATTGTTGGCAATGCGGGTGGCCTGGTAGTGCTGACATTCTGTGAGGATGTGTTTGACGGTGATAGGAATATCGTTGCAGTGAGAGCATAACTGTTGGTCTGTAGAGGACATAAGATGACCGTGTGTCAAACGTGTGTGTCCTATTCTCAATCTTCGTATTGCTATCTTTTCTTTTCTGTTCAGAGATGCTAGGGATAAATAGCTGTAAACATTAGGTTCTATTTCTCTGAGCTTTGTGTTTTTGGTGATCCAAAGTTTCTCTCACTTGTCTTGGATATTCCTTTTGAATTTTGATTTTAAGTCTTCTTGGAGCTGTATGTTGTAGACAGGTAGGTTGGATGTAGATGCTTCTTTTGCAGCGCTGTCAGCCATCTCATTTCCTTGGATGCCGATATGAGAAGGCACCCATATTATTGTTATTGAAGTCCCTCGGGAAGTGAGGAGATGGATCGATTCTAATATTTTTTATACTAAATGATGTTCATTGTAAATATTTTTTAACGAATGAATTGCGGATAGGGAATCGGTACACAGAGCTACACTTTGATGATTGTCAAAAGGGAACTCGAGAGCTTTTGAAATACTAAAGAGTTCTCCTGAAAATACGCTACATTCGTTTGATATTCGGTATTGTCGCAGCACTGTATCAACTGTAGTGACAGAACAGCCAACTCCATCTGCGTTTCGGGATGCATCGGTATAAAGCACCTTATCATAGTGGGATGTATTCACAATATCTTTGAAAGCTTGTCGAAAAAAGATATTATTTGTTTGTTGCTTATTAAATTTACAGAGAGAAGTGTTTATAAAAGGAGGTGTTCTAGACCATGGCGGGGATTCTGATTTTATAGATGCAATTGTTTGAGATAATTTTGTGTCTTGGCACAAGGGTTGTAGGATCTGTGGGATTGAAAGTATACATCTGGGCGAGATTACGAGTCCAGGTCTTGGCGAAGTCAAAAGATTAAATACAGGGTTAGTCGGATTCGACGAAATTCTGCTAGCATAAGATAGGAGTAGTTGCTGCCTCCGGAGGTAAAGGGGGAGTTCATGAGATTCACAATAGAGACTTTCAGCGGGACTGGATCGAAAAGCTCCTAAGCAAATTCGGAGAGCAGTGTTGTGAACAGAGTTTAAAGATTGTAATAAATTATTGGATGCAGACAAGTAAACTATACAACCATAGTCTAATTTGGATCGGATTATAGCTCGATATATTTTGAGTAGTACACTTTCATCGGCACCCCATTGATGGTGGGACAATGTCTTTAACAAATTCATTCTGCTTAAACAGATGCCTTTTATTTCATCGATATGACGTCGCCAGGTGAGTTTGTTATCGACAGTTAGTCCTAAAAACTTGTAATGATCAATAGACTCTAAACTTACTCCGTTTAGTGTTGTTTTGGGTATTTCTGTGCTGTTGTATCTCCTGGTGAATTTAATTATTTTGGATTTATTCGAAGAGAACCTGAAGCCAGTTTTCTCGGACCATGTAGTAAGGGACTCGACAGAATTTTGTAATAAAGATGAGGTTGCAGCTGTGGATTTTCCTTGGCAGTATACAATAAGGTCGTCTGCGTATAGGGCAAATTTAACAGGAGATTTTATATGAGAGCAAATATCATTGATGGCTAGCAGAAAGAGGGTAGAACTCAAAGTAGAACCTTGAGGTACACCATTTTCAGTGACATATTTGTCGGATAATACTCCGTTAACTCTGATTCTGAAATTTCTGTTATTTAAAAAGTTGTTTATAAAGCAAAATATGTTGCCCGTAAGATCATTTTCTACCAGTTTTTTAAGGATAACCGACTTACATGTTGTATCGAAAGCACTTTCTATATCAAAAATTACTGCAATTACGTCTTGCTTGGAGGCCATAGCATTTGCTATATCTGTTTGTAGGATCACTAAATTAGCAGTGGTGCTTCTATTAGGTCTAAAACCTGATTGAGCAGGGTTAAGGATATTGTTTTTTTCTAGATACCAGATTAATCGCTTATTGATCATTTTTTCCAATAATTTGCAAAGGGTACATGTTAGGGAGATTGGCCTAAACGAGTTTGGAGAGTTGGGAAGAGAGCTGCTTTTTTTGATAGGAAATATAATGGATTCCCTCCATTTAGAAGGAAATTCTTGTCGGGACCAGATTAGGTTGTACAACTCAAGCAATTTGTTTATGGTTTCTTCATGGAGATATTTGAGGAAAATTGAGGGGATGTCATCAGGGCCAGCAGCTGAGTTTTTTGTAGTGGATAGAGCTAGAGTCAATTCTTGTTTAGAAAAGGGTAGGTTTATTGGGTTGGAAATATCGTTAGTTTTACCACTTGCGGTGTTAAAAGAGTGTAAAGGAGACTTATTTTGGTTTAGCGTTTTCGATTGAAAGTGATGCGCAAAGATCTTGGCAATACTTTGACTTTGAGTCACTATTTTGTTGTCATGAATTAAGGCGGGGATTTTGTAGGCGGTGCTTTGACCTTTCATATGTTTAATTTTGTTCCAAACTTGGCTTGGAGGTGTGTCGGAAGAAATAGAATTGATATAAAGGTTCCATGAAGTCTTTTTGCTTTTCTTTATGATACGTTTTGATTTAGCTTTAGCTAATTTAAACTTGATAATATTTTCATTAGTTCTTGTTCGTCTATATTTATTCAGAGCTTTCTTGCATACACGAACTGCTACAGCACAGGAGTCATTCCACCAAGGAACTGATTTTCGTGTAGGTTTAACAGAATATTTTCCTATATATTTTTGAGCGGAGTTAATTATGCAATTAGTGAACTGATCAACTAAGTGGTCTATGTTATATTCATATTTAATTGAATTGACTTGATCTCGGACGTTTAGACTGAAATTCATCCAGTCCGCTTGTGCAATACGCCATTTACTTATTGGGTTGTACGATTTGGGTTTATTGTCTGAGATTAATATAGGGAAATGATCACTATCGAAAAGACTATCTAGAGGACACCATGTTAGAGATGGGCCTAGTTTTGGATCACAAAGGCTGAGATCGATATTTGAGAAAGTTCCTGAAGATATATTGAAGTGGGTGCTACAACCAGTATTGAGTAGAAATATATCTTCATTGCTAATTATGTTTTCTATAATTTTTCCTCTGCCAAATGTGCTGTTTGATCCCCACATTGTGCTGTGAGCATTAAAATCTCCTACGAGGATGAATGGGGGTGGGAGTTCTGCTATTAGTTTAGAAATTTCTGTATGATTTATCCCCATATTAGGTGGTAAATATATATTGCAAATAGTGATTTTATGAGGACACCAGAATGAAACAGCTACTACTTCTAAATTAGAAGTGATGTTAAATTTTTCGGAATATATATCTGACGATATAAAAATAGAAGTACCGCCACTTGCGCGTAGGGGTGTGGATCTAATCTGATGATAGCCTATGTAATTTTTTAGGTGCGGATTTTGGGTTTCCTTTAAATTTGTTTCTTGTAGACAAAGAATATCTGGAGCGGTCTCTTGAATAAGTTGTTGGATGCGTTCTAGACGGGCGTAAAACCCATCACAATTCCATTGTATTAAAGAGAAAGATTATTTTAAAGAGTTTTGGGAGGCAAGGGAAGTATCAGAGTAAGATTCATCGTCACTGGGATCTGTTTGTGAAAGACATGGTAATGTTATTGTATGGTTATTTTCTGCAGATTTAACATTGCATTGATGTCTGATTTTTTTCATTAATCGTGTAAATCTGTTTTTTATTGTTCTTTGAGAAAGATGCGGGTAGATAGAAATCAAATTGGTAAGGAGTGTATTGATGTCGTTTGTAAACTTTAGGGCCTCATGATAGGGGTCACTGCTGCCTTTAGTATTTTCTAAAAACGCAAAAAGATCGTTTAAGGAGAGTATATTGTTTTGTGGATTTTTGTTGTAATATTCGGTAATGTCAAGTTTAGTAATATCAGAGATACTGGTATCATCCGTTTTTCGCTTTTTCTTTTTGGATTTTCTTTTAGTTAATTCATTAGGGATATAAGGCGGTTGCATTTCAGAAGTTTCAGCTAACGGAGTTGTAGGAAGACTAGATTCGTCATTAAGTGATTCCGATGGAGGTCTTTTTTGGCCTATTACTGGAATGTCTTGAGACGATTGGACGCTTTCATTTGTATTCGTGTTAGGTTCATTGTTAGAAATGGGAGCTCGGGTTTCTGACTGTATAGGAATAATGACCGATGGGGGATTAATGCAGTTATTTGCAACATGTCCTGTTTGCTTGCAGATAAAACATTCCATTCTATCTGTAGAAAGAAAAATTCTATGTTCATGACCATCATATGGAATAGTTATTGATGTTTGTAGTTCGTAGTTATCCGAAGGGGAAAATATATAAACTTGGCGCCTGAAGCTTAAAACATGACTGTATTCATCTCCAGGGATACCTGCTTTGAGAAACGATATGGGGGATGCTAGTTGTAAGCCAAGACTTTTTATAGCATTTTCAGCTAGATCATGAGGAATAAAAGGTGATATATTTGAAATAACAATTTTTTTGGTTGGAGATATAAGTCTCCGAATATTTAGTGAAAATGTATTAATTTGAATGAATGGATGAGACTTTATCAATTTTTCGACAAGTTCAGAATTAGATAAGTAAATACATACCCTATTATTCGATATCCTGGATGCGAAGCAAATGTTCTTGGCCCCAATGATAGTTCCGATTGCATGTACATAATCGTATAGCTTTAGACTATCCTCGGCATGAAGAACTACGGCCTGATCCTTTTTTGGGAACGTTGGTCTAGGTGCTGATTTTACTGCAGCCGTATAAGATATGTTACTGTTGGTGGTTGGGTTTGTGTTGGTTACAATTTGGTTTGTTGACATTGTTGGATTTGAAGCATCCTCGTAGTCAAAGACAGCTTCTTGCAATTTGTTTGTATTCATTGTTGAGTGTCAGAAGGCAGCAACTTATCATACACCATAGTGATGGAAGTTGCCTAGATATGGAGCAACTAGTGTAGTGTCCAAAAATGTTGTTATTTTCTTGTAAGGTTATAAGGCACTTAATGAAATATTGTTTATACAAGTTTAGCGATTATATGCACCCGCGAAAGTACACGTATATAGTTACACTGCACTTTGTTATTGTCTGGAACAAGTATAAATAGCAACGAGAACGGCAAAAACGATGTTTACTCGTTCAGGCACCGAAGTGGAATCCCCCAACTATTTTTGGTTAAGCTAAAAATTTAAAAAAAGAATATCCAATCAAAAATTAAAAAGAACAAACATATATTCACAAGCTAAAAGATGCGGACATAAGAAATGTACATAAAGAGCAAATAAAAGATAAAAAAAAGGACCTAAAATATAGCACAAGCACATTTTAACCAGCTATTATAAAAATGAGAGATATTTTATTGCAAAAATCGGTTGAAATAGTGGGTAATAGCGGAATAAATAAAAGAAGTCATTGGTTTGATAATAAGTGCCAGAGGGCAACAAAATAAAATAATGTGGCATACCAAACAACAGGTTTACTGCGATACCGGTCCCCTGGGACCGGTGTTCGTTATTATTAAAGTGCGGTATGAGAAAAATAAAAAACTTTTAAAAATTGCGAAAGGCATATCTTCGTTAATATTCGTTTGTTTTAAATGCTAAAAACAACATTATACTTGTCTTAAGATTCGAAACATTTCTAAAAGAAAAAAAATATACCAGGCTTTGGGGGCTGGTAATGCACAGACATTACAATTTGTTACTCGGGTGCATGACCGATCCTACAAGACCAGCGCATACGTATATAGCAGGTGTATTTACGTCTATGTTTTACGTCTAACAGCTGATACAAACAAAACAAAATCTGTAGAGTATAACGAACCGAGTACTTAGGTTGAACATAAAAAATTTAACAAAGATAACTCAAGTATCATAAATTCGCGCCGAAGTCCAGCTGATTCAATAGACAATGTGCTTGCAGAGTTGCAAAATAGTGACAGTAAAAATGAACGAGACGATCCTTTTGATTCAGACGACTCTGTAATCGACAAAACTAGGTTCTTTCCATGGACGTATAAACACAGATGGACTCAGTTATTTACATAAAAATGTGAAGCCAAAATTATTTGACTAGGTCACATTCTCAGCACCTTCAAATGTTGTCACATTTTTTTATTAAAATATCTTATTCACGTATAGCTGAAAATATTACTATATTTATTTTATACTCTACAGGTGCTATCAAACCAAAATAATAATTTATTACTTACATTAATATATTTTTAATTGTAATTAAAACATCAAATGTGCACATAGTGTGCATATAATTTAATAATAGCGTATAACAGATATCAACCAATTATTTTATATGTAGAAGCACTGAAACCTATTTATTAATGGCAACGGTGTTTACATTTCTCTGTCTTATGGCTCTACGTCAAACTTCAAATGCTGTTCCATGTCATGTCCATGTTTGTTTACTTTTTACCCAAGATGAGGAAAAGTTCTATGTTTATACGTCCATGGTTCTTTCTTTATATGAATGGTACAGTCATGCAAGTGCGAGTAATTTGTTCGATGACGATAATGAGACAGAAATTAACAGTGAAAAAATGTCCGAACTTAAAAACGATGATTAAAACGAGTGGTATGATATAGATGAAAGTGACAGCAAAGCTGGTGAGTTGAAAAAATATTAAGATTTGCATATATTACATTTAAACGTTAACGAAATAAAAAATCCTATAGATGGTTACAAGTTATTTGTAACCGATGATCTTTTATAGAATATTGTTACTGAAACAAATAGATTTGCTCCGAAAATATTGTTAAATATACATCTATCGAAATACAACAATAATTACTATTTATGTAAGATGTAAGCTTTGAAAAAATTAAAACAGTACAATTAAAGGTTATGTTAACTTGACAAAAGTGATAAAAGTTGAATTGTTGGTTAAATAACAGAGGAACTCACCTTTTACGTTACATACAGTGCCTTCCGCGCCTTCGTCCTCACTTTCATTCCTGTTTTTATTGATTTTATAATTAAAACACTGTTATAAAATGAGAAACACGCAAATAACCTCTCAATAATAATCACAATGACAGTTAAGCGTTGCCAATGCCAGAGTGACACAAGTCATCTGGGTCAGTATGATTATTAAAATGGATTATAAAATTACAATACCACAACAATACTAGTGTCGCCATCTGTTATTCTCGTAGAAAACTAATCTTAGGCCACTGTGGCTTTAAAAATATTATTATTTCACGTGGTTTTTTGTGATAAAGTCTAAATATAAAAAAATGTTACTTGGGATACTCTGGTTGTGGTGGCCTCCCTTATGTAAACCATTCAACACCTTTTTTACATTCTACACTTATAGTAGAAATACTCAATTTAGAAGAGTGATTTCATAGTTTTAACGCCGAATATCCTCAAATTTAAATGTACACAGCGGCCCTCGAAAACTACCAGTTTTCTCAATTGCAATTTGCGTTTCCTCATAAGAAATTACAGAATATATAAAGTAGTATATTTATTTGTGCTTCTCTATAGTAGACTTGACCAGAACTTGTCGTACAGTGTAGCCAATTCTTGTTTACAAGTAATAATTATGGTCATACAAAACCTGTATTCTTCCACGCAGCGATTATTACCGTCATGAAAATACCAAAAAACATGATTTTAGTAAAAATTAAGCACAACATTTTAATGAAATAATTTTTTTTATATGTGCCGTTTCGTTACATCTTTAAATTTATAAAATAAAAATCGATATTTTAATTTTTAATTATTTTTCAATCGTTTGGCAACGTTGAAATTAGCGAGGAAACTCCGATTTCAAATCCCGACACAAACATAGCTGTAAAACTAGTTTTTATTATTTTTTCGACGAAGAAATGTCCATCAACACATAACCCATGGTTCATTTACATTGGCGTTTCTATGGGTAGTGCATGTATTGCATTTTGTGAGTATATTTTATGTGATAAGTTTGTAAACTTATTGTTGTCAATACTGTCTTATCAATACTGTATTGTAGTATTGATAAAACGTGTTATTGATAATAAGAGTGTTATAGTTTGTCGTTTTATAGTAAATTTTTAGTTATACATATTCTGTGATTATTGAAATACAATGGACAAAAAACCGAGTTGTTCCAAGAGAAGACAGAAAATTCTGATGTTGATTCCAAAAATGAAAAGCCGCAAAAGAGACGGAAAATGTTAACGTCCGAAGAGAAGGTAATGATACAAAACGTCTATGAATGAATTGTCGGCAGAAAAATGACATTAAATAATAGCCAAGCGGTCGACATTTGTAGCAGTTTAACAAAAGTATCCGTTAGCTGTATTTATCGTGTACTTAAAAATACATCGGAAAATAAAAAGCAAGAAAAATGTAAAACTAGAGGTAGGAAAAGCATTGTTTTGGATGACGAGACAAGGAATATTATACGTCGAAAAATTCATTCATTTTATTTTCGGAGTGAAATTCCAACACTGAAAAAAAATTCTCAAGAGCTCGAAAACGATGACTCCTTACCCAAGATATTTAGTAGAGCCTTAATCAGGACCATGCGCGAAATGAACTTTCGATATGTCAAACGCAACAGAAAAAGTATGCTATTAGAAAAAACATGAAATTATTCTGTGGAGAAGAAAATATTTAGAAGAAATACGAAAAATTCGCAGCACTGGACGCAAAATATATTATTTGGATGAAACCTGGATTAACGAAGGTCATACAGTTGGAAAAGTTTGGCAAGATTTAAATGTCAAAAGTAAACGCGAAGCATTTATAAAAGGCTGGTCTACAGGATTAAAAGCTCCATCAGGGAAGGGACGGCGTTTAATCATCACCCATATAGGAAGTAATACAGGGTTCCTTGATGATAGTTTGCTTCAATTGGAGTCGAAAAAAAAAACCGGTAATTATCATGAAGAAATGACTTCCGAAGTATTTGAGCGTTGGTTTAAGAGAATCTTACCAAAATTGGAATCTGGGTCTGTGGTTGTTATGGACAATGCGCCATATCATAGCCGCAGACTAGAACAATTACCGACGACGGCATGGCGGAAAGGGAGAATTCAAGAATGGCTTACAGAAAAGGGGATTGCATACGAAGAATCAATGCTCAAAATTCAGCTACTTGACATTGCACAGTTAAGGAAAAGTGAATATCTTAAATATGCTGTGGATGAAACTGCAAAAGATTATGGTGTCAAAGTTCTGTGTCTACCACCTTATCATTACGAACTTAATCCCATTGAACTTATCTGGGCGCAAGTGAAAGGAGAAGTAGCACGCTCATCGTATGTGGGAACTTGACACCCATGTCGAAGTTTTACTGGAGCCAATTATAATTACACCAGGTAAAGATAATGACAGCGATACCAGCAGTGCATCTTCAGATTTAGATAAGGAATAATATTTTCTAATAGTTTAGTAGAAACATCAGCATAAAAAACCAAAAACAAAAAAAAAACGAGAAGAACATAGTAAGTGTGAATAGTGCTTGTGTTTAAATAGAATAGTACAATGTTTTGTTACATCAAAAATTATTTTTATTTTGTTTTTATAGAATTTTATTTTGTTTTATAGGATTTTATTTTGTTTTGTTTTATACTGTTTAAGTGTTTTGTTCATTTTATTTATGGGACAATATGGCTCTTGGCGAACAACCATTTAAAAAAAAGTAACGCGCCACAAGACATACCTTTGGGGTGGTGTGGAAACTGTCTTAAAATTTGTTTTAAAAAAATTTCATTGTGTAACTCTTTAAGGACGGGTCACGTCAAAAGACGTTTTAGCGTAACTTCCGCAACAGTCGGTTGGTATCAGTAAACTTTCTGCAAAATTACTTCTTTTTTATAGCTTTTTGTTTGTGGCATTCTGTATTTTTAGGAGACTGTAGGGAATAAGCCACAAATATTTATTTATAGGTTTAATTTACTGATGTTTCGATCTCTATGTAAAGAGATCGTTTTCAAATATACAAGTGATAGTAATATTTATTTTTCTATTACGTTTTGCTTGCCATTCGGTATATTTAGAAATATTGTTGGAAATAAGTAACAATACATTTAATTGAAATGTTTAATTTACTGACGTTTCGATATCTATATAAAGAGATCGTTTTCAAATATACAAATTATAGTAATATTTATTTTTCTGTGGCTTTTTGCTTGTGGCATTCCGTATTTTTAGGGAGAATGTTGGAAATATGCCGCAATACATCTATTTACATGTTTATTTTACTGACCTTTCGATCTCTATTCCAGAGACCATTTTTAAAGTTAAGAAAAAACAAAGAACATAAATAATATAAGATTATATATATATATATATATATATATATATATATATATATATATATATATATATATATATATATATATATATATATATATATTGGATATAGAGATGAGAACTTCAGTAAAAACCTGCAGATAAATATATTGTGGGCTATTTTGAACAATAATATTTAAACAATATAATATAATTAACGTTGAAATGAAAGTGAGTGTACGCCACTGGATTTTCATACGTCTTTCTCCACTTCTCCGCCTTCAAACGATGAATCACTCTCCCAAGTAGTGAAATTAAAGTTTAGTTCCAAGTCAACATACTTTCAGTGCAATTGAAATCAAAAAAACTGAAATTTTTATAGTGTGTAAGTGAGTCTAATAAATTGAGCAGGGATGTATATTTATCCATTACTGTTGGTATGTTTTTGTTGCTGATTTCTTTTTTAAGTATTTTTAAACAAAGTCTGCTACAATCTGATGATGGGTTTTCTCTACATTTTTGTTCAGGAAGTGAGAAGAAAACTTACTACACCGGAGTGGAAATCGAAAAATCCAACCCAAATGTAAAATGTATTTTTTATACAATCAACTCCGGTTTTAATCTATATAAATATCATATTTAACCTGAAAATACCACAAGAAAACAGTTTCAGAACTTCTTGAAACAAACTCTAGCAAAACTTTTTTTGTAATTTTTCCATAATATAATCTATATATAGTAATCGTAGAACAATTTATAAAACTAACTTAAATAAAACTTTTCGTAGCAATCTAGTTATGTTTTAGCTACATCCTCCTATGTAATCTGATTAAGATTATAAAGTCATATTTAGTGTTGTTGTTGGCCCCAGCCGAAAAGACAAACAAAGTGTTCATTATCGTATTAATATAATTCCATTCTGGACCGCGATTTAATCCTGGACCCATTATACCGATGCCTGTAATGTATTTCGTCGTTTAGATACAGAGATTATTTCGACTGTATGTTTAACTTCAGGTCCTCTTCTTGTGTCAATATTTGCTTTTGATTGCCCGTGATTATTCAAACGGCTACTTCGAGTATATTACGTCGAGGAATAAAATGACCGAAAGAGATGTAACGAAAAATTAAATTGAGATTCTTTATGGAAATTTTGTTGATGGGCTAAAGAGGAATTTGAAATGTGCGTACCACTGAGTGTTTGTTAATGGATCAATCCATTAGTGAAGCTAAACGGTGCTTTAAACTTATTATAAAAGATTACTCAAAATTGTTCAGAGCTACGAAAAATATCGAAATTTTTCTGACTATTAGTAGATTATGAAACACTTTTAATGTCAATTACAAAAATAAGCAGTTAATTTACAAATCCATTCATTTTCTGACACCTTCTAACTTTAATTCATTTATTCGTTCTTCGTGGCTAAGTAGCTCAGCGGCTAAGATACTGACATAACAAGCCAGAAAGCACGAGTTTAATTCTCGGCACCGACAAAGTAATTTTTAACTTCAAAAAATTATACGTGCCGTCGTCGTGTTTCGGAGGACACGTAAAGCCGTTGTTCTCTCTGTGCTATAGTATGAGTCACAGTTAGAATGCAATGCAGGTAAGATAGGCAATTTATTTCTTACGTGAGAATGCTCGACCACGTTGCCGGTTTGCCCTGAGCAGCGTATCACAAGCGAATTTAAGAAACATAGCACTGGCATATACGCGCACACAACAATTGCCTACAATTGTATAAAAGACTTTTAGCCTAGTAGTGATGGCTGATCCAACAAACTTTGCGGATCAGTTCCAAACCGATCTAGTCCAACAAAATACCTGTTCCATGGATCAGTTCCAAGTTTGAGTCCGAACTGAATCCAAATACCTACTGCGGCCGATCTGCGTAAATGTCATCGATATTTTAACTAATGTAAGGGTTCTGCAGTCGTCGTATGCTCTGGCAAAATCGATGGGAAACTGCTACTTCTGATGGTAGAAAGTTTGAGGTTGTGCCTTTTTTTTATAAATGTCGCACTTTTAAACGTTTATTGCTTTATGTATAACAACACAGTAAAATAGAAACATAGATCTGGTACCTTTTAAAACTCAAGTTTCGCATTCCTTAATAAACGGGGAATCACCCAAATCACAAATCACCCAGAGTTTAGTTAAAGACTGTATTTTCAGGTTTCTGTGCGTGCCTAGACTTATTTGCCTTTGTACTTGATTTTACTTTTTATAATTTTAATACAAGTTATATACAATTTTTTGCTAAAAGGAACACATAAGACACTTGTTGGTAATAATTATTGGATTCGACCGTTACTTGATGGAAATTCATTTTATGTAACAATAAAACACTGAAAACTTTGTTTTCAAAACTTCCACAAAATTTATTTTAAATTCTTATCACTACAGCTGTTTCGGCTGATTGCCTTTCTCAAGTGATCTGTTTTTGGCATAAGTTTACACTTTATAGTCTCTAATGAAATAGGTTGAGGAGGGGAGAACTGTTCTCAAGCTGGTCATTCAGAATTATATCTGCGTTTTTTAATTTGTTGATTTCCATAGATTCTAACAAAGATAGCTTAAGGCCTTTATTTTGAATGTGGAGAATTTTAAATTCGTCATTAAAAGAATTATTATGATCTAGAAGGTGAAGTGCGTATGTAGAATCGGTTTTTCTATTATTGAAAGCCTTTTTATGTTCTGCTATTCGTTTATTAAAATTTCTACCTGTTTGACCAATGTAAGTTTTTGGGCAGTCGCCACATTTAAGTTTGTACACACCACTGTGTAAGTGTTTTTTATGTTGGCTCTTGTTGTTTTTAATATATTTGCCTAGGTTATTATTTGTTCTGAAAGCTGGTGTTATTCCTTTCTTTTTTATGTGTTTGGCTATTTTTGTTGATATTTTGCCTGTATATGTAATCGAGCAGAAGGTACTGGGTTTTTTTTCTGGTGGTGGAAATACTAAGTTCAGGTCTTTCTTGTGTAGTTTTTGATTTAACATTTTATTAATTGTTTGTTCGTTGTATCCATTGTTTACTGCTATTTGCTTAATGATATTTAATTCTGTCTCAAAATTGTATTTTGACATAGGAATTGCTGTTAATCTATGTAACATACTGTGATAGGCTGCCAGTTTATGTTGTGTGGGATGGGATGATGAATTGTGAATAGTCGTGTCAGTATGGGTAGGTTTATGAAATATAGAGAAGTCATGTTTGTTTTTAAGTCTGGTAATTATTAAATCTAAAAAAATTATGGATTGATTTTGTTCTGTTTCTATTGTAAATTCAATATGACTATGAAGAGAATTAATATACCATAAAAATTGGTCGAGTTGCCTGTTAGTTCCTGTGAAACATACCAGTACATCGTCTACGTATCTCCACCAATATAAAAACTGTTTGAATATGGGATGTTTTAAAATCTTTGTCTCTAGATGATCCATAAAAATATCTGATAGCAATGGGCTTAGAGGATTGCCCATTATAAGTCCTGCACTGTTATTTGTATATAATTCATTATTAAATTCAAAGTAGTCCTGGTTTATACAAACTTCAAGAAGATGTAAAATTTCAGATGTAATGATTGGATTTGTACTATTTTGGTCTAAAAGGTTTTTTACTAGAATAAAAGTTTCTGTGCGAGGGATACTGGGAAAAAGATTTTTTGCGTCAAATGAAATTAATTTGGAGTTGTTAGGTAACTGAAAATGTTGTATTTTATTAACTAGTTCTATTGTATTTTTTATGGTAAATTTAGGTGAAAATTTAGTGTGTTCTAAAATAATTTCTAGCAGTTTTTTTGAAAGTTTATATGACGGAGCTGTATAAAAAGACACTACAGATCTTATTGTGTGATCCGGTTTGTGTAGTTTAATGAAATAGTATAATTTAGGAGGTTGTGGGTTCATAATACTGAGGTATTTCTGTTCTATTGGATTTACTATTGATTTTGAATTTTCTAACGCTAGCTTAATTTGTTTTTGATATTTTTCTGTTGGATCTTTGTGTAACGTTTCAATGTTTTGATTATTTAAAAATTCTATTGTTTTGTTATTATATTCTATTTTATCTATAGCAATAGTAGTGTTACCTTTGTCTGCTTTTGTAAACACTATGTTGTTTTCTATTGATTTATTTTTAATTGAAATGGCTGTTTTATTCTCTTTGTAACAGGAATTTTTGGTTTCACTACACACAGGAACTAACAGGCAACTCGACCAATTTTTATCGTATATTAATTCTCATCATAGTCATATTGAATTTACAATAGAAACAGAATAAAATCAATGCATTAATTTTTTAGATTTAAAAATTACCAGACTTAAAAACAAACATGACTTCTCCATATTTCATAAACGTACCCATACTGACACGACTATTCACAATTCATCATCCCATCCCACACAACATAAACTGGCAGCCTATCATAGTATGTTACATAGATTAACAGCAATTCCTATGCCAAAATACAATTTTGAGACAGAATTAAATATCATTAAGCAAATAGCAGTAAACAATGGATACAACGAACAAACAATTAATAAAATGTTAAATCAAAAACTACACAAGATTACATATACAGGCAATATATACCTTCTGCTCGATTACATATACAGGCAAAATATCAACAAAAATAGCCAAACATATAAAAAAGAAAGGAATAACACCAGCTTTCAGAACAAATAACAACCTAGGCAAATATATTAAAAACAACAAGAGCCAACATAAAAATCACTTACACAGTGGTGTGTACAAACTTAAATGTGGCGACTGCCCAAAAACTTACATTGGTCAAACAGGTAGAAATTTTAATAAACGAATAGAAGAACATAAATGGGCTTTCAATAATAGAAAAACAGATTCTACATACGCACTTCACCTTCTAGATCATAATCATTCTTTTAATGACGAATTTAAAATTCTCCACATTCAATATAAAGGCCTTAAGCTATCTTTGGATGAATCTATGGAAATCAACAAATTAAAAAACACAGATATAATTTTAAATGACCAACTTGTTGGTAAGTTTGTGTTTTTTGCTTAGAAGTAAATTTAACAGTTTTATTACCTTGTAAATATTAAAAATGTCCAAAAGAAGTGTAATGTGGCTATACTTTTCGGTGGTTGATGAAGAAAAGAAAATAGCTAAATGTAACGTTTGCAATGATAAATTAAATTAAAAGATTATAAATATTTCGTTTCCAATTTAAAAAAAAAAACATTTTAAAAGGAAGCATCCCACAATTAACATTGATATCGTGAGTTCTAGTACTTGTGCAACTGCAACATCAAGATTACCTTTTAATTTTGATGAAACTAATAATGGCCGTGATGAAGGTGAACAAAATATTCGAGCTACAGGTAATATCACTACAGAAGAAACAAATAAAAAAATTTTAAAAGTCAAAGGAGAATCTTCGGTCCCAAGCTGCAGTATTTTACCTACCATAACCACAAATATTCACGGTACCATTTCTGGCTAATAATGATTTGCTGGGTTTGTTTATCCACGATTATCAACCATTCGGTATTGTGGAAGACCGGGGTTTCAAAAAATTTGTTTATAGTTTTAATCCTTCTTACAACCTACCAAACAGGCACACAATTTCAAGTTCTTTGATTGCCGCTGAATATGCAACTTGCTATAGAGAGGCCAAAGAAGACATAAAAAATGTTATTAATGGTTGTGTTACAACAGATTGCTGGACTTCTTGTAAAAATGAAAGTTATCTAACTCTAACTTGTCAATATATTGATGACCATTTTAAAATGATTAATTAAAATCCTTTGTAAAAAGTATATATTTAAAAATCCAAACGGGCTGTGTTAGACAAAACGTTTTCGGAATCCATCATTCCATCATCGGTGTTTAGGAGTACATGAATGTAGCCACTAAATATATGGGTAAAAAACCCGTTAACAAATAATTAGTTACATTTGTTTGACATTATATCTTATAAATTATTAGGATGTTAAAGTTACCGTTGGATTAGGTAACATGGCGACATATGACTCCACGTTGAAGTTGCAAGTCCTGAGACAGTGTGTCTACGAGGACTTTATGAAAGCAACTGAACTGAACTAAATCTCTTTTCGATACACCCAGTTCATCAAATCAACAAGACTCAACAAACCAGCGCAGTTATCAAGTCTTCCACCTTCAAGTGCAGCAGCTCGTCAGCATATCATTCGTGTCTATTATCAGACCCAAATTTGGTTGGAAAATGATTTAGAACCCCAAGAATTCGGCTGGGTAATGCAAAATGAATTTCTGGAACCAATAACAACATTATTACCGCCAGCACCAGAAGAACTGCTGAATACAATATTTTGCAATTGCAAGAAAGGTTGTGGTTCTAATTGCGGATGCAGGAAATCAGGATTGCAATGTACTTTAATTTGTGGGCAGTGTAATGGACAATCATGTCTAAACGCTTCATCAACTTCAGATGATTTGAATGAAGAAAGTGAATATGCACCTGATATTCTTGAATATTTTTATTCTGATACTTTAATAAACGAGAATGATAATGATGAATCCGATATTGAGCAGTCAGAGGAAGAAGAAGACGATGAAGAAGAAAATTAATACAAAAATAGTAACCATACATAATAAAAGAATATATATTATATTTGTAACTTTAATAAATCGATTATTGGATTAATAAATAAATATATAATTTAAAAAAATAATAAATATGATTTTTTCAGTATTTAATTAAATATAAAAATGATTATTGTTGAATTCTGCACTTGATCTTAATTTATCGTATATACAGCTGTTAAAAATATCATTAAATTTCATTTGAAATATTTCATTTAATATTGTATGTTTGTTAAAAATAAAATAAATATTATATAAAAAATATATATTTTATAATTAATATCTATAAATATAGTTTATTAAATAATAAATAATAAAATTTTAATGATAATAATAGTATTTTAAGTGAATAATTAACTATATAACTTATTATTTATTGAATCCTACTGGCTGACTTCGCGTTACCGTATACACAGGTAAGCGGTCCCCCACTCTTTGCGCTCTATCTTAAGAAGGGTTGAAGGTACATAAAAGTACTTGAGACAAAAATTGAAGAGAATTTTCCATTCTACAATTTTTCTTACTACCTTAAATGTCATAAAGTGTAAGGGAAACGAGATATTTGCAGAAAACTCATTTTCGTGACCTTTGACCTTAAATATCTTAAGTCGCGGATACGGGATTATATGAGACTTTTGAGTTAAGTTTTATACCATCAAAATAAAGACGTATGCAAATTTTCAGCTTATTATCTTTTATTCCGAGGTTGCATCCTTATTTTACCGGACTACTACTGTGAGTACTACCTCTTCCTCTTATAAATATACACCGAGTATCCGAGTACCTATCTACAAACAGCCGAGTCGGTTTATAGATATCGAATATAAGTATTGATACTGATACCATCCCGTTCAAGTCCAGTTCCAGTAGGAGTACATAATATACGCGTACTCGTTTATATTGGTGTTAGGAATCGGTTCCACGAGTACAAATAAAATACCTGTTCCAAAGTAACTGATACGGGATCAGGTCACCATCCCTACCAGTCTGTTTATGCAAAAATCATCGACTTCACGGCAAAATTTTTTGCAGATATCTGAAGGTTTTAAGATATATGTGGGGGTTACTAGATGACAAATAGATAAAAAAGTACTCGTAATTTTATCTTGCGTTGTTTTTAACAATAATTTATGGTCACAATTTGATTTTTTGTCTATAAGTTGTTTCCCTTATATTTTACATAAACAATATTTATATCATTTTTGACGTGACAACGTCTTCAATTAGGTTGTGGCTCGGAGTCACTCATGAAAAAGTGTAACGCCCGCTCACGTCTGTTACGATGAGTCACCGAACGAGAGAGAGGCCCGCCGGACCGGCGAATGCCTTGCGTCTTTTTCCCACTCAAACATGATCGGTCCGCTGCGCGCGCAGCACTAGAGAATTAGGCGCGTTGAATCGGTGCGTGCTTGTGTCTCTGTCTTTCTCGAGCGTTCTTGGCGTTGGAAAACCGAGAAAGCGTCATAATACAAGTTCACACGTGTGGTTAAAGTATCGTCAGCTGTGTCTGTAGTGAAAATGTGGAGTGCTTAGATTCGTCATTTACAACAACTACAACAATAAAGGTAAATAATTGTACACCAATATTTCATTATCGTAAACTATGATTGATTGATTAATTGTTAGATTGACACAAAAGTTGAGAAACTGAGTTTATAGGTTATGTCATACTATTGACAAATGTTGATAGTGTTAAGTAAATTATTAGTTTAAATCACTCTGCAATCAATCGTAATTCAGTCGATTGAGAAGAAACAGCGCGTTTTAACTGCAAACAACTATTGTGCAATTTAATAATATTCATATCAATAAATATTCTACCGAGAAAAAGACGTTGTCACGTAAAATCTTCGCCCGTAAAACCGACTTTACAGGCAACCGATTTTTTTTTATATCAAGAATATCTTTATTTTCCCGTTTTTTAAATTAAAATTAATAAATAATGTACGGAGATATTTGCAAAAAAGCAGTTTTTTTACACTAATTTATAAATTTTATTAATTTTTTTATTAACAAAATAAAATGTTATTAGTGCATTGAGGAATTACCGTCTATTAAATTTGTGCGAAATTTTCCCCCGATCGGTCAAATAGTTTAAAAGTTATTTAATTTATTTATCCCTGAGGCTAAATATTTAAACTATTGAACTTCTCTATTAATGATGCTAGACATATTTAGCAAATGTCATAGGATTTTTTAAGACTTAAACTATCTCAGAAGTTAAATGCATATTGCGTTTTCATCGACATTATTTACAAAATAAACGTTTAAAAATGGGGTATGTTTTTACTTATAAACAATTGTAATAACTATGCTAAATGTGTCTAACATCAGTAATAAAGCAAGTTCAATAGTTTAAATATTTAGCCTCAGGAATAAACAAATTGAATAACTTTTAAACTGTTTGACCGATCGGGGGAAATTTCTCACAAATTTCTCACTAAAGACCGTAATTTCTCGATGTACAAATGTATTAATAACGTTTTATTTTGTTAATAAAAAATTAATAAAATTTATAAATTAGTGCAAAAATCTCCTTTTTTGCAAATACTGTCTCCATAAATTATTTATTAATTTTATTATAAAAAGCGGGAAAATAAAGATATTCTGTATAGAAAAAAAGATATATATATATATATATATATATATATATATATATATATATATATATATATATTGTTTATGTAAAATATAAGGGAAAAAACTTTTCTATAGAAAAAAAAATCTAATTGTGACCATAAATTATTGTTAAAAAAACGCATGGTAAAAATATGAGTACTTTTTCATCTATTCGTCATCTAGTAACCCCCACCTATGTCTTAAAAGCTTCAGATATCTGCGCAAAATTTTTCGACCTGTTTTTTTCACCAGACTGGACTATTTCATTGTTGTTTCAACTAAAGCATGATTTAATCATCTGCAATCTACACATTAGTATTCGATGGCGCTACGAGATGTTACGTACTCTCGTAATTATTATATTGTACGTAAATACAGAGGTCTTGAGACCAATGGGTAAAAAGATAAAACTGTTAAAAGGAACGTCTTTCTAGGCTCTGTATTCCGTAATGATAATTATGGAAGCTTATAGTGGAAGTTGTAACGTAAATATTTTGTCTACCACATAGGGTATAATTATGGGGGTTTTAAGTTGGGGACAGAAACTATTGTGGGTAGAGATAGGGCAAGCAAATTAAACGAAACTGTGCGAACGACATTCAGGGCTTATTTGGAGAGCTGAGTTGTGGATAAGTGAATGGCAAGGGGTAGGATTGGGGCAACTACAAAAATGAAACAAATCGATACTTACATTTTACTCCTATACCAAACGGTTAACAAAAAACATCAAGAAAGACCTCTAGCTATTTGAAATAAAGATGCCGCTTCGAAGAATCCTAATCTTGCTGAAACAGGAAAAAAAAAGGCTTTTCTTTCCTAAAATAAACAGGGAACACAAACAGGGGTTAGGAGACTTTTCTAAAATAAACAACACGGTTCAGAGAGATAAATTAAACATTTATTGTTGTGTCACCACAAACAGTTACAAAAATACAGATGGCATAATAATTACTATATTAGTTGTTACAGAGATTTATACCAAAAATAACAAAGAAAACTTACATGTGTTCTATTCATTTACAAACTCGGGAGATGCTACAAAAACTTACAAATGTTACTGAGCTATAAACTGTGAAAAATAAAAAAATTATTGCAAATAAAAAATTATCTTTTTAAATAATGAAAGCAATTATTATTATTTTTTTAAATGTCTATCTTGACTTTAAAATTTAACACAAAAAGTTACCTTAAATTTCACTAAATTTCACTCTGCATGTCTGGGGTCGGGAACTGGATCCATTATAAGCTCTGGGGGCAGAAACTGAATTGGAAATCTCTGAAAATAAACAAATTCATCTCCAAACTGCCAATAAGCCTGGGATGACAACCAGGGAGAAACAAAACGAGGATGAAAACAACGATTCTTGTTCCTCACCTTCTGGAACCTCACTTAAAACTGCAACTATTGACTGCTCAATACTACACATTTAACTGCTACTGTCACCTTATACTATATTTCCATGACAAAAAAAGGAAACCGAAAAGATTACGAATTTGAAAATAAATTCGGACTCCAATTAAACTAAACACGCCTTTAAGAGCAGCCGGCCTTACCCAGAGTGAGCAATTACTTTTAAAATTTATTCGCACAATCTTGGTATAAACAAAACACTTACACGGTAACGGGAACGCAAAATATCCTAAAAGAGGCCTTGATCAAAGAATACCGACAAAATACGCATCTTGTGAAATATAAACAAACTATAAAATAGTTTACATTAATTTCGGCGACGTAAATAAAAGGAAGTTGAAAAATTCAGTGTTTTAACTTGTACGAAAGGAAACAGATATACTCTAAGATTATTCTTTGATATTTTAACAAATACGAGGGGATTTCAATACATATCCAAAGCATTTTTAAATGCTACAAAGTCAGGAGTGAAGGTAGAAAAGGTTTCGGCAAAATGAAAAAATTCTGGATTAAAACTTATGGTTTCAAATACCAGAAGCTTAAAACAATACATGCAGCACAAGTCAAAGAAATGTACCGTTTGATGGTCGCAATAGGACGCAACCTTCGGCAATAGGATATACGTATTCGAAACAGATACGATCTCCAAAGCCTTTGTTATGCACTGCAATTATAAAGTGTGAAAACGGTCTATTATCTCATGACTTAATTATTTTTAGAGTTAAAGCTCTAAAAGATCAATGTTTATTTTTGCTTTTTAAACTTTTTGGAAAAAAATTACTTTTACCTACTACGCTATTTAAAACTTTCGTCTAGGAATGCGTGTGTTTGTATTCGATTTGTATATAAAGTGGAAATTTATCTCAACGACATTCAAACAACTGTAAAAAATAACCATTGGCCAGCGACGGGTTGCTCTAGCGCAATTGTATGCCGCGCACAGTTTGTCCACGACATCCACACCTCCTTTAGTCTTATTTTAATCTATGATTATTTCTTGTTTACCTGTTGCATTATCAATGTTGTCGTCGTAATGCATAGTAGATAACACTAAAACATTTTTACCTTTTCGGGGTACATACGATACAAGATTATACTTCTCTTGAAATGCGAACATACTGTTTTTTCTGGCTTTTGTTGTGTTAGCACTAGAGAAATTTGAGATTTATTGTTTCGTAACGTTCCTATAATAGTTAGACGATGTTCACGTTAAAGTAATCGCGCGAGCTGAACGCTTGTGAAAAAATTATCCATGGTAACGTTCCTTCCCGTTTCCCAAATCGATTCACACAGACGAGGACAAGTGACATATTTGACGTATCAACAAAATATTTTCCTGCTTGTCTACCAACATATACCTCCATCTTGGACGTATAATACATCTTAGCGTCTGCAAAAGCCTATATTTTTATATCGTAACGATTTGGTTTATTCGGTATGTAAACCCTGAATGAACATTTGCCGCGAAAGGCTTCTAACTTTTCATCTATCGTAGTATATGCTGAAAGATTTTTTCGGTAAATTAGAATTAAAAGCTTCAAAAATCTCACGTATCGCGGCCAACTTGTCGAATTCTTGCCTTTGTATTCTAGTACTTTTGTCATCGAACCGAATGTGTCTTAAAACAAACTGGAACCTCTTTAGCGATATCGTAAGGCGATAAATCTCCATTGGAATTCTATCTGTTCTAAATAAATTATCAGCATTCTGATGATTGATTTTGTTAGCGCCAGATATGTACAATAATCCAAACAGAGCTTTTAATTCTATAAGATAAATTGGCCTAGCCGTTCTGTTATTGACTGTGTCATAGCGTTTTAATGCTATGAACTTATTTTTTTGTAGAATATCTGTAGTGAAAAAACATTCCCAAATCTCTTTTATCACCAATTTTCGCCTTATATCATCTTTTGGTCCTGCCAGATTGGGTAGAAGATTTTGAGTACGAGTGCGAACGTTACGATTAAATTCATTATGTTTCCTCCACCTTGTTCCATTTTTCCCAAACAAACGTGGTATGCGCGGTATTACTTCTACTAATAAATGATTTTCGACATATTCTTTATCACAGAAATCCTCCTCTAAATTGGTATCATATTCTAGAACTTCTGAACAATCATCTTGCAAACTTGCGTCATCATCTTCTGGTTCCGGTTCGGAATTAGCAACAATTTCGTTAAAAATTGTTGCAACCTGATTTGTTCTCTTTCGTAATCCATATTTACATATAAATCCTAAAATGAATATCTATTATTTAAAGGTACCGTTGAGTATAACACAAATAGTAACCTCGGTCGCTTACACCGTCAGGTCAAATAATATATGAACTATCCGCACTGGGCCACAGATTTTTCAAGACTGAATAGTGTGATAAGGACTCGAAAACTACCTAGCCGCGCGGACAAACAATATGCATATTTGAGTTTTAGCGCGGTCAGCGACCGTACGGTACCACTCGAAGGTTAATAATTTTGTTTGTAACATAAATTTTGAATTAAATTTTAAGAAATACGAGCACTTTTCCTTTACAGTCTGTATAGTGAAGTTGGATTGTGATGAGTTTGGTACTTAAAAAAATATGAGCTGTTAATTTTTTATAGTAGAAACCCTCAATTTAGAAGAGTGATATCATAGTTTAAACGCCCAATATCCTCAAATTTAAATGTACACAGCGGCCCTCGAAAACTGCCTGTTTTCTCCATTGCAATTTGCGTTTCCTCATAAGAAATTACAGAATATATAAAGTAGTGTATTTATTTGTGCTTTTCTATAGTAGACTTGACCAGAAGTTGTCATACAGTGTAGCCAATTCTTGTTCACAAGTAGTAATTATGGTCATACAAAACCTGTATTCTTCCACGCAGCGATTATTACTGTCATAAAAATACAAAAAACCCTGATTTTTTTAATAGTAAAAATTAAGCACAAAATTGTAATGAAATAAATTTTATTTATATTTTCCGTTTCGTTACATATTTAAATTTATAAAATAAAAATCGATATTTTAAAACAATATTTTTCAATTGTTTGGCAACTTTGGAATTAGCGACGGAACTCGGTTTCAATTCAGATCCACAGAAAGCCGTAAAACTAGTTTTTGTCGAGCGAGTGCCCATCAACAATAGTTACAATTACAATTACATTGGCGTTTCTGAGGGTAGGGTATTTTATGCAATAAGTTTGTGTTATTAATAAAACGTGTTATTGATAATACGAGTGTTATAGTTTGTCGTTTTATAGTAAATTTTTAGTTATATTCTGTGATTATTTGGTTTGAGTTTTATTGGAGTTGGACGAAAAACCGAGTTGTTCCAAGAGAAGACTGCAAAATTCTTATGTTGATTCCAAAAATGAAAGGCCGCAAAAGAGACGGAAAATGTTAACGTCCGAAGAGAAGGTAATAATACGAAACGTTTATGAAGGAATTGTCGGCAGAAAAATGGAATTAAATGTTAGCCAAGCGGTCGACATTGGTAGCAGTTTCACAAAAGTATCCGTTAGCTGTATTTATCGTGTACTTAAAAATACATCGGAAAATAAAAAGCAAGAAAAAGGTAAAACTAGAGGTAGGAAAAGCATTGTTTTGGATGACGAGACAAGGAATATTATACGTAGAAAAATTCATTCATTTTATTTTCGGAGTGAAATTCCAACACTGAAAAATATTTCTCAAGAGCTTGAAAATGATGACTCCTTACCCAAGGTATCTCGTAGAGTCGTAAACAGGACCATGCGTGAAATGAACTTTCGATATGTAAAACTCAACAGAAAAAGTATGCTATTAGAAAAAAATAAAATTATTGTGTGGAGAAGAAAATATTTAGAAGAAATACGCAAAATTCGCAGCACTGGACGCAAAATATGTTATTTGGATGAAACCTGGATTAACCAAGGTTGGAAAAGGTCATACAGTTGAAAAAGTTTGGCAAGATTTAAATGTCAAAAGTAAACGCGAAGCATTTATAGAAGGCTGATATACAGGATTACAAGCTCCATCAGGAAAGGGACGGCGTTTAATCGTCACCCATATAGGAAGTGATACAGGGTTTCTTGATGATGGTTTTCTTCAATTTGAGTCGAAAAAAACAGGTGATTATTAAAGAAATTGAAAGGGAGGATTCAAGATTGGCTTACAGAAAAGGGGATTGCATACGAAGAATCAATGCTCAAAATTTAGCTACTTGACATTGCACGGTTAAGGAAAATTGAATATCTTAAATATGCTGTAGATGAAACTGTAAAAGATTATGGTGTCACAGTTCTGCGTCTACCACCTTATCATTGCGAACTTAATCCCATTGAACTTATCTGGGAGCAAGTGAAAGGAGAAGTAGCACGCAATAACAAAACGTTCAAATTAAACTTTCGTTCAAATTAAATTAAGAAACTTTTGATTCAAGCAATCCTCCATGTAACTCCAGAGAAATGGGCTAAATGTATAGGCCACATAATTAAAGAAGAACATCGTATGTGGGAACTTGACACTCATATCAAAGTTTTACTAGAGCCAATTATAATTACACCAGGTGGTGAAGATAATGACAGCGATAGCAGCACTGCATCTTCAGGTTTAGACAGCGAATAATATTTTTTAATAGTTTAATAAGAACATCAGCATAAAAAAACCAAAAACAAAAAAAAACGAGAAAAACATAGTAAGTGTGTATAGTGTTTGTGTTCAAACACATCAAACATTATTTTTATTTTGTTTTTATAGAATTTTATTTTGTTTTATAGGATTTTATTTTGTTTTGTTTTATACTGTTTAAGTGTTTTGTTCATTTTATTTAATAAGACAATATGGCTCTTGGCGAACACCCATTTAAAAAAAGTATCGCGCCACAAGACATACCTCTGGGGTGGTGTAGAAACTGTCTTAAAATTTGTTTTAAAAAAATTTCATTGTGTAACTCTTTAAGGACGGGTCACGTCAAAAGACGTTTTAGCGTAACTTCCGCGACAGCCGGTTGGTATCAGTAAACTTTCTGCAAAATTACTTCTTTTTTATAGCTTTTTGTTTGTAGCATTCTGTATTTTTAGGGGAATGTAGGGAATGAGCCACAAAATATTTATTCATATGTTTATTTATTGACGTTTCGATCTCTATATCCAGAGACCGTTTTCAATTATACAAATGATAGTACTATTTATTTTCTATGGCTTTTCACTTGTCGTTCTGTATTTTTAGAAATAATGTTGGAAATAAGCCACAATATATTTATTCAAATGTTTAATTTACGGACGTTTCGATCTCTATAAAGAGACCGTTTTCAAACATACAAATGATAGATATATTTATTTTTCTATAGCTGCTTGTTTGTGGCATTCTGTATTTTTAGGGAAAAGGTTGGACATAAGCCACAATATATCTATTTACATGTTTAGTACATTGACGTTTCGATCTCTATTCCGTTTTTAAAGATAGAAAAAAAAAGAAAATAAACAATAAAAGATTATAAAAATATATAATAATAAACAAATAAAATAAATATAACTATCATTTATATCTTTAAAAGCGGTCTTTGGATATAGAGATCGAAACGTCAGTAAAAACTTGTAAATAAATATATTGTGGCCTATTTCGAACATTAATATTTGAAAAATAAAATATAATTAACGTCAAAATAAAAGTAAGTGTACGTCACTGGATTTCCAAACGGCTTTCCGCATTTCTGGGCCTTTAAACGATGAGTCACTCTCTCAAGTAGTGAAATTATACTTTAGATAAAAATATGCCTTTTCTACTTGAAAAAATATCGATGACGTCATATCTGCTAAGATAGTAGGGGTAAAAGTTTTTTTTTCAAAAAGGTTAAAAAACAAAAATAAGATCGTTCTGTCAGAGCGTTATATCTGAAAATAATTAAGTCATGGGATAATAGATCGATTCCACACTTTATAAACACACTGTGTAAGATTACAACACAAGCAATCTCTAAGATTAGTCTTTATGTCACAGTTTGTCACACCAAAAATTCGATGGAAGAATCAAGTTAATTAAAATATAAGGACAGTTGGTGCGACAAACTAGCAATTATTGTCAATGAAACCGTGGTCAAAATAGAATACCTTGGTTTACTTGTTTTCAGCTATGGCGATAACGACCTATAGGAAACTGTGATAATTTAAAGATGATAACTTAATATGGAGGAATGCGAAAACTACATTAAAGCATTATTTAAGGATGATCGAGGATCACTACCTAACTTAAGTGCAAATACAGGACCATCAATCTTAAACGCTGAAGTGGAAAAAGCCATACACCAAGCCAAAATAAACAAAGCCAGTGGACCAGATCAAATATACAGCGAATGGTTAAAATTACTCTCAAATGACAATATAAAAGAACTCACTGTACTTTTCAATCAAATATATGATACCAGTGAAATTCCATCGGACTGGCTAAAATCGATCTTTATTCCTCTACCTAAGAAACCAAACGTTAAGAAATGTAGCGATTGTAGACTCATTAGTTTAATGAGCCATGCCGTTAAAATACTGTTGCATATTCTTCTAAACCGAATTAACAACAAGTGCGAAGAAATAATTAGTCAAGAGCAGTTCGGGTTCCGGAGATGCCTTGGAACTAGAGAAGCACTATTTTCTATGCAAACACTCCTTCAACGATGTTGGGAGGTAAGAAAACCCGTATATATGTGCTTCATTGAATTTGAAAAGGCATTTGATCGCGTTCAGCATACCAGACTAATTACCGCCTTGCAGAGCATCCAACTAGATGAGAAAGACATTAAACTTATTGCCAAACTTTACTGGAACCAAACAGCCATTATTAATACCAACAACAGAGATTGAACATTGATCAAAGCCAATCAGTATTGAACGAGGCGTAAGACAAGGCTGTATACTATCTCCCACCCTCTTTAACGTGTATTCTAAAAATCTATTTAGGGAAGCTTTAAAAGATCAAAAAGGAATTATCATAGGAGGAGAAATAATTAACAATATACGGTACGCCGACGATACTGTGATTCTAGCTGAAAACATCGACGATCTGCAGGAGCTAATCAATAGAGTTGACATGGAATGCACAAATTGGGGACTGTCGATAAATATCGATAAAACTAAATACATGGTGACCAGTAAAGTGGATATCGGCGCAACCCAACTGATATGAAACCAACAACCGCTGCAGAGAGTTCAGAGATTCAAATACACAGAAATACACAGATTCAAATGAACAGGCAAGAAACTCATTTCAAAAATTCAAGCCTCTATTATCCAATAATTCATTAAATTTGGAAATCCGTGAAAAGTTTACAAGATGTTACGTGTGGTCTGTACTTTTGTATGGATGTGAAACTTGGACTTTTAACGCCGATATCATGAATAAAATCGAGGCGTTTGAGATGTGGTTGTATCGAAGGATACTAAAAATTCCATGGACTAGCAGAACTAGAAACGAAGAAGTTCTTCGAAGAATGGGACATCAACGAACTCTATTAAATATTATTAAGAGGCGTAAACTAGAGTATCTTGGACATATAATCAGAGGACCAAGATATGAGTTCCTTCGGCTAATTCTCAACGGTAAAATAGAAGGAAAGAAATGGATAGGACGGAAGAAACTCTCTTGGTTGAGGAATTTGCGGCAGTGGACAGGTTTGACAGCGGACCAATTGCTACACGTAGCGCAAGACCGAGATCAGTATAAAAATATTATAAGCATGGTAGTCGCCGACGTTCCGTAGGGATATGGCACTCTAAGAAGAAGAACTTAATATGAAAAGACGTTTAAAAGAATTACTGTCACTCGTAAAATAACAGATACATTGTTTAGTAGTTATCTCAGAATATCAAAATACAGAATAAATATGTCATATTATTATCTTAATTTCTGTGTATTCCTTCTAGGCGGTACGTAGAAAAACATTTTTGCAATTGTTATTTTGCTTTTCGTAATGTGACGTCGAGCTTAACATAATCATTGGCAAAACAAATTACGGAGTGAGTTCGACGCTACTGAAACACAATGTTTTATTCATGAAGACGCATTCACACATATATTAGGTAAATTGAAAAGCGATATCTCGAAGGCAGGTGCTACCCGGAAATATTCACCCATAACTCCTTAATCCCGGCCAAAATTTGATTTAAAAGCAGTTTGTGAACTCGATCACTCATTCTATTTAAAGCGATATTGGTTGAGAGAGCGGGTTGGTCGACCGCTTTCTGGCTTAGACAGCTCCCAACATTAGTCATTCATAAATCCCTACCGGGTTGACGGTTATTTCGCGACAATTTTACTTTTCCCCAGACTTTTAGGGACGTCTGGTGGCCCGTGAAAATTTATTACTCCGGACAATAAATCAATTACATTACAATTTCATTTAGAATTGATGAGCATTTCCGCACCGGTAACGACAATTTTATAAATGATCATCGTCAATGCCGATAGGAAACGCACCGCCTCAAATACTTTATTCAATTATAATAAAATTTTATTCAGAACTGAACAAAACATTGATTTTATATTAATTTTATATACAGTTTATTCTATAAAAGGCAGATTCAATAATACTACCACACTATTCTTTCGGCATTATTTCTTGTTGCCAGGCCATTTCTATTAATTGATAGATTTTGCTTATGAGTTCATGACCGCCTGTTTTAATTAGCTCGGCATCAGTATTGTCCAGACCAGGGGATTTATTGTTTTTAAGCGTTTTTATGGCATGCGTAATTTCTTCCATGCTTGGTGGGGGTATTTCTAATTCGACCGTTTGATACTCATGTTCTCCGTTGTTTCCACCATTTTCATTGTTTTCATCAGTGAAATTTTGGATATTCAGAAGCTCTTTAAAACATTCACTTTCTTGATGATTCACTTTCTATTATTTTATTTTCGGCAGCCAGCATTTCTCCATTTTTATCTCTTACGAAGTTGGGTGTGCTTAAGCCTCTCTTATGTTGTCTTACTTCTCTGTAGAAATTTTTATTTTGATTTCGTCTGTGTTCTCCTTCTACTTTTTTAATTTGTTGCTGCAGATTGTCTCTTTTTTTGTATAAGTGTTCTTCTAGCTGCGGCTCTCTCTCTCTGTGGAATCGTATACGTTTTTCTTCTGATGGATTCGACAGATAATCAATTCTTCTTTTGTTTGCTTCTTTTAGAGGTATTTCACATTCGTCGTCGAACCATTTTTTCTTTTTATTTTTTTCGTTCTTCCGATAGATTTCTCTGCTGCTTCTGTAATAGTTGTTTTTATGGAGTTCCATCGCTGATCTATATCTTCACTGTCATTTTCATTTATTTCCAAAACCTGAAACCTATTTCTTAATTCTACTTGGTATTGTCTTTGAATATTTTCTTCTTCTAGCTTCGCTTCATTCTATCGTTCGATCTTTGTGTGTTTATCTATTGTTTGTGTTGAAATTCTGGTTCTGAGCTTGGCCTTTACAAGAAAATGGTCTGTGTCGCTGTCCGGTCCTCTCATAGTTCTTACACTTATTATGCTGCTAGAATGTCTCCCATCAATCAATACGTCATCTATTTGATTATTTGTTTTTCCATCTTTTGATCTCCATGTTACCTTGTGGATCTTTTTTCTAGCGAACTGGGTGCTTTTGATAGCTAAGTTGCAGCCTGTCGCAAAATCGACCAAACGTGGTCCATTATCATTTATAACTTTATGTAGACTGTATCTGCCTGCCACCGGTATTACGTAGTCTTCTGTGCCTACCTTTGCGTTTAGATCACCTAGTATTATTTTAATATCGTAGTTAGGAGCTTCTGCGTGGAGTTAATTTAGAGAGTCCTAGAATTCATTTTTATCATCCTCTAATGCGTTTTCGGTTAGTGCATACACTAAAAATATAGTTAAATTGGACCATTTACCTCTTAACCTTATGATGCAGATTCGTTCGTTTATTGGTTTAAAGTCTAATAACTCTAATTGTAGTCTTCCATGTATAACAAAGCCACATCCTCTTTCATGTCAAGTTTCATGTCCAGACCACAGTACTAATGACTTCTCCATGTGTATTGTTCCAGACCCTGTCCATCTTATCTCCTGAATGGCTACTACATCATAGTTCAAGTTTTCTAGTTGTTTTATCGCTGTAGTGGCAATTCCAGGTCTGTACTAACCTAGTACATTCCATGTTCCTAATAGAATATCCTTTGTCCGTAGCTTTCGTTGTTTGTTTTTATAATCTCTCCTATTCCGAGGCAATAATATTCGTTTCGTAGCAATTTTTTTTTACTTGTATGGGTCGCTGGTCCATAGCAAAACCTCCTTTTCGGAGGACCCTTCCACGTTCGCCCTGGCCCTGCCTTCCATTGGGGTTGGTTACCCAATCTCCAATAAGGTTGCTCAGGTTTCCGGGGTCCACCCGTGTGGTCAAGACCACACTTCGTGGAGGTGAGGATAGGAATTGAGTAGGAGAGGCTAGATATGCTAACTGGAGACAGCATCTTATAATGTGCATCACTACTCCTGACGGGTATTATTGTCAAAAAGGTCATAAGCCACATATAGTTTTTTTTTTAGTTTTTTAAAAAAATGTTCTTTTCTTTTGTACTATTTTTCGGAAAAATATGTTTAATAATTTATTACAATATGTAAGGAATTAAAGTAAATATTATAAAATTTAAAAATGGTATTTCAGGATTTTGTCAAAAGCTTTAAACGTCATTTACTACAAATTTTTTTAAATGGGGCATACGTCCCCTATTGGCCTGTCCTCTTGATGTATACTTAATCTTTTTTTTTATTTTAGCTCGTTATTTTATTTAAACTTAAAAATCATGCTGATATAACAGTATTTCACAGTATAAAATCAAAATCTCTAACACTGTAACGGTATTATTAGATATAAAATCAAAAACAGCTATTTTACCGACTGGAACAAAAATTGTGTTATCCTCTCATGCAACCATTTTAATACACAATTGAGAGAATGAATAAGGGAGAACAAACGTAAAGTTTAGTCGAGAAGACAGAAATATCAAGAAAATTATGCTTCGCTAAGAAAAACAATTTGGTATTAAATTCGCCGTAAACTTTCAAGTTTTCTGGATAATTTTGCGAGCATTTTCTGGAACTTGGCCATGATTACTAATTTATAGCGTCAGAAAATTTGGCACGAAGTCGGATGTGACTAGATGGATCTAGAAACTTGACAAAAACAAGATCGCTCTAAGCAATTATAATTTTTTTTAATTATTTTTCTGTTTTCTACAGATTTACTATGACTTCTCAATTTTCGGTATGAAGCTGTGTACTATCTTTTATCCGCGATTTCGTCCTATTGTCGGTAAATTAATTGTTATCTAATTTTGTGAATTTTTAAATACATATTATTATATATTTTTTTATTTATAATTTTCAAATAATTTATCTTATTTACATTTTATTATAATACACAAGTTTTTCACAAAACATCGTAAGCGACAATTTTACCAAAAATGGGAGCGTTGACTTAAATGATTAGTTACGATAATTTAGTGCTGACTTAAAATATTATTGTTGTGCTTGTCATAAAATTTTAAGTATTTAACATTGTGCTTATTTTATTTTTATCGCAACCTCTTCTTCTTCTTCTTCGATTTTTTTTGGGTTTTGATTGTATAATCAATTATCCAGTACATGAAAGTTTATGCTAGTCTTGCTAGGCAATAGGCAATACAATGCACAATCAGGGATAAATTTCTGTTTACTGTTAGTTAACAGCTGGGTGATACTAAATGATTACCTTTTCCATTTGTTTATTTTCTTTCTGTAATAGGGTAATGATTATCTTGCCTACCACAAATGGTATTACTAAAAGAGGTTGAAAATTTGAGACAGAAATTATTGGAAACAGCTGGAGATAAAGCAAGCAAAATAAACCGAAACGTTGAGAACGGCCAGTCAGGGTTTATTTGGAGAACAAGGTCGTGGACAAGTGAATTACAAGGGAACTTAAGTGAGGTAACTACAAAAATGAAACAAAGGGGCACTTACATGAGTCTCCTGGACAAATAAAAACACAAAGAAGGTTCCCAAGCTATTTAAATTAAGGACGCCGCTTTGAAGAATCTTTCTGCTGGATGAAAGAAAAGGTACTTCCTTCCTAACACAAAAAAGGGTTTAGAGAGTAAGTTAAAAGAAATAAACAAAATGGTATTTTAATACAAAATAATACAAAATTATATATTTATAACTGTCTCACCAAAAACAGTTACAAAAGTAAATAGTACAAAAATACTATATTATTAGTTACAAAAAATAAATACAATAACAAAGAAAAACACTTACAAAACTTACAATTGTTAATAGGCGACAATTTGTAGCAGAAATAAATTGTTACAAATAAAAAAAAATATCCTTTTAATTGAAACTATACATAGAGGTTAACCGTTTTTAAAAAACAAAAACAAAATCTCAAATATGATTAGGAATTTACCAAATGTCAAAAAAAATAAAGCTAGCTGTCAGATGTCAACACTAAATTTTAAAACTCGAAAAGAATTAATGTGACAGCTAAGCCACATCGTAAGATCTACAATTTTAATCATTACAATTTCTTAACATGTATGAAAGCAATTAATAATGAAAAAATGTCTATTTTTACGTAACAATAAAACACTGAAAACTTTGATTTTAAAACTTCCACAACATTTATTATAAAATCTTAACACTACAGCTGTTTCGACTAATTGCCTTTCTCAAGTGATCTATGTTTGGCATGCGTTTACACTTTATAGTCTTTAATGAAATAGGTTGAGGAGGGGAGAACTGTTTATCTTAAGTTGGTCATTCAGAATTATATCTGCATTTTTTAATTTGGTAATTTCCATAGATTCTAACAAGGATAGCTTAAGGCCTTTATTTTGAATGTGAAGAATTTGAAATTCGTCATTAGAAGAATAATTATGATCTAGAAGGTGAAGTGAGTATGTAGAATATGTTTTTCTATTATTAAAAGCCCTTTTATATTCTGCTATTCGTTTATTAAAATTTCTACCAGTTTGACCGATGTAAGTTTTTGGGCAGTCGCCACATTTAAGTTTGTATATACCACTGTTTAAGTGCTTTTTATTTTGGCTCTTGTTTTTAATATATTTGCCTAAGTTGTTATTCGTTCTGAAAGCTGGTGTTATTCCTTTCTTTTTATGTGTTTGGCTATTTTTGTTGGTATTTTGTCTGTATATGTAATTGAGCAGAAGGTACTGGGTTTTTTCTCTGATGGTGGAAATACTAATTTTCGGGCTTTCTTGTGTAGTTTTTGATTTAAAATTGTATTAAATGTTTGTTTATTTTTCGATCACAACAGAAGGCATCTGGTTTATTTTTCGATTTGTCCAAGGCTTTTGACACTTTGGATCATAATTTGTTGCTAATAAAACTTGAGGGGATTGGTATTCTTGGTGTAGTTCTAAAATGGTTTACTTCCTACCTACCTACCAACAAATTAGTTTTTAATGAAAAGAAATCAAAGTATATGATTTTCACGTCAAATAATTTATTAAATCATCAATCCACTATAGATAAAACAGACTGCACGAAGTTGCTGGGGGTACTTCTAGACATTAATTATTGTAAATGGCCAAACCACATTTCTAATTTGAAATCCAGATTAAGTAGCGCAATTCTTTTACGTCTCTTTCATACATCAATATTAAAAACAGTATACTTTGCCCATTTTTACTCAATAGCCAAATATGGCATTGAAGTCTGGGGTTGTCACTATGAATTAGAGCAGATATTCGTACTTCAGAAAAGAGCTATTAGAATAATGTATAAAATGAAATTTAGAGAATCTTGTAGAGGCATCTTTAGACAAAACAATATTCTTACAATTCCTGGTCTGTATATATTTTCGTGTACAATGTATTTGCGTAGCAAAATTTATGAATTTAATAAATTTCAATTTAACCATGTTTATTCAACAAGATTCAGAGACAATCATTTTATGCTTCCACAACATCGTTCTGTTTTGTTGGAAGGTAGCACACATTATGCAGCCATAAGTTTCTTTAACAAATTACCAATAGATATACGAATGAATTCACATTAGCCAAACTTTCGGAGCTGTGTACATCAATACATTTGTGAGCTAGAGCCATATTCTAAAAATAACTTTTACGTATGTTTTATCGGGTTTATTAATTTATATACTTTTAAGATGTATGTCTGTAACTTTGACTTGTCTTATACATGTACTTTGTATAATGTCGCATGTGATCAATAAATTTGACTTGACTTGATTTGACTTGATTATGTTGTGTGGAATGCAATGATGAATTGTGTATAGTCGTGTCAGTATGGGTAGGTTTATGAAATATGGAGAAGTCATCTTTGTTTTTAAGGCTGATAATTTTTAAATCTAAAAAAATTATGGATTGATTTTGTTCTATTTCTTTTATAAATTCAATATGACCATGAAGTGAATTAATATACGATAAAAATTGGTCGAGTTGCCTGTTAGTTCCTGTGAAACATACCAGTACGTCATCTACGAATCTCCACCAATATAAAAACTGTTTGAATATGGGATGTTTTAAAATCTTTGTCTCTGGATGATCCATAAAAATATCTGATAGCAATGGGCCTAAAGGATTGCCCATTATAAGTCCTTCACTGTTATTTGTATATATTTGTTTATTAAATTCAAAGTAGTCCTGGTTTATGCAAATTTCAAGAACATGTAAAATTTCAGATGTAATGATTGGATTTGTATTATTTTGGTCTAACAGGTTTTTTACTAGGATAAAAGTTTCTGTAGGAGGAATACTAGGAAAAAAATTTTTACGTCAAATGAAATTAATCTAGAGTTGTTAGGTAATTAAAAATGTTGTATTTTATTAACTTGTTCTATTGTATTTTGTATGGTAAATTTAGGGGAAAATTTAAGTGTGTTCTAAAATACTCTCTAACAGTTGTTTTGAAAGTTTATATGATGGAGCTTTTTTGGTAATTGTGGTGGTGTCGGCCGATATGCGCTCGACCGTTTTGCGCCCTTACCTGAAATCGGCCGGTTTGCGCTCTAACACCTTCTTAATGGAGATGTATAGCTAATAATTTTCTTATATCGACCGTTTTGCGCTCTTTTGTAATCGACGTTTAATTTTATTCTACCATAACGATCAGGTAACGGTTAGGCTAGTAAAATTAGTTTTAAAAAATCCTTTCAAAACAACCTTTCAGGTGCTGGATTCCTCAGCTGTCCTTTGAAGCTAAGGAGTTCCTCAGAAGCTAAGGAGTTCCTCAGAAGCTTTGTACGGTAAAAAAAATCTTCCATTAAACCAGCAAAGTTCGCTACGGCGAACTTCTTATTCGTACATAGTTTTTGTTGGCCTTCGAGCCGGATCTGTCACTTTGACAGGTGTCAATAAGGTTATCAATAAACTTTTTTATTTTTTATTGTTTGAAAGACTTTATCGCGAAAAAACAATCCGATAATATCGGACAAAAAGAAAATATTGGCAACATCGCGTGAAGTTTTGTTGCATGTTTTCTGCTGCTGTTCCTGCTAAGCCGGTTCCTGTCCCTACAACACGAGATCTTTGGCCCTCGCCGTATCTAGGAGACCGGTTTAGTGTGTTTATTGGAATAACTATTTTTTGTGTTATTACATATTGTTATGACTTTCGTAATATTTAGGTTTTAAAAAATAACTCACTTCAGGATGTTAACCTGTTTTTTAATACCATGCAGGTATATTATGATAATTTAGTGGTTTTTAAAAAGAAGCCTCTATCTGTTATTATAAGAAATTATATTGGGTTTATTTTTTATGTGTCTATTAACTACATGCGTTTTTAGTTTAAAATACATATTTGTTTGTGTGTGTGTGTGTGTGTGTGTGTGTGTGTGTGTGTGTGTGTGTGTGTGTGTGTGTGTGTGTGTGTGTGTGTGTGTGTGTTTTGTTTTATGGCACTGGAACTAAGCCAATTAGCCATATTTGTTTCAACACTTTGATAATACAGATTTTGTTACTTTTTGTATAACGGATTGCTTACATTTGCTTACAATATTTTGCTTATTTCTTGTACTGTTCTATGTTTATTTATTACTGTTTATTTCTATACTATATAGTTCTGCTTGGGATCAATCATGTCCTTAATCAACTCACAAAATAAGCACGGGGTTGCAAGTCTCAGTTAATTCCAATTGAAAATTTCTTAAAAGGACTGAAAGGTTCTGAACAAATCAGCTTACTAAACGTAAAACGTCCAGCCCCAAATATAGCCGCTGACCCTTTAGAAACATGTACTGCAAATCTTGAACTGCTTATCCAAAATAAAAATATTAAATGTTTTACTTCTAATACTACTTCATCAGATGCTGTCTCTAATGTCATATTACCTAAAATTAATATCAAGCCATTTTCTGGTTTAGCACAGGACTGGCCCAGTTTTATCGATCTTTTTTTAGCATTAGTTCTTAACAAAAATAAGTTACTATCGGACGGCGAAAAGTTCTATTATCTTAAAGGTTTATTACGTGGACCTCTTTTGGAAATGATTGATTCCTTAAGCGTAACTAATCAAAATTTACATATTGCTTTAAATATCCTTAAAAATGCATATGATGACAAGTATAAATTGCTTTATTCTCTGTATCAAACATTGATGGATTAGAAACCCGTTTCGAAAAGCACTTCCGTAGAATTGCGCAAATTTCACACATCTACTCGCAAAACTTTTGATTTGATTAATAATTTAAAGCTAGATCCAACAGTAAATGTTGAGTCTTTAATAATATTTTTAATGGAACAGAAACATGATTTTAATTCACGACGGGCTTTTGAAAGTGAAAGAAAACTGGAAGTTATTCCTACTGCAGAATATTTTTTCAATTTCTTGCAGAAGCGTCAGTCCATGTTAGAAAATCTAAATCTCTTTAAACCAAATAATAAATTTAAAATAAATCAAAAAGAAAATGATTCCAGTAGAAATAGAGTCACACTTGCATCTGCTGTATATCCTTCAAATCATTTTAATTCAAAACATTCCAGTCTTGTCTTGTCTTCTGGAGTTATAGACAGTTATAGACAAAATAATTGGACGAGCTCTTCTGGACTTAGCAAGTCAAATGAGCATTATTAATCGTTCTTTTGCGCAACGAATAAATTTACGTTTCCAAAAACAAAATACAAATATTTCCGGCTTAGGTAGTAATAATTGTACCTATAGCGGAGAAGTGGTAAACATTACCTTTAATTCTCAAATAGTTCCTCATCTTATATTTAATATATCTTGTACAGTTATAGACAAAATAACCAATAATTTACCACAATTTTCTATCTCTTCTTCTAACTTTAAAATTCCGGCTCACGTGTAAGTTGAGCTTGCCGATCCTTTCTTTTTTAAATCCAGCCAAATAAATATTCTGATTGGCTGCGATTTATATAATTATTTATTCAAGTCTACCGTGATTAATCTTCTTCTTTATGTGCCTTGTCCGTTCCGAACTTTGGCAATTAACATGGCTATTCTGACTTTGTTTACGGTAGATCTGAATAGTTCAGCAGTAACAATCCGAAATATTGCCGCAAGTTCTGGAGCCACGAGTGTCTTCTCCTCCCTGGACCCCTTCTGCTGTCTATTTTCCCTTGAACGATCAGCTGTAGTACTCTATATTTATTATGTCTTATAACGTGACCCATGTATTCCAACTTTCTTTTCTTTATACTTATTCCTACCTCTCTCTCTCTCTCTTTACCTATCCGGCGTAGTTCCTCTTTGTTGGTCACGTGCTCAGTCCAGGATATACGTAATATACGTCGGTAAGCCCACATTTCGAAGGCCTCTACTATTTACATCAATGTTGCCGTCATTGTCCACGCTTCCATTCCATATAACAAAACCGGGAATACATAACATTTCAGAAGTCGAATTTTGAGAGGTAGGGTGAGGCTTTTAGAGGTGAAAATTTGCTTCATGCTAGTGAACGATGCTCTTGCCTTTTCTACTCTTATACGTATTTCCTTCGCTTGATCCCAATTTAAGTTAACTGTTGTTACCAAGTAGATGTACGAATCCACGTGTTCAATTCTTTCATTGTCTAATATCAGTTGCTGCGGTGGTTGTTGGGTTTTGCTTACTAACATCCATTTGGTTTTTGTGATATTTAGTCTGAGTTCGTATTGTGCACTTGTTTTTTGTATCTTACTCATTAGGCAACTCAGTTCCTCCATGCTATTTGCTAGAACCACAATGTCATCAGAATACCTTATGCTATTAATTATTTCTCCATTTATCTTTATGCCTTCTGTGCTTTCCTCCAGCGTATTAAATACTTCTTCTGAGTATATATTAAAGAGAATAGGAGACAAGATACAGCCCTGTCGTACCCCTTTCTTAATCTCAATTTTATTGGTCAATGTAGATCCTACTTTCACTTTAGCTGTTTGACCCCAATAGAGACTCGCTATTGTTCGAATGTCTCTGTAGTCGACTCCGATCTTATGGAGAACTTCAATTATCTTTTCGTGCTTTACGTTATCGAATGCTTTTGCGTAGTCTATAAAGCATATGTACACGTCTTTGTTCATATCTCTGCAGCGCTGGATGAGTACCTGTAGACTAAAAAGTGCTTCTCTTGTCCCAAGAGAATTCCGAAACCCAAACTGCGAATCTCCAATGTTATCCTTGCATTTTTTGCTTATTCTGTTGTAAATAACCTTGGTGTATGCCTTCGAAATGTGGTTAATTAGACTTATCATCCGATGTTGATCCGTGATTAATACGGATCCGAATTTGTCGTCTTTTATAGACACTCATCTCGGATACGCATACCAGGTCCTGTACGTCGGAAAAATGCTAATTCTTCTAATGCCAATAGTTTGGCTTCTACCTTTTTAACGGTATATGATGATCAATCTGATCAACAGTTGGAGCTCTTCCGTACTATGGAAAGATTTTGGGAGCTGGAAGAAATCCCTGATTGTAACCCAAAATATTCAAATGCCGAATATATGGAAAACTTATTTCAAGATACAACTGTTATCCTTCCTTCCGGGCGATATTAAGTAGATATGCCTTTCCTGTCAATCGAATCAAAATAAAAAATTAGGCCGGTCGTTTGGTATGGCCACTCAAAGATTATTTGCCCTTGAGAGAAAGTTTAAAAATGATACAAAGTTTTTGCAGAGTATCAGAGTGTAATTTCAGAATATCTGACACTCGGACACGCTAAGATCATTCCTTTATCTTTTTATCATAGTTTATCTAACGAGTTCAAATATTTCATACCCAATAGATCGGTAATACGATAAGAAAGTGTGTCCACCAAACTCCGGGTCGTGTTCGATTTTTCAGCTAAAACTGACTGGTGTGTCCCTTAACGTCTTAACTTCAAAGGGTTGTCAAGTTCAGGACAATCTTTTTGACATTTTGTGTCGATTTAGATGCTGCAAGTATGTTATTTTTGCTGACATCAAAATGATGTATCGATTTATAGACATCAAGCCAAAACATAGACATTTGCAAAACATACTGTGGAGAGACACTCCCGATGAACATTTTAAGTGTATTCAATGATCCTCTTTAAGTTTCGGGCAAAATTGTGCCCCATTTCTAGCCACTCGTGTCTTAAAAGACATTGCTTTAAATAATCCTGAGTTTCCCAAAGCACAGCATGCTATCATCCATCAAACTTATATGGATGACATTCTAACAGAAACTAATGATACAAATGACTTAGAGATTTTTTGTTACGAATTATATACCATGTTAGCAAAGCATGGATTCCAACTTCATAAATAGCAATCTAACTCGCAACAATTCTTAAAATCCGTCAATGAGTCTACCAATGCTCAGATGGAACGTACATTCAATGATTCTTCAAACAAAATTCTGGGGCTTCGGTGGAACCCCACTTATGATCGTGTGCATATTAAAACTGACATTTTAATTAATGCATCTCTTCTAACAAAACGAAAAATATTAAGCGTTATAGCTTCAACTTTCGATCCTCTTGGAATTGTGAATATTCTGACCGTCTTCTGTAAGTTATTAATGCAATCTGTGTCTTAAATAGGATGGGACGTTTTTATTTCGGATATATCTATAATTACTCAGTTTGAGAAATTTCTTGCTTTATTAGCTGAAGTTAGTCAACTTCAGGCAACTTCAACTTAGGCAATTGACTCAGCCCAAAATTGTATCATCCTGCTCCCTCCTCGAGTTTTGTGATGCTAGCCAGAAGGCCTACGGCGGTTGCATCTATTTAGTAGCGATCTACAGTGATGGCTCTAAATGGTCTAGGTTAATTACCGCCAAATCTAGAGTAAACCCCCTAAAAACTAAATCAACTGTGCCCAAACTAAAGCTGTTGTCTACGTTAGCTCGTAGAATCGTTCAAATCCTTTGCATTTCTATTCAGATCCATTATGTTCACTTATGGTCTGATTCCCAAGTGGCTCTTAGTTGGATAAAAAGATCCCCTTGTGATTTTTCTCCTTTTGTTGCTCGTCGTGTGTCAACTATACACGAAAATAGTAAGGAGTTTACTTGGAGACATGTCAAATCACATTTAAACTCCGCCGATTTACTTTCTCGTGGAATGTTTTCTTCAGACACCTGGCCTTTTTGGATAAAGGGTCCTCAATTCTTAATTAAACAAACAGATTTTGACTCCTTAGATTCGTTTAAGCTTATTGACGATTTGCCTGAAAGTAAAAAAGTCAATCTTGCTATAGTCAAATTAGACTGTATTTGGCAGAATGTATTTTCTCGCTGTTCAAACTTTAATACACTGAAGCGAGTTTTAACTCAAGTATTCCGAGTCACAATGTTAATTAGGAAAAAATATAATGATCAACGACACTTATCTGTTGAAAATCTCAGAATTGCCCATGATTTTGTAATCAAACAAATTCAGCAGAAACACTTTGCCAAAGAAATACATTGTTTAAAGACAAACTCTCCCATTGTAAATAAGCAACTGCTCCCTTCGAATATTTTTATAGACTGTGACGGCCTACTTAGAGTGGGTGGCTATCTGCAATTTTCTACTTTATCTTTTAGTCAAAAATTTCCCTTATTATTACCTAAAACCCTTTCTTTTGGTTTTAATTTTTTTTTTTGGACCACCTTTTTAGTATTATATTTGGCTACGGAGGGTGCCCACCAGATGCGTCTTTTAATATAATAATAATATAATAAATACTACATTTGAAAATGGTTGACCGCCATTTTCGGTATTCGGTCCAAAATAAACCAGAAGATTATAAGTCTACCCTCCTTCCGTACACAACTTGTACAGTTTTATACCGAACTTGTGCCTTTTATTTTTTATGTATTTCCTAAATCGTACTCGAACACGAAACGGTAACATGGTCTCGTCAATGCACACTTTTTTACCAGGCGTTAACACTTTTTAAAAGTCTAAAAAAAACTGCAAGGAGGGCAGTAATTTTGTGAAGTCTGTAGTCTGCAAAAGCAATATTATTATTATCCCTAACATGACACTTACTTAGCAATAACTGAAAACGGTTCCTCTACATAAGACGGCTGATTTCATTTTGATATAATAATGATTTTTTCCAATACGATCGTATAGTGGGCAACTTACACAAGCCCATCAATAATAGGATACCAATAAACCTTTTCATTTCCAGATGATCAGTTGGAGTCCACTTTGTGATGTGCGATTTTTTTGTCAGTCCTTCTTTCGCCAAACACTGCTCGCCATAGAGATTGGTTTCGTTAACCGCGAGAGTAATCACTTCGTCACAAACAAATAACTTACAAAAACTATAGGAATCCCTAATTATATAATCTTTACAGATTTCAGCTCTTACTTCTGTATTTTTTCCATTAAAGTCAAAATTCTTAGAAGACGATCCATCAACAGGGTTCTACTGTAAGTTGTTTAAGTCAATTTGGTCATCTTGATCATTATTTCTATATTTTGGCTCACTTTCAGCTGTGTACTAGGAAATTACGTTTTCAATAACATTGTCTACATTTTGTAAATTTAAATGGATATTATCTGACACTGTCTGTGAGCCAATCTGCAAATCTCCAACATCATAAGAGGTCGATAAACTATTTAATTTGCTTGAAGATGCTCTGGAATCCATTGCAACATTTACTTCTTGACATAATTTACGTTTTTTTGGGACAAAAACTGCACTAATATCGCTATTTTCATCTTCCGAGTCACTCGAATCTTGCGAACTAGGAGAGTAAGCATCAGACGAATAAACATTACCCATTATTACAGAATCACTTTCCTCATCCGACATTAGTTCATCCCACAACAGTAAAATGCATTTCTGCCCTTTTTCTTAATCTCCCATTGTGCGTACACCTTGTTAACATTCACTTTACTACGCTGCTATTCTCGAAAACTCTATTCATTTAATGAGCTTACAACAGACTGACTTGCACGAGTCGCTTGATTCTCGAGACATACCAGGCAGCGCAATGGCACAACGTGTGTACCACATGGCCCCGTAGAAGCAATGTAAATTCTTTGGGCCGGTTGGCACCAATCTAAGGCCACAAAAAATTGTTTTTTTCAAAATTCACAAAAAAAAGACAGATACTCAAAAATATTATTCAAATAGAATATAAAATAACTTAGCAAACAGAGATTATTACAAAAAAAATTGGTCCCAGGGACCAACAATTTTCATTGTATGGTGGCCCTTAAGGTGTTAATATCAATATTTTGTTAAAACAAATTAGCTTAAATCGTAATGTAGAATTTACTGTTTCTTTTTGTACACTTACTTAACGACCACCCTGTATAGATTTTCGTGTCCTGATAATTACCCTAAAGATCAAAGAATTTTTTTTGAAAAATTTTACTCTGAGTCTAATAAAAGAGCACCTTGTTTCAAGCACTCTGCTAACCAATTTACCCTCAGATATGCATGCATTGCTAAAAGTCAGATATGGACAAACTATAAATGAACACGTGGAAACAGTTCGTGTTCCAAAAGGTGGATTTTGTCGTTCTTGTAATGCGGAAAGAAGAAGGACAGCGGCATCCATTAAATGCGTTAAATGCAATTCTTTTACTTGCAAAAAACATTCACTAACTACAATTATGTGTAATTCTTGTAATACAAAGAGTCAAGATGATAGTTTTTAACTGTACATTGATTTATTTGTTTACCTAGACTAAAAAGTAAAAGTGTAATTTCTGTTTTATTTTGTAAAATTTGCAAATAAATATGTTTATTCATTATTATTTGTAATATATTTATATGTTTTATGATTTACATTACAAGAAATATGAGATAACTCACATTTATCCAAAATACATAAAAAATATGCCACGTGTGCTTTGATGTAAAAAATATGGGCGCGAGCGCTGAAAGAGTAAAAGTGCTATAAAAAATTATAGCCATTAAAAAATCTCTAATTAATATTTGTTCTCTTAAAAAAACGCTAATAGAAAAGTGTACAGAGTATAACAAGCCTATCTTTCTTATATTCGTAGAATATGAAAAGGCGTTTGATACTATAGATCATCATAAAATGCTTCGAGCATTGGCTGACTGCCGCATTGACTACCGATATGTCGCATTGATTAAAAGTATTTACGAAACTGGTACAGCTTGTGTCCGCCTTTATGAAGATACCAAGAAGTTTCGAATAGAACGTAAAATTAGACAGGGTGATACTATCTCCCCTAAATTGTTTACAGCTGTTCTTGAATATATGTTCAAGCAAATGGAACGAGAGGATAACATGGGAATTAATATAAATGGGGAAGATCTGAACCACCTAAGATTTGCCGATGACATCGTTTTAATATCTGATAGAGTTGATAAAGCTACAAAAATGCTGCACACGCTCTATAAAGTGTCAAAAACAATTGGTCTTAAAATTAACACATCAAAGACAAAATTTATGACCAACCTTGTAGTCTGGGGTAAAATTCTGATTGACAGCCATAGAATCGATCAAGTAATAGCTTACAAATATCTAGAGCATGAGATTCGCTTAGGCCGAGATAATCAGACAACTGAAATACACAGAAGGATAGGTCTCACATGGGGCTGCCTTTGGTAGATTGAATAACATTTTCAAGTCTGTTATCCCAGTTTGTTTAAAAAGAAAAGTTTTTAACCAGTGCGTTTTACCGGTTCTTACATATCGATGGCGTCACGACAAAAAGGCATAAGCGCCAAAATTTATAAATTTATGTTTTGGTGTCAAAATAAAATACATTTTACGTCCTATCGACTATGAAAATGACGCAGCTGTAAAAAATTCCAACTCGACTAAAACAAGCTTTGAATTTTCTAACCGCCAAACGGGTTTCTTAAAAGATGAGACACCGAAATCAGTAAGCGACAAGATCCGTAGTGGAAGGTGGTGCTTACGTCTTGGGTCTGAAAACGTGGTTATATCAATAAGGTAAACAATAATTTGAAATATTATTAATATTTAATGTTTTGTTAAGCGTTTAGTTAGATTATTTATCTTGAGAAATCATAATATACCATAAGAATGTACAATTTTACCGACTGTCGGTTATGCCTTTTCAGAAAAAAAATTTTCGTTTATCTAACCGCCATTTGGCCATTTAAAATACACTATGACTTTTTGATAGATTTTTTGATAGATAGATTTGCCATAGAAAAGTTACTACTTAAACCGCCTTAAATAAGGTTTGAACCTAAATAAAATATATATTGACTTTGTTGTATAGTTTTCTTTTTTTTAATTTTAAATTTATATTTTGGTAGTAATATTATTTTAAAAAACTAACATTTGAATGGCGCTTACTTCTTTTTTTTAATGGTTTTTAGAATGGTTTCTCGGGGGCATAAAATAATGAATCTTGCATTGCAATCCATTTGGGAAGATCAGAAAAGCAATGTGCAGGAATCCAGCGGAAATAATAAAAACCATGGTTCATTTTCCACTGAAAATGAGGTCCTCAATGAAGCGCTAAAGCATGATATTCTTTTAGAGCCTGTACTAAAAGACCATGAACAAGAACTCCAAATGCCTAGTTCTGTTCTAGATGATGATGCCATTGTGGATTTCAGTTTTCCTCAAGTCTAAATTTGAATATTGACAGCCGTTTATTTTCGAATATTGATGAAACTGCCGAAGAAGAGACTGATTTATTAACCTGTGATAAAAAGCTTGTACCTTACTCAGATAGTGATGATACTGATGATAGTAGTAATAATGCCGCAATAGTATTTAGATCATTAGTTAATGATAAGATAGGCTGTAATGATTTTATACAACAAAATGATTCTTTAAACTCCGAATCAGATTCATCATCCTTGACAGTATTTTTTAAAAATGAGACTGAAATTGACAGCAGAGTTCTAGCTCACTACGTTCTAGCTCATCAACTGGTTCAATTTTCTGTTATATCGGTTCTTCGTTTCTATTAGTTTGTTTTGTTATTGATAAATGTTATTTTCTGTTATCAAATTTTGATTTGCATTTTATTTCCATTAGTTTTATAATACAACTTACTTAGTTATCAATGTAGAAAAATGGTACGTTTTAATAGTTTTTGTTGTTTTTTACTTGATATAATATGATATAACGTGATAATTACATTATCTTTTATTTTTGTATTTTTTTACACCACCTAACTCTAAGAAACTCATAAATATATTATTGTGTATTGTTTAATTTGTATTATTTTTACTTAATTGTTATGCTTTAAAATAAAAAGATTTATTCTCCATTTTTGTTATAATTCCGTAAAATTAAAAGGCGTACAAGTTCCTAAGCGACATTTTTTGATCAAAATACTTTTTTCAAAATATGGTAACCGCCTTTCAAAAAGGCTTAAACACCACAGAACCTAACATTAAAGGCGTAAGCACCAAAATGTTAAATATCTCATGTTTATAATAATTGTTTTATAAATAACATATGGTAAGTCAGAATGCCTCAGTTCGATAATAATAAAATGCCAAAAAAATGTAGAAAAAGAAATATTAAGCGATATTAAACGTTTTTTGTGTCTCCTGAAAAAAACTGTCAATGGCGCTTATGCCTTTCTGTCGTGACACCGTCGATATGGTGCAGAAACACTGACTCTGACAAAAAGAACAATAGATAAAATAAGAGTTACACAACGCGCTATGGAAAGATCAATATTAGGTATTACAATCAGAGATAAAGTACCAAACCTAGAAATAAGAAGAAGAACAGGAGTCACAGATGCAGTTGAAAAAATAGCCATGGCTAAATGGGCTTGGGCCGGACATGTTGCCAGATTAACGGATGATAGATGGGCCAGAAAGATTCTGGAATGGCGACCAAGGCAAGAGGCATATCGAAGCAGAGGACGACCACCGATTAGATGGACGGATGATATCAAGCGTATCACCACAAACTGGATGCAAGAAGCACAAGATAGAAATAGGTGGAACATTTTACGGGAGGCCTACGTTCAGCTGTGGACAAATTTAGGCTAATTGATGATGGTGATGTTCTCTGCAACTTGGTATAATACAAAAATAAAAAAAAAAGATTAAAATTGTCCATATTTATTATTATAAATTACTCCTAATTTACAATTATTATTTTCTATTCATAATGTTAGAAATCTATTAAAATTGCTTTTCTACCTGTCTTATAAGTTTCAATTTCAAATCACAATTATTTATGTTCAATAAATTATTACATTCACTGTATCTTTGAGTGAACAATGAAATACATCAAAATATCTACGGCTATGGTTCGTTGCTAGGCAACAAAAAACAAAAAACACGATTTAGGTATGCACTTGGTGAATTTTATAAAATAGTATGTAAACAAGTACGCACTTATAACGGTATTTTGAGGTTAAATATTATAAAGTATGTGTATGGTTTCAGTGGATTTTTTAAAAATTTTCGGCGATTTTTCGGTAATGATAATAATAATATCGTAAAAGATTGTGTTAATGTTGATAATAAGTGTGATTTAGTGCGGAAATGAATGTGGAACAATTTAGATAGATAATCTGTACAAGGTAGGAAATATTATATTATGTATTATTACTAATGAATTTATAGGCGAGATTAAGAGCACTTTATATTATATATAAATTTATAGTAACCTTTCAGTAAACGCAGTTTAATTGTGTGTATCATTAGTCGCACACGGTCTACTACACCGGTTATAAAAATAGTCCTCTGGATGCATTTTGTTTGAATGTCAATTATCTAATCGGTAATTACTTACATTAGTGGGGATAGTCGGATTAGTCTGAAATTTGGACAGTGGATTATGTTTTATTTTTTATTCACTTTTCAATCTATACATTTTTTTACGCTGAGCTATAGTTTTTTTGTATTTCGCATTTAAAAAACTAATATTTTTACATAAATTTCAAGATGCCGCCGCCATTACAGCTGCTGTCAATGATGTGCGTGTGCGTAGTACATACTTCTTGATCCAATGTTGCTACACTTTTCAAATATATTGTTTATAGTAAAAATATTAATTCTCAAGTACAATCATAAAGGAATAATGATAATAAGTATTATTTCATATAACTGTATTTCATTTGTTATTAACTTATGGTGTTACATATACATTATAGTTTATTTCGTTTTATGTTGTATTTAGTTGGATGTATTAGTTATCAACTTCTTTATTAATTTAAATTGTTAGATGTGATTAGATTAGGTTTTAATTTGTTTTTTTTTATTGGTACCCGATTTTGCTTATTTAAAGTACGCCGTAGCGTGTTTAACTACAGAATAAGAAACACTCAGAATGCCCACTCTCAGATGCCGCCTTTAAGGTTTTTGAGCACGCTATCGCCATGTTTTAAACGGAACCATAGACTCGAATTGAGAAACTTGTGACAAGTACGACAAAACTGTAATTTAAATCTATAGAGATTAATAATTTAGTACATTTGAAATAATTTAAACTATTCTTCAACTAAAAGTACGAATAAAATAGTGCATATTATTATGTCTATCAAGCACTGGTTCCGTTTAAAACAAGATAGCCCAGTCTGGTTATACAAAAATCATCGATTTCACGGCAAAATGTTTCGCAGATATCTGAAGCTTTTAAGACATAGGTGGGGGTTACTAGATGACGAATAGATAAAAAGATACTCCTATTTTGACGTGACAACGTCTTAAATTAGGTTGTGGCTCGGAGTCATTTAAGAACAAGTGTAACGCCCGCTCACGTCTGTTACAGTGAGTCACCGAACGAGAGAGAGGCCCGCCGGACCGGCGAATGCCTTGCGTCTCTCTCCCACTCAAACATGATCGGTCCGCTGCGCGCGGCACTAGAGAATTAGGCGCGTTGAATCGCTAAAGTTGAAAATCGTTGAAAGTATCGTCAGCTGTGTCTGTAGTGAAAATGTGGAGTGCTTACAGTGTCCTATTTTAGGGGGAACCACCAGTATCAGATATAATTTTAGGAAATTACCTAGGGACCTATATTCTTTTATAATATTGCTATGGATTTATCCATTTAATATTGAGCAATGATTGTAAACATTCTTTATAGTTTAAACTTCAATGAAAATTATTAACTGTGTCTAAAGACATATATGATATGAGGTATTTTACCCAAGAGTATTAAGTATAATGAATATACATAAAAACATAATTTTGTTTTCTTAGGATTTAACATTTTGTCAGCACATTATCTCAAATTCACACTTAAATCAATATGTTTTTACTATTAGGTCTGTTGAATGTTTGTTCTTTACACAAAATTTAGTCTATACTTCATATTTATTAAAGGCGGTAAAATATACGTTACAATTCAGTTGTTTATAAACCACTTTCAAAGCATAAAGAACCTTTTAAGCTTTGTTTATATTATTTTGTGTATATTAATTAAGGTAATTGGAGTAGCCCACTTTGATACAAAAATACAGTCAATTTATGGATATTTCAAGGTGACAATCTAAAAAAAGCTGATTTCCTCCCATGCATTTTATTAGAAACACTTGAAATTTAAAAAAAAATTAAAAATCGTAAGATGTAAGACCTTAATCGTGAGATCGTGAGATTTGTCTTCAATTCGTGAGTAGATTCGTCATTTACAACAACTACAACAATAAAGGTAAATAATTGTACACTAATATTTCATTATCGTAAACTATGATTGATTGATTAATTGTTAGATTGACACAAAAGTTGAGAAACTGAGTTTATAGCGGCAATTCCTTGTTCCTATTGTGCAATTTAATAATTTTCATATCAATAAATATTCTACCGAGAAAAAGACGTTGTCACGTAAAATCTTCGCCCGTAAAACCGACTTTACAGGCAACCGATTTTTTACCTTGCATTTTTTTTTAAACAATATCTTATGGTCAGAATTTGATTTTTTATCTATAAGTTTTTTCCCTTATAATTTAAATAAACAATATTTATACCATTTTTTTATATCAAGAATATCTTTATTTTCCGGTTTTTTCAATTAAAATTGATAAATAACTTACGGAGATATTTGCAAAAAAGCAGTTTTTTTGCACTAATTTATAAATATCATTAATTTTTTTTTTATTAACAAAATAAAATGTTATTAATACATTTCAACATTGAGGAATTACCGTCCTTTAAATTTGTGCGAAATTTCCTCCCGATCGGTCAAATAGTTTAAAAGTTATTCAATTTGTTTATACCTGGGACTAATTATTTAAACCATTGAACTTGCCCTATGAATGATGCTAGACACATTTAACAAATGTCATAGAATTCTTTAAGACTTATACTATCTCAGAAGGTAAATGAATATTGAGTTTTCATCGAAATTATTTACAAAATAAACGTTTGAAAAAGGGGTATGTTTTTTACTTATAAACAATTGTAATAACTTCTATATTTTTTAAGCTACAGACTTGTACGTATAACCATTAGATAGCTGGTAAAAAAACTCACATTTAACAAAAAAAATAAACCTTCTATGAACCATAGGAACGAAGTTAGCGACAATTTTTTTGTTAATTATATCTCCATTGTTTATAAACATTAAGAAGTAAAATTTGCACAAATTTTGAATGAAAATCTAAACTTTATATTGAATTTTAAAGCTATAAAATTCATCCAATTTTTCGAAACTTAAAACCTTTCGAAACGAAGTTTTCGAAGGTTTCGAAGTTGTCGAAAGATCGACATAGGAAAGTGGAGGGGAAACTGTTTTAGCTCCTCGCTGCAAAATTTAATATTATGGTTACGGATTTATCATTCAAAAGCTTCAACAGTTCTGTAGGAATTTCATAGGTCCATTTGCTTTTCCATTTTTAGCGTTTCTTATTGCGTATTCTACTTCTTCTTTCAATATGTCTGGCCCAGTTGCATTGATTATCTGAGTTAAGTTGTTTCTATCGTCTTCAAATAATTCATTCAGGTATTCTGTCCATCTTTTTATTTTATTCTCTACATCTACAATAAGATTTTCATCTTTGTCTTTAAGTTTACCTATTTGGCATTTCTTTATGCTTCCTGTTATCTCTTTTACTTGTTTGTGCATATTGAACGCATCGTACTTTTTCTCATAGGTTTCCATTTCTTCACATTGTTCTTTAATCCACTCCTCTTTGGCTTCTTTTATTCTCTATTTTATGTGTTTATTTATTTCTTTGTATTTGTCTGGTTAATTCTTTATCTTTCTTCTTTGTTCCATCAAGTCTAGTATATCTTGTGTCATCCACCCCACCCCTTATTCTTTGTTGTTGTTTTTGTAAAATGTTTCTTTCCTGCTGTTTGTATAGCTGTATTTATGTACTTTAATTTTTGGTTAACGTTGTTTGTATCGTTAATTTGTTGCTGCACTAAACGGAGGTTTTCATTTATTTCTTCTCCTATTTCTTGTCGTATATTTTTGTTTCTAGGTTTATTTAAATCTAGTGCCTTTCTGTGTGGTCTTCTAATCTTTTTTGGTCTCGCCTCTATCACAGTAATTACCGGGTTATGATCTGAGCCTATATCAGCTCCTAGTTACGTCTTAGTACATTTAACAGCATTATGATACCTCCTTGCTATCATAATGTAGTCTATTTGGTATTTTTCTTTGGTATTTTGTGGAGATGTCCATGTATATAACCGTCGAGGAGGTAATTTGAAAAAGGTATTTGTTATTACGAAGTCTTCACTTTGGCATAATTGAATCAATCGATCTGCTCTGTCATTTCTGTTTCCAAGCCCATATTTTCCTACTTGTTCTCCTACCTTACCTTGACCCACATTGGCATTAAGATCGCCCATTAATATATTAATGTATGGAAAGACTGACTTAATAAGTGAAGACAAACAACCTGCAACAAAAAGGTTCAGACCTGACAGTGAAATCGAATAAATGATCCAAATTTTAACTTTTAAACCAATGTATGTAAAGAAAATAAAAAAAGTAAAGTTCAATAAACATTGCAAAATTTAATAGGGCAAGTGATGAAAAAATCGACTTATTTTATCAAAGCAGTAAGGCAGATTAGATTATTATTGTATATCATATTTGTAAGAAAAATAGAATAAAAATCAATATTGTTAATTATAAAAATACAAACAATTATAATTAATATAAGGAATATAATAATATAATGTGTAAAAAATTACCTGAAATTTAATTTATAAAATATATAAGTATTATTACATCATTGATATAAAATGAAAAAACATATGTTGATTTTCCGGGATTTTCCGAGATTTATTGGGGGTGAAAATTATGTCATTATTATTAATACTGCGACAGACTATTCGAGCCAATTTAAAAGAAAGTAATTATTTAGGGTGAATTTCAAATGGACTTAATTTTTCCGAGTTTTCCCATATTTTCCGGCCAGTGAAAACTATGTATTTATTCATATTTCGACGAGCTACCCCAGAATAAAAAAAAGAGGCTTGCAGCTGCAAAGTAAGCCGAGATAATGTAAATCTTTCCTACGTGTTGCAATTTGAAGTTCCGATGCCGAAAAAAAAACGGAGCTGAAACAGATATCCTCTCCACTTTCCTATGTCGATCTTTTGAAAATACCGTCGTTTCGAAAATTTAGATAAATTTTATAGCTATAAGTTTCAATATAAAGTTTAGATTTTCATTCAAAATTTGTGCAAATTTTACTTCTTAATGTTTATAAACAATGGAGATATGATTTTTTTTTAAATAGTCACTAACCTCGTTCCTATTGGTCATAGGTTTTTTATTTTTTAATGTGAGCTTTTTTACCAGCTATCCAATGGTTGTACGTACAAGTCTGTAGCTTGAAAAATATAGAAGTTATTATTGTTTATAAGTAAAAAACATACCCCTTTTTCAAACGTTTATTTTGTAAATAATTTCGATGAAACCGCAATATGCATTTAACTTCTGAGATAGTCTAAGTCTTAACGAATGCTATGAAATTTGCTGAATGTGTCTAGCATCATGCATAGGGCAAGCTCAATAGTTTAAATAATTAGCCTCAGGGATAATCAAATTAAATAACTCATAAAATATTTGACTGATCGGGGGGAAATTTCGCACAAATCTAAAAGATGGTAATTCCTTGATATTGAAATGTATTAATACCATTTTATTTTGTTAATAAAAAAATTAATAAAATAATAAATTAGTGCAAAAAAACTGCTTTTTTGCAAATATCTCTGTACCTTATTTATTAATTTTAATTAAAAAAACCGGAAAATAAAGATATTCTTGACATAAAAAAATGAGATAAATATTGTTTATTTAAAATATAAGGGAAAAAATTTATAGACAAAAAATCAAATTGTGACCATAAATTATTGCTTAAAAAAAAACGCAAGGTAAAACTAGGAGTATCTTTTCATCTATTCATCATCTCGTATCCCCCACCTATGTCTTAAAAGCTTCAGATATCTGCGAAACATTTTTCCACCTTTTTTTTTTTAACCAGACTGGGCTATGGCTGATTCCGTCTGCGCGAACGAGATTCGCGTACTTATTTTTTCAAACAGAGTGGGCATTCTGATTGTTTATTATTCTGTGAAGTTTTAGATGTGATTGGATTATTTTGGATTAGGTTTTATTTTGTTATTTAATAGTCAATCGAGTTTTACAAAAACACTAATTCTGCAACTTGACAACAGTGTTTAAGGTTGGTATTTTGCCTAAAAGGTTGGCCCTTTGTTTTAAAAGGCGATGTTGCTAAACAAATATGAAAGTCAAGTATACTATAAAAAACATTTATAATTTTATAAATAATTAGCCAAGAAATTAATTAAAAGAGCGTTATTATATGTTTTTAAATGATAATTTGATAACAGTTTTATGCATTTTTATGTATAAGTTATTATTTGTTAGTTATTAATAATATATATTCATTAAACATCCAAATTAATAGATGTATTGTAGTATAATTTTGAATATTTTAACTAGACAACATCGTTAATAACCTAACGAATTCTGTTGAGGAGGTGTGAAGTTCTTTTTACTCTAAACCTCGAACGGTAAAGTTCTTTCGTGTTTCCCTTGTGAACGTAAAATGGCGTGTACCATATGCAATTTTCATTTATTGGAGTGTGCACGATTATCGCTAGAAAAAATACAAAAATTTATGTACGATCACGGCGTAATGAAGTAGACAACTGTGTGCCGGTGTGGAGCAGGACTTCAAGTGGATATGCGTAAGGGAACTTTTTTCGAAGAGACTCGATTACCGATGGAAAAGATATTTCTTTTCGTTGCTCTGATTATTCATATGGTTCCTCCTAGGCAAGACCTTATTCGGCGTGAGTTGAAAATTTCATCTAGGTCTGTGGTTGACTGGTATTTCTTCTGCCGAGAAGATTTTCTAGGTTTTGATATAAAAAACTCAGAGAAATTTGGCGGCAAAAGGAATATTGTCGAAGTGGACGAAGCAGAATTTGGCAGGAGAAAATACAACAGAGGTCGCTGGTATCCTGGCCAGTGGGTTTTCGGTGGATTCAAACGGAACTCCAAAAAATGTTTCTTATTGCCCGTTGAAACCAGAGATACCAACACTTTGTTGGGAATAATTTAGGAATGGATTCTTCCGGAGACAACCATTTATAGTGATTGCTGGAAAGCTTATAACTATTTTTCTTATAACGGATTTCATCATCAAACCGTGAATCATTCCAAGCAATTTGTTGATCATGAAACGGGTACCAACACGAACAACGTGGAAAGGATGTGGAGAAAAGTGGGGTCCACCATTCCCAAATATGGAGTAAAGCAAGACCACTTCGTAGGTTATCTTTAACCACGCCGAGCGATTGCACCACTTTTTTCTTCCTGCTGCCCAATTATATCCACCGGCATATTAGCACTATCGGTAAGTAACAATTTATATGGACATATATATATATATATATATATATATATATATATATATATATATATATATATATATATATATATTCTTATCAAAATTTAAATTCAATATATTTACACCGCAAAAAACAATATTAACTCATATGTAAAGTATAATTTCACTATTTGAGAGAGTGAGTCATCGTTTAAAGGCCCAGAAATGCGGAAAGCCGTTTGGAAATCCAGTGACGTACACTTACTTTTATTTTAACGTTAATTATATTTTATTTTTCAAATATTAATGTTCGAAATAGGCCACAATATATTTATTTACAAGTTTTTACTGACGTTTCGATCTCTATATCCAAAGACCGCTTTCAAAGATATAAATGATAGTTATATTTATTTTATTTGTTTATTATTAGATATTTTTATAATCTTATATTGTTTATTTTCTTTTTTTTTCTATATTTAAAAACGGAATAGAGATCGAAACGTCAATGTATTAAACATGTAAATAGATATATTGTGGCTTATGTCCAACCTTCTCCCTAAAAATACAGAATGCCATAAACAAGCAGCTATAGAAAAATAAATATATCTGTCATTTGTATGTTTGAAAACGGTCTCTTTATAGAGATCTAAACGTAAGTAAATTAAACATTTGAATAAATATATTGTGGCTTATTCCCAACATTATTTCTAAAAATACAGAACGACAAGCGAAAAGCCATAGAAAATAAATAGTACTATCATTTGTATAATTGAAAACGGTCTCTGGATATAGAGATCGAAACGTCAATAAATAAACATATGAATAAATATTTTGTGGCTCATTCCCTACATTCCCCTAAAAATACAGAATGCCACAAACAAAAAGCTATAAAAAAGAAGTAATTATGCCGTAATTAAGTTATTACGTCTTTTGACGTGACCCGTCCTTAAAGACTTACACAATGAAATTTTTTTAAAACAAATTTTAAGACTTTTTTTAAATGGGTGTTCGCCAAGAGCCATATTGTCTTATTAAATAAAATGAACAAAACACTTAAACAGTATAAAACAAAACAAAATAAAATCCTATAAAACAAAATAAAATTCTATAAAAACAAAATAAAAATAATGTTTGATGTGTTTAAACACAAACACTATACACACTTACTATGTTCTTCTCGTTTTTTTTTTGTTTTTGATTTTTTTATGCTGATGTTCTTATTAAACTATTAGAAAATATTATTCGCTGTCTAAACCTGAATATGCAGTGCTGCTATCGCTGAAATTATCTTCACCACCTGGTGTAATTATAATTGGCTCTAGTAAAACTTTGATATGAGTGTCAAGTTCCCACATACGATGTTCTTCTTTAATTATGTGGCCTATACATTTAGCCCATTTCTTTGGAGTTACATGAAGGATTGCTTGAATCAAAAGTTTCTTAATTTCGTTTAATTTGAACGTTTTGTTATTGCGTGCTACTTCTCCTTTCACTTGCTCCCAGATAAGTTCAATGGGATTAAGTTCGCAATGATAAGGTGGTACACGCAGAACTTTGACACCATAATCTTTTGCAGTTTCATCTACAGCATATTTAAGATATTCAATTTTCCTTAACCGTGCAATGTCAAGTAGCTAAATTTTGAGCATTGATTCTTCGTATGCAATCCCCTTTTCTGTAAGCCATTCTTGAATCCCCTCTTTCAATTTCTTTAATAATCACCTGTTTTTTTCGACTCAAATTGAAGAAAACCATCATCAAGAAACCCTGTATCACTTCCTATATGGGTGACGATTAAACGCCGTCCCTTTCCTGATGGAGCTTTTAATCCTGTATATCAGCCTTCTATAAATGCTTCACGTTTACTTTTGACATTTAAATCTTGCGAAACTTTTCCAACTGTATGATCTTTTCCAACCTTGGTTAATCCAGGTTTCATCTAAATAACATATTTTGCGTCCAGTGCTGCGAATTTTGCGTATTTCTTCTAAATATTTTCTTCTCCGCACAATAGTTTTATTTTTTTCTAATAGCATACTTTTTCTGTTGAGTTTTACATATCGAAAGTTCATTTCACCCATGGTCCTGGTTAAGACTCTACGAGATATCTTGGGTAAGGAGTCATTGTTTTCGAGCTCTTGAGAAATATTTTTCAGTGTTGGAATTTCACTCCGAAAATAATTGAATGAATTTTTCTACGTATAATATTCCTTGTCTCGTCATCCAAAACAATGCTTTTCCTACCTCTAGTTTTACCTTTTTCTTGCTTTTTATTTTCCGATGTTTTTTTAAGAACACGATAAATACAGCTAACGGATACTTTTGTTAAACTGCTACAAATGTCGACCGCTTGGCTAACATTTAATTCCATTTTTCTGCCGACAATTCCTTCATAAACGTTTCGTATTATTACCTTCTCTTCGGACGTTAACATTTTCCGTCTCTTTTGCGGCATTTCATTTTTGAAATCAATATCAGAATTTTGCAGTCTTCTCTTGGAACAACTCGGTTTTTCGTCCAACTCCAATAAAACTCAAACCAAATAATCACAGAATATAACTAAAAATTTACTATAAAACGACAAACTATAACACTCGTATTATCAATAACACGTTTTATCAATAACACAAACTTATCGCATAAAATACCCTACCCTCAGAAACGCCAATGTAATGAACTATTGTTGATGGGCACTCGCTCGACAAAAAGTAGTTTTACGGGTTTCTGTGGATCTGAATTGAAACCGAGTTCCGTCGCTAATTCCAAAGTTGCCAAACGATTGAAAAATATTGTTTTAAAATATCGATTTTTATTTTATAAATTTAAATATGTAACGAAACGGAACATATAAATAAAATTTATTTCATTACAATTTTGTGCTTAATTTTTACTATTGAAAAAATCAGGTTTTTTTGTATTTTTATGACAGTAATCATCGCTGCGTGGAAGAATACAGGTTTTGTATGACCATAATTACTACTTGTGAACAAGAATTGGCTACACTGTACAACAACTTCTGGTCAAGTCTACTATAGAGAAGCACAAATAAATATACTACTTTATATATTCTGTAATTTCTTATGAGGAAACGCAAATTGCAATCGAGAAAACAGGCAGTTTTCGAGGGCCGCTGTGTACATTTAAATTTGAGGATATTCGGCGTTTAAACTATGATATCACTCTTCTAAATTGAGGGTTTCTACTATAGTATACTCTTATTAAAACTTAAATTCGATATATTTACTCTGCAAAAAAACAACAATATTAAGTCATATAAAGTATATTCTTATTAAAATTTAAATTCAATATATTTACTCCGAAAAAAACAAATGTGTATATGGCAGCATTAAACCCACGCGGAATATTTTATATTGTGCGCAAACGCGCTTGACTTGTTTTTCCAAATAAATGAATTTTGGCCATTTTACAATATTTTATATTTTTGGATAATTTAACGGAGAAAATGTATTTACAATTGATTTATAAATTTTATATAACTATTACGGCTATTTCGTGTTTCGATAACATTTTTCTCTTGCTTATTTTTGATTTCCTAAACTTTTTATGAACTTTTTTCAATTTTTTTTTATTATTTACTTTTTGTATGTTTAAGTAGACGTAAACATGAAAAGTTTGCCTTTTTTCTATTTTTCAGGCTCCAAAAATCCACTGGTGGACCAAGTCCAAGAAAAATTCGCATTTTTATGGACATTTATATTTGTAGTTTTTTTTTGACATTATTTATTATTATTGACATATTTTGATTATTTAAAATGTTTATTTACGGAGCAAAAAAAAAATAATCCACAATTTTTGTAATAGTTTGATTTATTCTTTTTTACTAAACAAATTCCAATTAATTTAAAATTACAACACAACAGATCAGTCTTCAAGAACGATCTAAAACAAAAATACAACATTGTTTCGCTAAGACTTTCATAAAAAATATAAGAGATGGCATCGAACCTAATAAAATTAAGCCAGAATATTGTTACAGTCATTGCAAATTGGATTTACATGTTCCAAATAAAGATACTCTTTATAAATTAAACAAAAATATTTCGTTTTTCGATTCTTTCGACATTATCATCCAAATGACAGATCTCCTTTAGGCGAATAATTATTTTTTCTTTCATAGTAGTCTGATTCATCCGAATAGTCCGTTACTGAAGAAATGAATTTATCACTGGACGACACATATTCGTCTGGTTCGCTTCCTGACTCAGTGTGTTCTAAAAAATATAAAACTATAGGTAGTAAAATTAAAATAAATTAACTACTTCTTCTTCTTCTTCTTATTGGGCCACTTCTATCAAAAATTGGAAATCATCAAGGCTATCCTGACCTTATTTACAGCTCATTAGTGGTACAGCCAAACCACTCTCTCCAATTACGCAACCATGACATTCTTCTACGGCCTGGATTCCGTTTTCCTTCCATTTTTCCTTGCATTATATTTTGAAGTAATGCTTATTTATGTCCTCTCATCAGGTGATCCAAATATTCGAGTTTTCTTCGTTTGATCGTTGACAAAATTTCTGGGTCTTTTCCTATCCTTCGCATTACTTCATTATTAACTACTAAGGTATCATAAATATTTCCAGCCAGGCTTATCCATGTGTTTTTTTCATTTTGTAATAAATATCTCAAAAGCACAAAACCAAATTTTTGCTTACTAAAAGCTCTTGGAGAATCATCATCCTTTTGGCTTTACAACCCTGTGTGGGTCCTAGCCTCCCCAAGAATTTTTCTCCAGTCGTCCCTATCCATCGCCTTCCTCCGCCAAGCACGTATTTCCATATTTCTCATATCTTGGTCTATGTTATCTAGGAAACTTGTTCTGGGTCTTCCTCTTCTTCTTTGACCAATAGGTCTATCAAGGAGCGTTTTTCTAGCTGGGTCGGTTTGCTCCATCCGCATTACATGGCCTACCCACCTCAGACGTCCTATCTTTATGTGTTTTAAGATATCTGGTTCCTGGTATATCCTATAGAGTTCGAAGTTGTATCGTCTTCTCCAGACACCATTTTCATTTACCGCTCCATAGATGCGCCTTAGTATTTTTCTTTCGAAACATCCTAACATGTTTTCATTGCTTTTTGTTAAAGTCCAGGTTTCTGAACCATATGTTAGGACTGGGCGTATTATTGTTTTGTAGAGTTTTACTTTTGTATTTCTTGATATAACTGTAGATTTAAAAAGGAGATTAAGCCCAAAATAGCATCTATTAGCCGTGCAAATTCTGCGGTTTATCTCTGCGGTAGTGTCATTTTCAGTATTGACGAGCGTTCCCAGGTATACAAATTCGATAACTGCTTCGATGACGTCATTTTCTATAATAAGTGGCCGTAGTGTTTGTGGTTGCGTACCTATTTTCATGTATTTTGTTTTGTTGGTGTTTATTATTAAACCCATTTTTGTAGCCGCTTCCTTTAATGCTACGTACGCCTCTCGTGCTGCGTTTTCCGTTCTCCCAACAATATTGATATCATCAGCATATGCTAAGATTTGCACAGATTTGTTATATATTGAACCGGTAGTTGTGATTTGTGACGTACGTATTACTTTTTCCAAAGCTAGATTGAATAGTATACAGGAGAGTGGGTCTCCCTGACGTAGCCCGTTATTTGTTTTAAAAGGTTCAGAGAGTTCCCCCTGGATTCGTACTTTGCATTCAACTTTTTCAAGGGTTAGTTTGGTTAAACTTACCAACTGATTTGGTACTCCTAGGTCTATCATTGCTCTAAACAATTCTCTTCTATTTACAGAGTCGTAGGCTGCCTTGTAGTCTATAAATATGTGGTGCGTGTCTACACCGTATTCCAGTGTTTTCTCTAGAATTTGTCTTAGGGTTGAAATCTGATGAATTGTTGATTTACCACCTCTGAAACCAGCCTGGTATTGTCCTATTATTCGCTCTGCATATGGTGCCATACGATGGCATAGTATATTGGAGAATATTTTATACGCTGCATTTAGGAGCGTAATTCCTCGATAGTTAGAGCATTCAAAGATATCACCCTTTTTGTGTATGGTGCAAAGTATTCCAATATTCCAATCATTGGGAAGGGACTTCTGTATCCATATTTCTTTTATAAGCTGCTGTAGGGCTATTATGATATCGTGGCCACCTTCTTTATATAATTCCGCTGGGAGATTATCTATTCCGGGTGATTTGTTTCTGGCTAGTTTGTTTACAGCGTCTTTAACTTCCAGGATCGTTGGTGGATCCTCCTCCCTCTCGTCTGCTCCGCTTACCTCACAGCTTTCGTCTTCCGGGTTTTCTTCTTCCTCTATATTAAGTATCTGGTTAAAATATTCCGTCCATCGGTTTAGTACGTCTGTTCTTGTTGTTAGGAGATCGCCATTTAAACTTCTACATTGATTTGTGTTTGCCTTAAATTCTTTTCTGTTGATGTTAACTTTCTTATAGAATGTTCTGAATTCTTTCTCTCTGTTGAGGTTTTCTATATATTGAAGTTCCTTTTTTAAGTGGTTTCGTTTCTTCATTCTGTGTATTTTCTTTTCTTCTCTTCTTTTTGTCTGGTAATTCTCTATACTTGTTCTAGTTCGGCGGGTAAGCATTTTTGCATAGGCTTCATTTTTTTTCTGTGTTGCGTCTTTGCATTCATCGTCAAACCAGTGATTTTTTCGGGTACAAGTTTCTGTTCCTATTTCATCTTGTGCTGCTGACTCAATATCTTCCCTTATCCTGTTCCAGAATGAGTCTATATCTCTCTGGTCTTCTTCGCCTAGACTTTGATTCCTTAACCTATTGGTAACATTTTCCCAGTACTGTTTTGCAACAGTTGCATCTCTCAGCTTCTGTACATTCCATTTCTTTCTATTTATTTCTTTTTCTTTGTTGGAGTTTGAAATTCTAGCCCTTAGTGTTGAGATCACTAAACAATGGTCTGAGTCTATGTTTGCGCCTCTATAACTTCTGCAGTTTATTATGTCCGTTCCGTGTCTTGAATCTATTAAGATGTGATCAATCTGACTAGTTGTTCTTAAATCAGGGGAGGTCCAGGTTACCTTGTGTATATTCTTGTGTTCAAAATAGGTGCTAGCGACGGTCATGTTCAGTGCTGCTGCTAAGTTTATCAGTCGTAATCCATTATCGCTACTGATGTTGTGTAGGCTATGCCTTCCTATAGTCGGCATAAAAACATGCTCTCGTCCTATTCTTGCATTCATGTCACCTAGCACTATTTTAATGTCATTTTTGGGGCATCTTCTGTAGGCTTGTTCTAGGTCTTCGAAAAACTGTTCTTTAATGTCTTCTAGTTTGTCGTCGGTCGGGGCATGTGCATTAATTAAGCTGTAATTAAAAAATTTACCTTTTAAGCGTAAATAGCACATTCTTTGACTGTAGGCTTTAAAATCAATAACTAGGCCTTTTGTTCTTTGGTTTACTATAAATCCCACTCCATCTATGTGTTGGTTGGTTTTCATTGCAGCTGTAATATATGGAGTGGGTTCTCTTATCAAGAATGCCTGTTCCCGTCCATCGCATTTCCTGCAGTGCCAAAACATCTACTCTGTACATGTTCACTATGTCTAGTAGAGATGCGAGTGCTCCAGCTCGGTACAGGGTTCGGGTGTTCCATGTTCCTAATCTTAATTCCATTTTTCGTTTGCAGTGTCGTCGTCGTAAGTTCCGTCCGGCTAATAGTCCTTGAGGTTCCGTAACATATGATTTTTACAGGAAGAGGTTGTTAGCCTCTAGCCTAACCCCCAACCTGGAGGGCCAGGGACTCTGTTGGGTTGCCATGCCAGTCTGTTTTGGTTCACGGGTGGTATTTTATTTCCCACCTACCCGCCAGTCCTAGGACTGGTTAGGGCGTTCCCCTATCCACCACCTGGGGACGCGTCCGATGGGCGACAGACAACATCCACACGGAGCTCTTGGAGAATGGTTTTATTAAATTTTCGACAATGCGTTGTGTCTATGAGATTTTGAAACAGCCCAAATAACCGATTTAATATTAAAATAGTTTAGAATACAGATTAGAAAATATCCAAATGAGTTTTATATTATCTTAAAAAGAAAATTAATGATATATTACTGTTTGGGAAAGTATTTAGTATTTATTTACATATTTTATTACATTCAATATTTTTATTACTGTAATATATGATCTTGTTTAATGATATATTCTAACTACTTAGTACTTTAAAAGAACACAGTATATTGTTTTTCTTCTATTCAGTAAATTCTCACTGTTAAACTGGCTAATATCTGGTAATCTGTTTTTAAGTTCAAAGAAATTCACTTGACGTTTCAAAGCGTAATACAATAGAGTTGATTTATCGGTATGCACTTGCTTCACTAATTTACGGACAACCTAAGAAGAAAGCTCTGAGGGTTTGTGCTGTTCTCACACTAAGGGAACGAACAGATTTGAAACGAGAAATTGCGATGTAAACATCTCCTCTAGTTTGAGCAGGACGTATGCGTCCCATGCGTCGCGACGCACAGATGTTACAATTTTACTCATCATCATGATCATTTGGCTCTACAACTCTATGTGAGTCTTGGCCGCGTTTACTATTCCCTCCATTGTTCCGGTCCTGAGCAGCTATTTCCCATTGCTGTATTCCCATTTTGCGTAGATCACTAGCTACTGCGTCCTTCCATCTCTTTCTTGCGCGACCGAGATTCTGCCATCGAGCCTTTCCCAGAATGTGGCGTTCAGGAGTCTCTCGTCACTCGATCTTAGTACGTGGCCCGCCCATCTTATTCGGTCTGCTTTAATGTAGCGTACTATGTTCTCATCTCCTCATACTGTCTGGAGTTCATCATTATGTCTTTTTCTCCATTCTCCTGTTGTCTCTTCTCTGCAAGGCCCATAGATAGTCCGCAGTATCTTTCTTTTCAGTACCAGTAATTTCGCAATTTCCTTACTGCATGTTCCAGTGCAAAATTAAATAGCAGGGGGGCGAGATAATCTCCTTGTCTAAGCCCGGTGTCAATGACGAATTCCTCCGACGTAGTGCTGCCAATTCTGATTCGTGCGAAAGCGTTCTCTGTGCTCACCTGTGCTAATTGTACCAGCTTTCCAGGTACTCTTATTTCTACCCTGGGTTCCCACAATGCTTCTCAGCTAGCAGAATCGTAAGCTTGTTTAAAGTCCACGAAGATTTTCTATGGTCGACCTTCCCGGTCTGAATCCGCTTTGGTTGTCGCCTAATATTTCTTTTGCGTATGGAGTTAGCCTTCTAGGCAGTATTATGGATATAATTTTGTACGTTGTATTGATTAACGATATTCCTCTATAGTTCCGACATATTTGTTTGTCTCCCTTCTTGTGGATAGGTACTATATGACTTTCATGCCAAAGTTTCGGTATTTCTTTTCTTTCCCAGACTTCTCTTATCAGATGATATATCTCGAGGTGGAGTTTTTCTCCCCCTTTTTTTAGTAGTTCGGCCTGTATGCCGTCTGGGCCTGGGGCTGTATGGTTTTTTAGGGACAAAATTGCGGACTTCAGCTAGTGGGGGCCCTGGTATTTCAGGTTCGGCTAACTGGTACTGTCTTTGTTACCTGTCGTTGTGAGTTTTTTTGTATTTAGGAGTTGCTCAAAATACTTTCTCCATTAGCGGCTTATCTCCTCGTCATCTGTAAGCAATTGTGGTGCATCGTTTTTTATATATCTTGGGCTGTTGGTCGTGTTGCCCTTCATTGTTTTTAGGTCCTTATAAAACTGTCTAGACTGAGCGGTAATTTTTTTCTTCTCAAAAGTCTCAAAAGTTTGAGTCCTTACTCTTTTGTAGTCTTCTCTGTTCTCATCTGTAGGGCGTGTTAGTAACTTTTGCCTCTTGATTGCTTTCTGATGCAAGCTTTGTTGGCACTCCTGGTCAAACCACTGGTTTTTCTTCTTGCTATTCCTTTCTTTTTCTATAGTTTCCGCTGCGGTACTTTCTATGGCATTCGTTATATTTTCCCATTTCTGGTCTATGGTCAATTCTGGCGTTGATGTTTCTTCTTCTTCCAGTTTCTGCAATTTGTTGTGGATCAGTACCTGATATTGGCGTTCATTATCAGGTAAATCGAGCCTTAAAATGTCCCGTCTGTTTCCTTGTTGGCGTTGCTTTGGCTGTCTCGTCTTTAGCCTTGTTCTCATTTTTGTTCTGACCAGGAAGTAGTCAGAGTCACTTTCTGCTCCCCTCAGACTGTAAGCGCTGATTGTATTGCTAGAATGTCTTCCATCGATAAGCACATGGTCCATCTGGTTTCGTGTGATTCCGTCATTTGACACCCAGGTTACTTTATGTATATCTTTTTCTTTGGAATTGTGTAGTTTTTACTACCATATTGTTGGCTACAGCGAATTCTGCCAGAGTTGATCCGTTATCATTACTGTTATCATGTAAGCTATGTGTGCCGATCACCGCTCTAAGATGGTCATCTTTACCTAGTTTGGCATTGAAGTCTCCCAGTATGATTTTGACGTCGTATCTGGGTGCCGTTGTTGTGGCTGTTGTACTAAAATTTCATAAAATTCCTCCTTGTCGTCTACGGCGATTCTACTACTTGCTAAAATTGGTACACCATATTTAATTGTAATTGGTGTTCTTTGTACAAATAACATTAAAGAGTTAAGCCAGGTATTTTCATGATTTTTAAATTAATTGATACTTTATTTATAATCAAAATATTGTATTTTTTGTTATTATTCTAATCATTTAATTAGCGACCTCAGTAAGTTTTACACAAAACATTTGGTCCTTAAAGCCGGATAGTAAATAATTATAACTTTGCTTCATTTAATTTTATTTTGTCTATAATTTATAACATAAGTCGGTACTTCTATATTACACATTTTGATTGATATCGTATATCGATTATACATACAATATATCACTTTATTATTTATTAACATTGGATTACATTTTTGTGTTAACTGATTTTTGTGAATTATTTTAAGTCAACTTTTATCATACTTTCCAACGTACGTCTTGCGTGTCAATTTAACCACATTTCTTTTGCTACTATCAACTCTACTTACCTTCGTCATTGATTTTTTCACTTGTTTGCGATTGATTTTGTTTAAAATAAAATAGCGCATTCGCTTCTTTAAATCTAAATCATTTCTTTGCGTCAATTTGTTAATTTCTGTTTGCATTGTCGTCTTTTTCGTTTATTCTTGGTTCTTTTTACCTTACAATGTCCAACAAAATAAACAAAGCCAACTTTTTGCGCCACGCTTTATACTCTAGATTAAAGGAGGCCTACAAAAAGTATTCAAGGATCAAAACCATACACTTTAATTATTATTCGTAGCTAGGGCAGATGAAACTCGAAGCCATTTATCCAGATTCTCATACATCTCACAACCTTGTCTTAATTTAATTCATTGACTTCTGCTACTCAGTCACGATAATCTCCTTATCATTTCAATATTTCAATTAAATATCCGTTACCTCTGGTTTCGTCAGTGTCACTAAGCACACTATGGGTGTTAAATGCGTCTCGTGTTCTGTTTATCACTCTTTATATAAATTTTCGTATTTTTATGACTAAATGGCCTCAAGAACGTTCTTGTTGGTTAAACAACATAATTATTGTGTACAGTGCTTGACTTCATCTCATTTAGTCACTCCATTTCTTCGCTGCAGAGTTCGCAAATCATCACATCGCATTTTTCTTTATTTGTTAACCAACCGACAAATTAATCTTGTTCTTTTAGACAACTACTTATTCAAATACCAACATTTCTTATTTTGTTACACAACCACGTTTAATGGCCCTGTCTATTTCTTTCCACATGGTTGATAATAAATATCAAATATGTTTTCGGCAACTAAGAAGAGTGGTCAGAGGGTTTGTGCCGCTCTAATACCCAGGAAACGAACGAATTGACATAAACATCTCTAGTTTGACAAGGACATATGCGTCCGTTGTATGTTTTTCTTTGTGTAGATAACATTATTGAGTTTAGCCAGGTATTTTCGTGATTTTTATATTAATTGGTAATTTATTTAGAATCAAAATATTGTTTCTTTTTGTTCTTATTCTAGTCATTTAATCATGACCTCAGTAAATCTTACACAAAGCAATTACCTTGTCGACGAGGCTGGAAAGGTTAAATACATATTCCCCTTCTTCTTCTTCTTCTTCTTTAAGTGCCGTCTTCTTAGTGAAGGTTGGCGATGACCTCTGCAAAGTCTTCCCTATTTTGGGCTTTCCTTATTGAACTTTGAGTCTAATCCTGTCCAATCTTTGATGTTGCGCAGCCAGGTCATTTGTCGTTTACCCGGGCCGTGTCTGCCTTCTATTTTCCCTTCTATAATAAGCTGGAAGGTATACCTGTCGTGTCTAAATATGTGTCCAAGATAAGAAGTTTTACGCTTCTTGACAATTTCTGTGAGTTCACGTTCTCTATTCAGACGCCTTAAAACTTCTTTATTTCTAACGCGGTCGGTCCATATAATTTTTAGCATACGACGAAATACTTACATCTCAAAGCTCTCTAAACGTCGTAACGAGCTAACTGTTAACGTCCAAGCTTCCACGCCGTGTAATATTACACTATATACATAACACTTTATCATGTGGTATCGTAGGGATAAATCAAGATTACGGGTAGTGAGTAACTGTCGCATCTTTAAGAAGGTGTTTCTTGCCTGTTCTATTCTACATTTAACCTCTTGTTCTTGGTCTAAGGTTTCATGTATTCAACAGCCTAGATACTTAAACTTTTTCACTTGTTCAACTAGATTGTTGTTGTCTAGTATGTTTATAACTGGTTTGTGTTTTCTTGAAATTACCATTGTTTTGGTTTTTTGTACATTCACCTTAAGGCCGTATAGTTCTCCTTCTCGCACTACTTTGGTTAACAGAATTTGTAGTTCTTCTTCACTGCCAGCAATCAGTACTGTATCATCGGCATACCTGATATTGTTCACGAGTTTTCCATCGACTTTTATTCCTTCTTGTGCTTCATCTAGAGCATGTGCAAAGATGTCCGAGTACAAGTTGAATAATAATGGTGATAGTATACAACCTTGTCTAACTCCTTTTTGGATGTTTATGATTTCAGTACCACCCAATTCAGTTCTGACAGAGGCGTTTTGGTTCCAGTAGAGTTCACGTATTGTATTAATATCGTTTGGATCCAGATTATTTTTTTGCAAGCATTCTATTAGCTGATCGTGTTTGACTTTGTCAAAAGCCTTTTTATAATCTATAAAGCGCAGGTAGACATCTTTTTGTTGATCCTGACACTTTTGCATGAGAACAATGAAACTGAACAAAGCTTCTCGAGTTCCCATACCGTTTCGAAAGCCAAATTGTTCCGGACCCATATCTTTTTCGCATTTTTTGTAAATTCTGTTATGGATAATTTTTAGAAATAGCTTCAGAATATGGGGCATGAGACTTATTAATCGAAAGTCGTTACGTTTTTTTGCGTATCTTGATTTGAGTATAGGCACAAACGTAGACGTTAACCAATCTTGTAGAATTGTACCAGTCTTGTATATACTGTTGAAGAGTCTTGATAATAGTTCTAAATTGTCTTCTTCCAAAAGTTGTATAATTTCACTATAAACGTAGTGAGGTCCAGAGGCTTTTGCGGTTTTCATATTTTTTAAGGCGGATTTTATTTCTGATGTTAAGACGGGCAAGCCGTTATTTTCGATGTTTGTTTGTCTATCAATATTTATTGTTCTATCGTCTGAGAATAGATTTTGTATGTATGTTCCATTTTGTAAGCGCCATTCAACGCTTATTTCTTCTATTGTGGTCAGGACTCTATCATCCGTGCTTGTTATTGTGCCACACTGCCTAGCGTCTCTGATCCCAAACATTTCTTTGATTTTCTTATGGAGAAGTCTATCATCATGTTTATTCTGTAGGTCTTCTATCTCTTCGCAAGTTTCTACAAGCCACTGTACTTTTGCTTCCACTGTCTTTTTTCTTATTAGTCTTTGTATTTCTTTATATTTATTCCAGTCTGTTCTTGTGTTATCGTTTCACATTCATCATTTCTAATATTTCATTAGTTATCCATGGTTTCTTGCCTCTTTGATTCGTGTATTTAAGGTGGTCTTTAGCTTTTAGAAATACAGTCTTGAGTTCTTTCCATATTTGGTTTAAGTCGTCGGCTTCTTCTGGTACATCATTTTCCTTTTGTCTATTTTTAAGTTCTCGACATTCGTGGTTAAGTTCTTGTGATAACTTCTGTCTCATTTCTATATCCTTGAGTAAGCTCATCTCTGATTTCTGTTCTCTCTTCTTTCTTTTTATGCTTTTCAAACATGTTTTTGAATTTGGCGACGAGCAAGGTGTGGTCGGAAGGGACATCTGCACCAAGCTAAGTTTTTGCGCTTTGTATGCTATTTCGTTATTTCTGGTTGATCATGATATAATCTATTTGGTTTCTGACGCAATTTTTATCATTGTCTTGTGGCGATATTTATGTATATAGTCTGCGCGCAGGTAATTTGAACCATTTATTCATAATAGTAATATTCTCTTCTTTGCAAAATTGAAACAGCCTATCACCTCTTTCATTTCGCTGACATAATCCATGTTCTCCAATGATATTCTCAGATCTACCTTTTCGCACTTTTGCATTGAGGTCTCCCATTATTATCGATATTTCATGCTTTTTTATAAGCTGCATTAGTACTTGTAGGTCTCCGTAGAACTCTTTAATTTCAGTGTCGGGTTTATCAGTTGTTGGAGCATATACCTGTATGATATTGATATCGATTGGACTTTCATGTAATTGTAGAAGTAGCATACGATCCGAGTGGTAGACCACGTTTTTAATGCATTTTTAATGCATTGTGTGGTTGTGTTTTGCACGGTCATTAGTCTAGGGAAATCTGACGATCTTTAATGTAGTGGTTTCCCGTTGCCTTCTACATCCTTATGCCGTTGACCATATATAGGTTCATCCGCCTGTGAGGTCAATTTCTCAACACCAGAACAAAAAAGTGCCCTACCACTTACTAACTCATCTGCCGGAAGCCGTTGGTCAGTTAGTGGGGGATTGCTTATACCGGTAATCACTCGGTGAATGAGAATGTTGTAGAAAGAAGTATAATGACCCGTCTGCCCTAGTAACCTAATAGCCATTCGGGGTCGGAAGAACAAGAGTTAGCCAAGAGAGGCCGATCGGAAAGATTAAAGACATTTCACTCAAGACAAGTTGAAAAAAGAGAAATGTAAAGGCCCTTATGATGCGCCAAGTGCGTTTCATAAGCGTATGAGTATTAATACACTTTGTGTTCCCAATCATACTTCGGGGTATTGACTACAGACTGTATGGCTCGTCCAGCATGCCATAGCATGGAGGGAAGGGTGCATGTCATTTTTTACAATGTAGGCACCCCAACTCCACGGCCTGACCAAATATTCCCCTGCCGACAGAATTACCAGAAGTCGATGGTATCTGAATATCTTTACAATGCTGTTTATTGGATAGCTCGTCAACTTTACGGGTGTTTAAATCAAACAAAAGTCTAGGGAGTAGCTGATAAAAACTACATTAAAAAGCATTAACTAGTGCTTTGCATAAAACAACAATTATTCAACATACTTATATGGACCTTTATATTATAATGTAATATTACCTTGCTGGACAGTATTTTCTTCTTTCTGTTAAAGATAAAGTCTGTAAATTCTTTTTCTCCTAATCTGCATAATTTTTTGTAGCTTTTTGACTAAAAAACTGCAAAAATGTTTGCACAAAATAAATTACACAGTGACACTGATTTCCATAACATAACCTACAATGTTAAGCATCATAAAACCAACTGCTGAGCGACTAAACATTTGGGTGGATAAAGGTAATATGTCCGCGATTTTGGACATAATACCTTTATCCTTCTTCTTCTTATGGTGCCGTGCACCTATAGTGCGTTGGCGAATTATCTTAAGGTCAGACGTCTGTCTTTTGCGGCATGCAAAAGTTCGCCAGTGTTAGTTACGCCTGTCCAGTTCTTTATATTTCGCAGCCACGACATTTGTTTGCGACCTACTCCTCTCTTGCCCTTAATCTTTCCTTGGATAATTAGTTGAGGGATTGCGTATTTTTCCCCTCTCAGGATGTGGCCCAGGTATCCAATCTTTCGTGCCTTGAACAAGTTGAGCAATTCTCTCTCAGTATTTGCTCTTCTTAGGACTTCCTCGTTTCTCACCCTATCTGTCCATGGTATGTAGAACATTCTTCGCAAGATCCACATTTCGAAGGCTTCCAACTTGTTAATGGAAGATATTTTCAACGTCCATGTCTCCATGCCGTATAACAATATGGACCATACATAGCACTTAACCATTCTGTAACGGAGATTGAAGGAAAGATTTCGGTTACAAAGTAGCGGTTTAAATTTAAGAAAAGCTTGTCTTGCTTGTTCGGTACGGCATTTTATTTCTTGTTGAGGATCCCATTGGTCATTCTCCATCATTCCCAAGTATTTGAATGTTTTCACTTGCTCGATTGGAGCATTATCTACGTGCAGTTGTACTCTGAAAAATGCGCCCTTTCTTATTGTCATGCATTTTGTTTTTCCAGCATTTATCTTCAGGCCATATGTTTTTGCTGTGGTGTTTATTTTATTTAGTACCAACTGCATATCATGTTCGTTATCTGTGATTATTGCGGTGTCGTCAGCGTAACGAATGTTATTTATCGGGTACCCGTTGACCTTTATACCACAATCAGTGCCTTCAAGTGCCTCTGCAAAAACATTCTCCACATAGAGGTTGAACAGCATAGGAGACAAAATACACCCCTGTCGCACCCCTGTAAAATTTCGAATTCCTCTGTGTTTGTTGATTTGTTCAGCCTCACACGTGCCTTTTGATTCCAATAGAGATTCTGGATAACTCTTATATCTTTCTCATCAATATCAGCATTGTGTAGCATTTTTATTATTTCATCGTGTTTTACGGTGTCAAAAGCTTTTTCGTAGTCGAGGAATGTGATGACTATATCTTTTCGTTGGTCCATACAGTTTTGTACCAGGGTATTCAAGCAGAATGATGCTTCGCGCGTCCCGAGTCCCTTCTTGAAACCAAATTGTGTCTCGCCGCTCAGCTCTTCTAGTTTTCTGAACATTCTTGTGTGGAGTATGTGAAGAAATATTTTAAGTAAATGACTCATCAAGCTAATCAGTCTGTGGTCCTTGCACCTTGTCGCTCTTTGTGATTTAGGGATCATTATAAAGGTTGAACAAAGCTAATCCGTTGGAATGTGGCCGGTGTCATATATGGCATTGAAGATTGTTACCAGAGTGTCGATGTTGTCATCATCCAACAGTTTTAGGGCTTCCGTAGTAATGCCATCCGGTCCAGGGGCCTTGCCCAGTTTTGCTATTTTTATAGCATACTCCACCTCGGCGCGAATAATCGGAGGACCGGACAAACTTTCTGTAGATAGGTTAGTAGTTGGCAGATTCGGTCTGTTGTCTGAAAAGAGGGACGAAGCATAATCTGTCCAGATTTTAGCTAGTTCTTCCTGGGTATGTACGTAGTCGCCTTGATCATTTTTCAGGTTTGTCTCGTGGTGTTTCTTGTATATATTCGAAATTTCTTTAACCTTTTTGTGTAGTCCAAAGCTGTCCCCCTTTTCTTGTAGTGATTCTAATTCTTCACAACGCTCTTTCATCCAGATTTCCTTTGCGGTTTTAATTTTTGCTCTTATCGTACGTTGAGTTTCATTGTATTTACGTTGGTTCTGATGTATTTTGTACTGTCGGCGCTGCTCCATTAGCTCAAGTATCTCTTCCGTCATCCACTCGTTTTTGTGATTTCTTTTTATTTTACTTGCTATTGATTCATCCGCATTGGCTACAGCCATTTTTATTTTCTCGCAGGTTTCCTCTATGCAATTTACTTGTATATTTCTCAGGTTCTCGTTGATGTGGTTGCCGTATGTAGTTCTAAGCTCTTCATCTCTCATTAGTTCTCTCATGTTTATATATTTTTTATTTGATGGTTTTTTAACCTTCGCCAGTCGAAGCCTTACATTTGCGATTAGGGGGTTGTGGTCAGATGAAATGTCTGCACCAGGGTAAGCAGCCACTCTATTTATATAGTTGCGGAATCTTTTGTTTATCAAGATGTAATCAATTTGATTTCGAATAATATGACCTGGCCTGTCTCCAGGTGCTCGCCATGTATACAATCTTCTTGGTGGGAGCTGATACCATGTATTGGATATGACAAAATCATGTTCTTCGCAAAATTCAATTAATAAGTCTCCCCGCTCATTTTTATTACCCAGACCGAAATTACCTACCTTTATCCAATAGAATTTAAAAATATAGTATGACATATTGCTTTAATACCTTTCTGTTGTTTTTAATTAGCTAAAAATAGTTCATATTAAAATTTTAAAAGGTTATACAGCATATTAGACGAACAAAAACCAATAAAACAAGTTTCTCAAAAAATTGACATAATGGTCTTTATCCACTTACATCTTCAAATAATGTTAAATTGTATTTTTTTAATATTATCTATTTTATTAAACATATTTATTGTGATAATTATTCTTTTATTTTTATGGTATAATAAATATATCTTAGAAGTCCATCCTCTAATACTTGATATGATTAATGCATGTAATTTTTAAGAAAAAAATTGTGTTATTAATACAAAAACACATTTTATTCAAATATACTAAAAGAAAACAAATTGGGAATCACATCCCCATTTCCCTAAAAGACTAAAGCGTCAGTGTAACCTCCTTTATGATCTCATATATAAAAAAAATGACACGACTACGAGGCTCGAGATAAATTTTCTTTCACATTCCACCAAGCAGAGAAAAGACCTCGAAAATGCACAGTTAAATTTCTATATAGGCTCACAAATCAACTTTTTGTGACTTAGTTTTTGCCCTCGATGCACTGTAAAGTGTGTGATTTATTCAAAGTCGTTTATCTTCTCGCTTTAAATAAGAGAGAATGAATTCGAGCCCCAATTCACTATTCACTTCCGCTACTTCGCTTATTTCATGAAAAGGACCGTTTTTTCCTACCTCTTGCTACAAGGAAATGAAGTCTGAAACTTTTTAAACTCAGTGAAAACTTGTAGATTTCGTCTTGATGCTGCTGCTGCTGTCTCAGGATTAAAGTTGCTTTTTGCCGATTGTCAAAGGTTGTTTACGTTTTAGAAGTAAGTATGTACAAAGTGTCTGTCTGATGTTAGTATGGAGCATTTGTGTTTGATAAAGTTTGCACAAACTTCGTATTTTTACGATATTTCTACTTAAGTTGGCGACTATTTTGTATGGGAAAAGCAAGCTGTTTAAAAGCAGTTTAAAAAATTATATAAATCATAAATTTTTTTCATTTAACATAATAATATATAGGATAGATGAAGGTGAAAACCCGAAATTTCTGCTATTATCGATTATAGTGAGAAGTCGAATAAGTTTTTTTTGTAAATTAACAAGAAAATATATAGCTAATTTTTTATCCAACGTTTTTTTATTTACAAACAATAGTCGCTTTAACCACGGTCATTAGCGACATTAGATATTACATTATATTAAATTATATAAAGATCTATCTTCGTGAAAGCTACTGAAGTTTTTGGTAGTTAAATGTTAACCTAATAGGAGAGGCCTTATATACTTTAGACACAAGGAGAGAATGGACACGTTTAAATTTCGCGGAAAAAATATGATTAGCGACTTCACTGAACTGCTAAAAGAATCGCTGTAAATAAGGTTTTGTGTGTACCGAGTGAGAACTCTAGTAAAATCATAGTGTTAAAAATATTAAATATTTTGTGTTTTTGGTAATTACTATGTAATTTCAGATGGTATGTATTATGTAAGCTATGCTTCCAATATGAAAAGTATTTATAATCTTGTATTTTGGTGAGAGTTTGATAAAAACATATAGTTTGAGGTTATATCTCAATAATCGTCTATTTCTGTATACGTTTTATTCTTTGGCGAAAAAATTTTGCTGTGTATACTGAGTAGACAATGTATGATTAGTTTTAGCAGAACAAATGGAAGATCTCTATCATTTTTCATACGGGTGTGACTACTGTCCAGCGTGTTCAAAAGGAAGTAGGCAAAAAAAGTGAACATTAAATAGGAAAAGTAACATCCAGGAAAAGAGGGGAACTCATGACCCATGTTGGTATTATTTTGTGCAAATGATAATGCTTTACCACCAGTTTGGATTATTTCGCGGCGAAAATTTAATGCTGGCAGAATGATAAAGTCAGTTCTCGATGACAGACCTTTAGGTTTAGCGTATTCCAACGGTTGAATGACACGTGAAAACTTTATTCAAGTTTTGACACACTTTGTAAAAAATATTAGATATTCCCCAGAAAGTCGGGTTTTGCTTTTAATGGACAACCATTAGTCGCATATATCCTTGGAGGCCGTGGATTTTTGCAGAGCTAACAGTATCGTAATTCTTACGCTTTCCCCACGTATCTCAAACAATCACCAACCTTTGGATCGAATTGTTTTCGGACCATTTAAAACACTTTTTTTAATCAGTTTAATCATCCTGAACAAACGCTAAGAATATACAATCTACCTTTGATGTGTATTCAGTCTTAGGACAAAGCCGGTAATCCAGTAATTATAAAATCTAGAATTCGATCAACAGGGATTGTGCCATTTGATAAAAAAATATTTTCTGAAGAGGATTTTCTATCTTCATCTGTCACAGATCGTCCTATACCAGACAATATGGCTTCTGCATCTACAAGTTTGGTTCAAGATCAGGAATTTTCAAATCCACAAACGCCACTAAAAACAACTGATTACAAGACACAAATAATTTTATATCTCCAGAACTTATTCAGTGCTATCCAAAAGCGCATGCTAGAAAAATTTTTAATAGAGGTAGGAAAAGAGGCCGATATATGATTGCAACCGACACACCAGACACAAATTTACTTGAGGAAACATTTAAGGGTAAAAATATAGTCGCAAATAAAAAAAGAAAGAAGTTAAGAAGAAAATGCTACAAGGGAAATTATCAGACTCCGGGAGTCATGAAGTAGAGTACAACAATAATTCATTAGATGATAGTTTCAAATTAGAAGAAGAAAGGCTAGATACAGAAATTTTCAAGGGCGATTACATTGGAACTAAAGCTTTTGAGAAAAAACGTTTCAATTCTGAGCGTATAGCTACTGTGAGTATGACTGACATTGTAGTAGTTCTAGCCCCGCCAATTAATGATAATAGAGCAAGATATGAAGGAATGATTTATTTTAATACAGATTTATGACAATAGAATTTACATTAATTAGTATTATATCGATTTTGTAAGCGTTTCTGAATATAAAATGTTTTAGTTTTTTTAAAAAATAAAGGTAGTTTTGGCGAAATGCATTGTTCATTATCTCCTTTATGGTTGGCCATAGTCTCCTTAAGAGTAAGAAGACTCTGACACTGAAGTTGTCAGAATTGAAGGAATACAATAACATACCAGCAAAAGAATGGGAAAGATACCTGACGGAAATATTTAAAGGAAAGGAAAATAATAATTAACATAATAACTGTATTAAGAAAACAAAATAGAAATCGTACTAAATTAACATACACGGCGGAGACAAGACCTGACACATTTAAAAGGAGACGACTTCTAGAAACAACAGAGATGAAAATAGTCCGAAGAATATCAGGGAAAAGTCCTGTTGGATAGGGAGAGAAGCGAAAACATAAGAATATAGAACACACAATATAGAAGACAATATAGAAGACACAAATGAATGGGTAACAAAACAGAAACGTGAGTGAAACGAACACATTAGTAGAATGGCAGACGATAGGATGGTACGAATAGCACGAGCTAAGTCACCAAATGGACGAAGAAGTATTGACAGACCAAGAAAAAGATGGTGCGTTAATTTAAACAATTTAGGAGGCTAATATTAAAGAAAAAACTGGCTTTAACGCCTACATACAAGAAGAAAGAAGAAGAAGAATAAGACAGCAATCTTTCAGTGCTCACACCATGCTTGAAGTCGGTGCCCTATGCTAGGGCACTAGCCAATGACAGGACTAGCTAGGACTGGATCTTAACTACTGGTTGCTATTGCAGTACCATATGTGTATAGACTTAACAGGAATCTAAGTTCGATTGGAGTGTCTGCCGTGAAAATGGTACTTAAATATGGCTATAATACCGCTCTCTGAGGAGCTTCAGCCTCCATGGACCCGACTGTGAACAGGGACCCTGTTCGAACTCTAAACCTCCTGTTGACTATAAAAGTAACTAAATAGATAAGCTGTTTTCCATTAACCCCCACTTAGCATTACTATTATAATTTGAATATAGTCAGAAGTTAGAATCCACCCAGGGTGGACGCTGCGTTTATTAGTTAGCATCAACTTAGAAACCAACCAGTTTAAACGCTTCCTTTTTTTAGTTTAGAGTAATATCTCTCGCGTGTTTGTATTATATGTATCAATTTAAATCCAGCAAAATCTGGACGCTGCTTTTAATTATTGGTTTCGAGTAAAAACTCGCCTTTATTTTATATAGTTATTGTATGTCTCGCTTATAGTTTAAAAGCTACAAGTTTTGCATACACTTATTAAACACGTCAATACACTTACTTTAACCTTTAATTGTGGCTTATTCCCATTTAAATAGTAAATAGTTTCAAATACCACAATAAAATAGCTTCACAACACTTATCGGTAATTAAGTTTATTAAAACTAATAAAAAACTTCTTAGTTCATATCCTAGGTAGTGATCTTAAAACTGTAACAGTATATTATAGTATTTTCGTGTTTTGTGCTTCGCGGACTTGTGTACATCAGACAGTGAATCAGAGGTTTAACCCGCGATCGGTACCGCTTATGAATCTCCCGCCGTAGGTACCGTGTTAGATTTTTTCTAACATAATAATGTTCTTCCCTTTTTTAAGGTATTTGGTACTTGGCAGTATTTTTCATAGCTTATATTGTTATTTTATTTATATATTTAATATATTTATTCAAAAATTGAACGACGGTTATGATAAAATATAATTTAGTATAACTGTTGCAAATGACAACTTTATGCAAATTTTTTAACGGTTTTATTAAAGAAGTGTTTACAACCAAAAAAAAACGGGTGTGGCAGTCCAGTGGGACTGCCGGTGGAAGTTACACTTCTATAGACGCATTCGCCGTTACAAATTTTTTTGGGAGTCAATCTGCACAATCATTACATATGTAATTTTATAGGTAAGACATAGCAGAAAGAGAAACAGAATGAATAACAACTTACTAACAATGAAGGATTGAATCAATATTTTGATGAAAATGTATATTTTTATTTTCATATATGTATGAAAGGAGTTAAATGCAAAAATTTTTTACACATACTCTGCAGTAAAATTCATTGTTTATTTTGTTATTAATATAATAATACAATACAAATTAAACTGCAATATTCATAAGTATTTAAAAATGACAATAATATACATAAAAAAATACACTACAATACAGTGCAACATAATTCCATATATAATAATACAATACAAATTAAAATGCAATATCCATAAGTATTTAAAAATGACAATAATGTAATAACATTAATAAAAAAGTCCTCCCCGACTGGGAATCGAACCCCGGTCTCCCGCGTGACGGGCGGGGATACTGACTACTACACTACCGAAGACATAACACAAATGTATTTCAAAATTGACAGTTCTGGATCATACAGTGATTTATTGAGATTATTATTTTGAAATACAAAAGAATAATATAATTATGAACATTTAATAAATAATACAAAACATATCACATAAATAATAATATTAATAAATATTTTATTATATGTATAATATTATATGTATATATATCTTTATATAATATGAATGATATTAAATTATATATACAAAAGAAACATTTTTATATTCGAGAGAGGAAGAAAGAGAAAATATATCTTCTGTCTCTCTCTTACTCATTATCTTACATATGTAATGGTTTCACAGATTCACTCTCATACAAATTTCCAACGTGGAGCGCGCGTATAGAAGTATAACTTTAAAAATAACAACCCAAAATATCAAATTATTAATTTAGGAATCTTGTCCTCTGTAAATAGAGTCAGCGCAAGTCAAAACTGCTTTCTGCAATATGCTCTTTACATAGGGATTTCAAACATGTATGACATCGGTGCTGAGTAAATCTGTTTTGTCTGTATTGCTGTAGTAAACAATTTGTGAATTCATGCCAGCAATATTGAGTAAAGAACAAAAAACAGTTAAAGGCCAACGGTTGCTCACTCTTGTAGTCAAATATTCTACATTCATCCTGTCCATCACATCAACAGCTCCTTTTGTTAAATTATAGAATGTTATGACTGAAGGTTTCATTGCATCGCCACTTTCTGGATCAATTTCGTCATCTTTGTAAAACGTCGGCAGCATTAGCACATTCCTATTAGGTTTTGGTACATATGAGGTAAGAATGCATTTATTGGGATCGACTCCCCAAGCAAATAATATGCTGCTATTTCTTTTTCGTAATTTAGTATCTAATTAAATTGGGGGAACCTCTCGCTTGTTCTTACGTAATGTGCCAACTAATTTGTGTACAAAGTCATTAGCCAAAGATACAGATGTAAAGTAATTGTCCATAGTTACATTTCGTTCAATACTACTACAATATCTTAAAAGTCTTGTTATAACAATATATAGACATCGTTCTTTAGTTCAAACGGACAAGTTGGTTGTTTACCTGCATAAATTTCAATGTTATGTGTATAAAATATTCGAGAGTCTACAACACCGTAGATTTTTATGCAACATTTTGCAGGTCTATTTGGAATATACCGGTGGAACTTGCATCTCCTTCTGAAACCCTCAATCATCTCATCCACTGTTATGTAACTACCCATCGAGTAATGTTGTAAACACTTGCCAACAAAGTTATCCAGAACGTATCGCACAAGCGCCAAATGATCTTCTTGGACTCTTTTTTCTCTAGATTCAATATCATCAATAGACTATAGAAAATGTTACACTGAGAGTGCAGTACGGTAAGATACGGCAATGCTTTTCTTATGGAGAATAAACGCGCAGGGTTGTCGGTTTTCTCCAGCTGTTGATTGCTCATTGTCTCACAGGACCGGCTTGGATAAAATGCATCTGCCGGCAGTACGAGTAAAATATTTTATATCATGTATACGTATACAATAGAATAAAAAGGCATTGATTAGTTATTGACAACGAAAACTATGAATTTTGCATATAAAACGTCAACATGAGATATACAATTGAATCATATTCATAAGAGTAACATTTGAACACCTCTTTACAAGAACAACATACAATAACTGTAGTTTTAATGTTTTACATAAATATTAGAGATAAATACTACTTAGTAATAGATTTAGGATAAGATTGTATAAGAAACAATGACTAATGAAAAAATGAGTAAAAATTGTAAGATTGGCGAATGGATTTAGTGTCCGCAGTCATATAAACCCAAACAAACAACAACAACAATGTTTTACATAAAATAGAAAAAACCTACATAATTTCTAGGAAAGAATTTGGAAACTTGGAAATGATATTATTTATAGATATTATATATAATATTCAATTTTCCAATTCTTTCATAGAAATTAGATTTTTTCTATTGTATGTAAAATATTAAAAATACAGTTATGTTGTTTCTATAAATAGGTCTTCATTTCTTTTGTAAAACTTCTGTTACAAATTACCATCATTAACATAATCACCTAAATATGGCCATAAACTTGTTTGTCATAATTAGTATTTGATAAACTCCAAGCTTTCCCTGTTTCACCCCCTACCCATCCTAAGGATGGGTAGGGGGTGAAAGTGCTTTTGGAAAACGAAACTACACTTCAAAATTTAGTCCGAGTTTCAACAGAGAGCATGGAGTCCCATAAGTTTAAATCCGGTGAATTATTTAACGGTTGCGCTAAACTCGTAGTGTTAAATGTGTAGCGTTTTTTACAAAATACCGAACAACTTAATGTAAGTGCTGCTGTAAGACGTACTTCGTTGATGACTGGTGTTAGCAAAAGAAGCATTTACAATTTCAAAAAAGAAAAAGAACAGAGTGGAACGTTGAAATCGCCAAAAATACTTAAAAAACGAGTGTCGATCAAATTCTAGAATATTCACATATGACGAGGGTGTAAGAAGTATTCTACGGAGAATTGTTCATTGTGAATTTTTCATGAAAAATTTGCCGCCATTCTTAAAGCATATACATAACTTCATACAAGGTAATGAGAATATACAGCCGTTGTCTCTTTCTACTTTATACAGACTTCTGAAAGATATTGGATTTGTTTATAAGAAACGTGGCCGAAGAAGCATCATGGTGGAGCGAGAGGATATTATTCATTGGCGCCATAATTATTTGAGAACTATACGACGTTTGCGAAAAGACCATTGCAATATCATATATTTGGACGAATCGTGGGTTAATGTTGGCCAATCTATAAATTACGAATGATGCGATACTACGATACATGTGATGCTTTTCTCAAAGGTTTAAGTACTGGCTTAAAAGCACCTACTAAATGAGGTCCACGATATGTTTTATTGCATGCAGGTTTTTCAGGAGGTTTCCTTCCTGGCACACAGCGTGTTTTTCTGGCAAAGAAAAATGATGGCGACTATCACGATGAAATGGATGCCGCATATTTTGAGTCGTGGAAGTTAAGCGATATGTAGGTACCCATAATACCACTTTTAAAAACGACGAGGTACGCCAGTTGATCGACGACGGTTTCGCACGCGTCGCAGAGCAAAATTGGCGCAATTATGTCACTGATGTTGTTGAGAAAACGGAAACTGAGATGTGGACTGCGGACAACCTGCAAGATGACGTAGACCAATTGACCATAGACCAACACACGCAGGGAAGAGTAGCGAAAGCGAATCTGACATCTCGGATGTAGAGGACGACTTTAGTATAATTAATTCAATATCTGTGAGTAACCTCGATTATTTTACACTGTATAACCAATAAAATGCATTTACCAGTCCAATCAGAGTATGGGCTTTTCGGATATTGGGCTGGGTGCACGGAAATCGAGTTCCCAGAGGTTCCACCCTGTATATTTATAGCTATCAAGAAATGTAATTTAAAATATATTTGTTAGTTTAATAGAGTATAAATATAATATAATGTTAAATAACTTACACTATAAACCTTATACCTGCTCATCTGGTCAAGTGTGGGCAAGGAAAACCATTATCCCATATGAAATATCACAAGGTTTCGCTGAAAACTACCAGGTTGCTATGCCAAGGAACTAGGTAAACCTATGTTGTGTGTATAAAAAGCGAGACTGCAAAAATTTCATAGTAGGTGTTAAAATTTTGCAGTGATTCAAGTGCGCAACTTGTTTTTTTAATAACATCGCCGGATTAAAAAATGTTTTTTCGATATTCCCGTTCCTGATAATTTTTCACATATTTACAAAAGAAAAAGTTTTTCTTGGATATTGGGCTGGGTGCACGGAAATCGAGTTACCGGAGGTTCCACCCGGTATATTTATAGCTATCAAGAAATGTAATTTAAACTACATTTGTTAGTTTAATAAAGTATACAGTTTTATAATAAAATTCTCGCTAAAAACTTAAGGTCTTTTTATTCAAATTCATGCCTCTTATTTGGCTACTTGAAGGCAATTATTTTATCAATATATTATTTTATAATAAATAACAGAGCCCGGCGTAGAGATCTGGGTACGGTTCTGTAACTACCACTTGGACCTGTTTGTATCGCCAAGCACAAGGCATGAAATCCGGCAATTGTGCATTCCTATATTAGCCGTACTGCACTCTCGGTGTGACATTTTCTATAGACAAAACATTGAGTAGGGCATAGCTGGTCGGAGATAAATATACGAGGCGCGAATGAAAAGTAATACAAAAAAATATTAAAGATGTTAGATAAATTCTAACAGCGGTACTGATCGCGGGTTAAATATAAGAACTCTACGAAAAAACTTTGACCGGATCTTAGTTTAATTATAGTAACCAAGTTAGTCATTAAATTACATATTTGTTAATGCTTGTATCCTTTTATTCTTTTATTCCCACGTTAATGAACAATGCTTATTACGCTGTATAAGGTAGTAGGATCGCAATCCTAATTTATTATTCATCTTCTAATTTTTATTATGGTTGTCTTTGAGACGAATTTTAAACCAATGAATTTTGAAAAGGAAAGGGTGTCATAAATAAAATATTTTAAAAAAATACATTATATTTCACCCTGTATACACATATTTGTAAATGATTCCTGTTAAACTTAATTTGAAAACTAGAACATGCTGTTTATCTTTTTATTTAAAATAAATGTTTTTTTATTTTTTTATATACAGTGTGTTTATTTTTTAATGATATCGAAATAAAAATTGTCATTACTCGTTATCATTTTCAATTTTCTCGAATAAGATAATGAACTAACTATATGTTCATTTAGTTTCCAAATGTTATTATTAGTTTAATAGTAGCACTGCACTTTTTTGGATTAGTCGGTAAAAGTTTTTGCATCACTCATCGTACTTTATGTCGCTCGTAATTATAAAAGCTCTTATGCATATAATCGTTTTAATAATTTACGAGCAGAAACGATGTTAATCTCCTAAGCATATGTTTTAATTCGACCTTAATTTCTCTTATAGTTAAAAAACACTGAGCACTCCAGAGCATCAATTTTTAAATTAAATTTGTAACGTAAAAATGCGCGGATTATATTTTTGCGAGGGCTTAAGCTAACGATAATCATCGCTTTTGTAGAAAATTAATTCACATGAAAAATTATAATATGAGAAAATTATGTAGAAAATATTTTCGGTAATAGGAGGAATAAAATTTTAAGGCTATGCATATAAATATCAAATAATTTTTAAAAAATTCTCATTTCTGGGTTTATTTGTCCATTATATGTTCCATTTTTATTTGTTTACTATACATCATCTTACTGATGCACGATAATTTTATTTTTCCTTTGGAATTGGTCGTACGAAATAAATGACGTTTTTAATATTTTCACACAGAAGTGCCATAGACAGTGCCTTCTCTTTCTTTTCCACTGTGTATTACTAAAGGCCCGTTTTCACACTACGTCTTATTGTACGTTTTGTGGGTCATATAAAACGTACGACAAAATGTACGTTTTGTCCAGTGTATACACACTACGTTTTTCCTTCCATTTTCTACCTCATTTCTAATTCAGAGTCTTGAGTTGTGTAAAGTTTCTTTAGTGTTTTTTTTTATTATGGAGGAAACACGGTTGCTTTTTTTTATTTTTTTTACTATAAAGATACTACGACTGAGGAAAAAGGGGATGAAGAGGGAAAAGACAAAATGGTCAAGAGAGTGGGCTTCTAAAAAGAAGCCAGTATTCCCACGTCTCGTTACTAAAAGAGGCGAACCAGATGACTGGCGCAATTATTTGCGAATGGACACCTCAGCCTATTGTCAATTGCTAGAGTTGGTAACACCATACATATTGAAATAAGACACCTCATAAGAAAAGCCATTACATCCCATGAAAGACTCACAGCAACTCTCAGATATCTTACAACAGGACGCAGCGTCAAGGACTTAGAGTTCACAACCATAATATCCAAATCAGCGTTAAGCCAAATAATTCCTGAAACCTGTAATGCAATCTACTTGGTTTTAAAACAGAACTACTTAAAAACTTTTATACAATTCAATAAATTCCCCGAGAAAATCGTGGATGCATTGCCGCAAATCTGACATTATTAGGTTTTTTTAAGAAAAATGAAGCGAACTGCAGTGGAACTAGTCGTCAAATAAGTCAAGATCGCACGACTTGTCTGAACGTGTATTTTCACGTAACGTTTTATCCTATCAGTTCTCGCAAAACTATGCTTCTCCCATCATTTCTACGATCTGACCTTGGATTTCGTTTCGATTCGACAAGACGTACGTTTTGCTGTTTACATGCCACGTTTTATTGTATAGGATTTGTCCTATCCAACAAAACGTACAATAAAACGTAGCGCGAAAACCGGCCTTAAGTTACAATTTCTGGGGCCTCGTCAGTTAGTCCGGCCGGCTGTCCACACAATATCAGTTACACCTGACAGGTGCGCCTGAATAGTTACATTAGAACATTAGAAAAAAGACGTCTCTATAAGAGAAGAGAGCATTTGACAATAGCCATAAAAAAAAGTGAAAGATCAACGGAAAGATGGCAAGAAGAATGGAACAACATGGAAGATTTTGCTCAGTTTACTAAATTGTTCCAGAGCCTAAGGGATTAGGTGGACGGTGGTCAGAGGCGACTGCAGTACTGACGGTAAGTAGGGAGGGATGGAATAGTGTACACAATTACATCCGAGTAGTCAGTAAAAAAAAGAATAAGAAAAACACCATCCGGACCAACGACAGTAATGAGATCTAAATAACAGAAGGGAGTGCTTCAAATATGTCATGAGCCTTACAGCGGCCATCCCACTTTCGCCTTACGCTACGTGCTACAATCAACTGCGCCTAAGTAGGAGTTCGCAGGCAAGATAACAGTAAGGCATCCTTTTGCAGGACCTTCTTCTAGAGAAAAATAGGCTTGGATTTACACTTTAACCGTAAATCCAATACACGACAGCCATCTCTATAGATGGGTTAACCTGGTACGGTTTTTAGAAATTTCCACCCTCAGAATAGAAAAAATAAAGGTTCAAGTATCACTTGCTCTAAAATTTTGTTTATTGTAGGTAGTAAGGTTATTGGTCATAGACTAGTTTTATGAAAAAGTACCTTTCCTAGCTTTCCTTGGTTTTTTCATTATTATGATATAAGCTCCTTTTAATTTGTCAGGAAAGTATCTTAAGCTCATGATCTTTTTAATAAATTTGTAAGATGTACTATTGATTTAGATTTTTTAGAGCTCTGTTAGTTATATCATCTGGTCCTGCTGTTTTTTTGACATTGGTGAGATTAAACAGTTGTCTGATTTCTTCGAAAGAAGTATGTATTATACTTATAATGGCCCTTTTTTGGAATTCTGCTTTATTGTCTTCACTTCTACGAACACTTCTGCGAATTCTAGATCTTTATTAGGATGGTACGTCCTACATCCCCTTTCAAGCGTATTTTTCATGACTGCCGCTTTGTCATCTTCTATATAAACAATTATATTTTCTCTGTGATGGAGTGGAACTAACTTCTTCTCTCTCAGTAGTAATTTTGAAGGCTTCCAGAACGCAGATTTATACAAATTTAGCTGTTGAATATAGTTGTAGTATGGTATATAGTTATTTAGCTCATGTCATAGCTAATGATCTATATTGACAATTCAAAGCTGCCCAGCTGCCCGTAATAGTCGTATATTTTTAAAGACCCAAGAAAAATGAAATTCCTGTAGTTGGCTGTATACTAGGAATCAAAAACAGTTTTATTTAAAAATCCTTTACAAAAGGTAAACAATATTCTAAAAAAATACCCTTTAGGGTTACATAACTGAACGTTTTTGGACCAAGTCCATCATTAGTGCAGTTACCAAAAATAAGTGCCAACACATAAATGAAAGCAAACGTAAATATTAAATTTTAAGCAAGGTTAAAGAAGATGTGATTGGACACCAGGTATACATGAGTGACACCACCAAATATGTATGTAAAACCCATTTAAATGATATAATACATATTTGTTGATAAATTTAAATGATATTTTTGGGATTGCCAATGCAAGATAAGGTGTTTCTATGGGTCCTTGATAGCAACTGATTAAAATGACATTTTCGGAAAGGATGTTTTGAAAATAAGATCAATATGTTGAGATTAAGGTGTAATATATGCCGGTGTAAGCATTCAACGTTATTCTTAGAAATGACGCAAGGACACTCTCTAGTCCTGGGGAGGAGAAATCGTCCTCGAAGGCGCATGAACGACATCCCGTAGTCAACGGCATAGGATGCGAAAGGCAAGTGGGAAACCATTGCATTAAATTCCCAAGATAGTTAATATGGCAAGTCAAAATCAAAACATGGCCCCTAGTTCCCGGCAGGCGTTCAATCGTCAAGGGGTGCTAAGAATCCCCAAGAGGAAACTTAAAATTGCTACGTGGAATGTTATAACCTTATATAGAGCAGGCAAACTAGCAAATGCTAAAAACGAGATGAGACGAATGAAGTGGGACATACTTGGTATGTGCGAGGTGAGATGGAAAGGAGAAGGATATGTGGATACAGTAAATGGCAACCGTTTTTATTACACAGGCAAATATGATGATGCCCAGTCAGGTGTAGGAGTGTTGGTAACAGCATCCATGAAACAACCAGTCAGCAACAGATTAATGATTATCAAATTAAATGGAAAACCATTCGACATCAATATAATACAAATATACGCACCGACAGCAGACAGCTCAGACAAAGATCTTGAGATTTTCTATTCCGATATTAAAAAGATTAAAAAACACATAAAATCAGATGACATCAACATATTTATGGCAGATTGGAATGCCAAAGTAGGAGCAGAAAAAGTCGAATCGATCATCGGCTCATATGGTTTAGGAACCAGGAACGAACGAGGCGCACGCTTTGTTGAATTTTGCCAAGAGAATAACCTGGTGGTTCTTAACACATAGTCTAAATTACCCAAAAGACGTCTATTATATACGTGAAGGTCTCCTCAAGATTGCAAAGGAAATATTGTAAGGAACGAAATCGATTACATTACAATTAACAAAAGGTTCCGTAAGGATATTCTAAATGTAAAAACGTACCCAAGCTGTGACGTAAATTCAGACCACAATCCTGTAGTTGCAACTATCCGATTAAAACTTAAAAGAGTAGATAAGGCTAAATCCAGTCAGAGAATAGCGTGGAGTAGTGCTGACCAAGGACAGCAACAGAAGGATAAAGACATGGTAGACACGCAGTTAGAGTCTAAGACAATAGCTCCCACTAAGGAGAAGACAATAAAAGAAAACATTGAAGACATATGGGGTAAAATTAAAAATACTGTCTTGAAGGCAGCAAACCAAAGACTACAGAAAAAAAACCGTAAACATAGAAAACTATGGATGAGAAACGATATATTACAACTTATGGAGAGGAGACGGATGGTAAAAAACAAAAACCTAACAAGATACAAAGAACTCAACAGAAAAATTGAAAAAAATAAAGAAATGTAGTTAACGAAGAGTGAATGAAAGAAAAATGTAAAGAGGTAGCAGATTTGCAAATTGAGCATAAAGATATGGAACTACACAAAAAGGTTAAAGAAGTAGCTGGATTATGGAAACCCAAACACTTATCGATTGTAACAAAACAAGAAAAATCAAATGGAATTAGACCCTGAAGAATATAAATAAATATGGAAGCAATATCTTAAGAATTTGTTTGGTAATCAGAGAGCAGAAGAGAATCTCAGATGTTTCGTAGCCAAGATTTTTTCTTTCGTCCTATGCTCCTTTTTCCTTCAATCTTGCCTTCTAATATTACCTGAAGCTGCTCAAATTCCCTATGGCGCATTATGTGTTCTAGATATGACGTCTTTCTAATTTTGATAGTATGGACCAGATGAGATCGTGTGTTCATTGCTCTCTGTACTTCTTCATTTGTAGTTCTGCTGGTCCAGCTTATTCTTAGCATTTGGCGGTACATCCACTTCATTTCAAATAAATTTAATTTGTTGACGTCATACTGTTTTAATGTCCAGGTCTCATAGCCATATAGTAGTAGCACATAACACTTTAGGGTTCTCAATCTTATTGAGACTGATAGCTTGGAATTACAGAGCATTTTACGCATATTCATGAAACCAGATCTTACTATTTCAATGCGTCTTCTAATTTCTTTTGAGTGGTCTAGTTGACTATTTAGTTCTCTTCCCAGGTATATGAAGCTTTGGGAACTCTGAAGGGTGATACCAGTTATTTGTATATTAGGTGTAACTTGTTCATAGAGGTTTTTGTGGAATACCAGAATTTTGGTTTTGAAAAAGTTAATGTCCAAGCCCAGCCTGTGACTATCTTGTGATAATATGTTTATCAATATTTTTAGTTGGTCTTCTGTTTCTGCTAATACTACGGTGTCATCGGTATATCTTATATTGTTAATCTTATCTATTATCATACATAATCTTATGATTCCATTGGCTCTGGCACCTTCAGGGCGATCTTCAAGAGAAGCTCTAATTATATGTTCGGCATATACAATAAATAATAGGAGGGATAAAATGCACCCTTGACGCACTCCAAGTTCTATATTGATGTACTTGGTGTTTCCGTTCTCTGTTCGAACGCATCCTGTGTGGTTCCAGTATGTATTATTCATGATAGCTATGTCGTCTTCATCCAATGTTGCATATGTATATGTCATGTTGCAGAGGTATTTTAATTTCCTGAGAGCATTATCACTTAGGTGTTTAAAATGTTCGGCTGTTATTAGGTCTTCGCCGGGTGCCTTGTTGTTCTTTGCGTCTTTTATTACCTGAAAAACTTCTTCGGTGAAAATGTTTAATTTTTCATCTGTATCTATTTGTGGGGGCTCTTCTGTTCTCTGATCACCAAACAAATCTTTAAGATATTGCTCCCATATTTCTTTCTGTTTTTCAGGGTCTAATTCCATTTGGTTTTTCTTGTTTGTTACAATCGATAAGTGTTTGGGTTTCCATATTCCAGCTACTTCTTTAACATTTATGTGTAGTTGTCTATCTTTATGCTTCATTTGCAAATCTTCTACCTCTTTACATTTTTCTTTCATCCACTCTTCCTTAACTACATTTATTTTTTTCTCAATTCTCCTGTTGAGTTCTTTGTATCTTGTTAGGTTTTTGTTTTTACCATCCGTCTCCTCTCCATAATTTGTAATATTTCGTTTGTCATCCATAGTTTTCTATGTTTACGGTTTTTTTCTGTATTCTTTGCTCTGCTGCCTCCAAGATAGTATCTTTAATTTTTCCCCACATGTCTTCAACGTTTTCTTTTATTGTCTTCTCCTTAGTGGGAGCTATTGTCTTAGACTCTAACTACGAGTCTACGAAGTCTTCATACTTCTGTTGCTGTCCTTGGTCAGCACTACTTCATGCTATTCTCTGACTGGATTTAGCCTTATCTACTTCAGTATTTTTAATTTCCGCCCATATGTCTCCAATGTTTTCTTTTATTGCCTTCTCCTTATATAGACGTCTTTAAGGTAATTTAAACCATGTGTTAAGAACCATCAGGTTGTTCTCTTCGCAAAATTCAACAAAGCGTGTGCCTCGTTCTTTTCTGGTTCCTAAACCATATGGGCCAATGATCGGTTTGACATTTTCTGCTCCCACTTTGGCATTCCAGTCTCCCATAAATATGTTGATGTCGTCTGATTTGATGTGTTTTTTGATCTTTTTGATCTCTTTGATCAGTTGTGTTACTTATCATTAAAAGGAACCTTATGCATATACCTTTTATAAAGGCTTTTTTAAATAAAACTTTTCATATATTTTTAATTATTTTTCTTATTTTCTCCTTCCAAAAATTCTTTTAACGCCACTGGTTACTAGCCAACTTCTTTTTAATTTTTCTTTAATATGCATATTTCATTATTCAAATCATCCGAAAATCCCTTTATAAATAGCACTTTCTTTCAATTTGAATACTTTTTAAAACTTCCGCTTAAGTGATCAACGACTTCAATTAAGAAGGACATTTCCAGCAATAAAATAAAATTTTCATTAGCATTTTAGGTTTTACCTAAAGCCTCAGAGCTCGTCTATTGCATTATATAATGTTAATTTTCAGTTACTGCCATTATTTTTCTTATTTTCCATTATTGGTTATGGTTTTTTTACTTTTTTTTATAATCTGTTAAATTATTTTTCCTACTTTCTCGCCTTTCTGTTGGTTTTTTTCTTTAATTCGGTTCCAAACATCTGATTGTGATTTGAATAACTAATAAATTTAATTTTTATATTTTCTGTCTATACCTACTAAATATTTTTGTTATGGTACGAGACTTACTAGGTATATCTATACTATACTTCTTAAAAATAGAAAACAATATTTATTATTTGCTAAAATATTTTATTAATATTTATAAAGTTTAAGTGGCCTAAAAGCGTACAACTAAAAAGTTTGTTTTTCTATTACAAATACTATTTACATTTATTTATATAAAATACTATTTACAAAAAAAAGTTCATTTCAAATCGATTGGCGAGCCCTTCCACGAAATAGTTAATCGCACAGACAATAGAATATCTATGATCAGATCCATGCAGTGGCGTTACAATATTAAACAAATTAAATTATTTCAAAGCGCACTAATTACAAAATTATTACTCACTTAAATAATAAATGGAGTTTGATTGTACACAGATTGTTTTATAGATACCAAACTTTTTGTGTGTTATAATACCATTTTTATTAATTAATTCTCTATAAAGTTTGTAAACTTTTTAGAGAATTTTTAATTTTTAGTAAAAATAAAACCGTAATTAAAAAGTCATTATTAATGACTCTTTAACGACTCTTTAAGGACATACAAAGAACTGATAAGAATTATTTCCGAGAATTTCTAGTCACTGGATTTTAAACGAGTTCGTAATTTAGTCTCATTATGTTGTCGAGTCTCAACAAGAAAGGTGCTACCACGCGTATGCGTGGTAAATAATAAAGTGTAGTACGAGTAAACAGATCAGATTGACACTAGAATCCAAAAGAATGGTTTACAATGTATTTAAATATATTCAAATACTATTTCCTGAAGATAATAGAACCAGTATGAAACAACGCGTAAGTGAACCTACTGGCGTATCTTTACGTACAGTAGAAAGGGTCGTTCAACAAGCGAGTATGTTAAAAAACGCAGAGTCAAATAAGACACTAAAGTTTCCAGCTTCCACACTTGCTAAAAGGAAAGCAACCGTGAGAGACCTGAGGGAGTCTGACAAACAGTTCATTAGAAATACCATTCATCGTTTTCATCAGACTAAACGTTGTCGTGTATCACTAAAGCTTTTGCAGAAAAGGCTTGAAGAGGTATACGAGTGGACTGAAAAAGTGAGTTCTCTCTACAGAATTGTAAAACATTTGGGATTTACATGGAAGAAAACGAAATATTACAGAAGCGAAGGTAAGTCAATTGTATATATTGATGAAACCTATGTACATGCAGAACTACGTCAAATAGCTGGACAAATGACAGTGGCAAAGGATTGTTCAAAAACATTTCAAAAGGAAGTAGGTTGGTTATTGTACGTGTTGCTGGAGAGATGAGTTTCATACAGAATGCCCTTTTGATTTTTATGAGATTATCATGATGATATAAATTCAGAAAATTATGAAAAATGGATGAAAGAACAGTTAATCCCCAATTTGCCTGTTGGATCTGTTGTTTTTACTGATAATGCGTCATATCATAATGTACGAATTAATAAAGCACCCACCAGTAATTTAAAACAAATGGATATGATATCTTGGTTGACAGAAAAAAAATTTACCATTTGTAACGTCAATGTTAAAACCGCAACCGGATCTGAATCTGGACTGTAGCTAGGCTATGGTTTCGATTTTGTTATTCTGGAGCCACTGGTTTATTATACAGTGGGTGATCAAATTATTAGAAGCACCCTATAAAATTTTACTTTTGTTTAATAATGGTATGTAATTGAGCTATAAAACATATTTTTGTGCTTAATTCTATTTTATTGTGATTTAGAACCTTATAAAGTTTACAAATATTAAAAAGGAAACGAGTAATTACACGAAAACACTTAAAATTATGCCTTAAGCCTAATTCTTGGTAGTGTCACTCTTTGCAGCAATGACCGCCTGGCACATTCTTGACATACTTTTTATGCATTTCTGATGATTTTGTTAAATTGTTCTATTCCTGTGCCATACTGCTATTAAGCGCTCAATTATTTGACGCTTTGTGGTTGTAATTTCATTAGAAATTTCTTTCTTCATAAGTTTCCAAAGATTTTCTATTGGATTCAGATCTGGCAATTTACCAGGCCACTCAAGCACCTTTATCTGGTTCTCAGCAAGGAATTTTGTAACAGTTTTTGCCCTGTGATAAGGCGCCGAGTCATGCATAAACATGAATATCTTATTCTAGAACATCTTCTGGACCTGGGACGCATTTTTGTTTGAAGTACTCGCAAGTACTGGTCCTGCCGCATTGTTCCTTCAACAATGTAGAGTCTACCAGTTAATTGACTGCTTATGATAGACCACACAATGATGCTCACGGGGAGCTTTATCGTCCTTACAATACAATTCGCTTTTTATTTTTCCCCAGGTCTTTTCCTCACAAATTCAGGTCTATTCATAAGGATCTGGACGGTAGATTCGTCCGAAAAACAAACCTAGAATATTATTATAATATAATCGTGTACAAATTAATGAACTATAAACCACAAAAAAAAAGCAATGTTAAGTAATGTTATTTACCTGATTCCAATCATCAATGTACAATCTTTATGACCCATTGAAACCTTTTTTTCTTCGTGGCTGGTGTGCGTAGCTGCTTTCTTGCAATGCTACAGGTTGAAAACCCCATATCCTTTATTCTTCGACGAGCTGTCATTGCTGAGATATTAATGCCTGACTCTGGCATCATTCTCGTTAAAATCATTCGAGGTTGTTTTCTGTTTACCAAGACAATATCTCATATTTTTCTTTCATCTCGTGGTGTTGTAATATTTTTCGACCAAATTTTTATTTGCGCCGTGGGATGAAATCCAAATTTTCGTTAACTTTATTCTTTATACGGACCGCAGTTGCCCTTGAAACTTTAGAAATGGATCGTATTTTTCTGTTAGAGTGATAAGTGTTTAATAATAAAGTTTTTATTTCCGCTATTTTCCTTGGTGAGATGTATTTGGCTTTTCCCATAATGTTTTTGTACCACTGGTGTAACGAACATGCAATGTTTGCTAATATCTCAAAAAAATAGTATACAACTGTCAGAATATCATTAAAGAGCAATGGAGACTATTTATTATAACTGTAAATACCAAAAATATAAAATAATATGCACACAAATTGCATGCAAGGCTGGACAGCACTAACTATTGCACTTTTATAAAGTATAAAGTCCTCGTCCACACCGTCCCTCCATGTCAGTCGTGGTCTGCCTCTACTCCTATTTCCCACTGGGACCGATAATAGAGTTCGTCTGGGTGGGTAATTTTCATTTGCTCTTGACACATGTCCAGCCCATCTAAGCCTACCTATTTTTATGAAGGATATTACATCTCTACCATTTACTATTTTTTTATACTTCTCGTACAATTCGAAATTATATCGCCTTCTCCAAATACCATTCTCACAGAATGCGCCCATTATTCTTCTTAGTATCTTCCTTTCGAAGACGAGCAGAAGATTTGCGTCTGTTTTGGAGATGGTCCATGTTTCTGACCCATATGTCAGCACTGGTAGGATGAGTGTTCTATATATTATTAGTTTGGTTTTCTGGCTTAAATTTCTGTTTTTTAGCTGGTTGCTTAGTCCAAAATAACATTTGTTTGCTAGCAGTACCCTCCGTTTTACTTCTTCAGATGTGTCATTATCGTTTGTTATGAGAGAACCCAAATATGTAAACTTATTTACTACCTCAAAATTATATTGGTCTATACTGAAGTTTTCTTCGGCGTTTCTAGCTCTATCTCTGTTATTTGGAATAGATGCTAACATTTTGGTTTTTTCCTCGTTTATTTTAAGGCCCATATTTTGTGCGGCTGTCAAGAAGGTGGAAGTCATCTCTTTAAGTCCTCGTGTAGTACGTGCGATCAAATCCAGATCGTCAGCGTAAGCCATAATCTGCGTTGATTTATTAAAGTTTGTTCCCCTATTGTGTAACTCCTCATCTCTTATAGTCTTTTCTAGCACTATATTAAAGAGAAGGCACGCCAGCGCGTCTCCCTGCCTTAACCCTGCATATGTTTCAAACGCTTGTGACATATCGCCTTGTATTTGCACTCTGCTGATCACTTTACTCATAGTTGTTTTTATGAGCCTTATTAATTTATGGGGAATGTTAAGTTCATTCATGGCTTTGTATAATTTACCTCTTAGGACGCTATCATACGATGACTTAAAGTCCACAAAGAGATGGAACGTGTCAATATTAAATTCATTGGTTTTTTCTAAGATTTGACGTAGCACAAAAATCTGGTCAATTGTTGACCTACCTGGCCTAAAACCGCTTTGATACTCACCAAGGATTTCTTCCACGTACGTACTTAAACGGCTGTACAGGGTGTTGGAGAATATTTTGTACATTGTATTCAGAAGAGTTATACCCCTATAATTTTTACATTCCAACAAATCTCCCTTTTTGTGCAGTGGACATATGATTCCAGTGCACCATTCCTCTGGCATCTGTTCTTCTTCCCAGACTTTGACTATTATGTTGTGAATTTGGTGCATAATGCTGTTACCTCCATGTTTGCTCAATGTTAGCTCAATTATGTACCCTTTTGTAAAAAAAATGAATTTTACTAGGTGACTCTAATAATTTGATCACCCACTGTATTTGCAATGTGATCTTGTTGAAGGATAAATCCCCATACATTAGCGCTAAAATGACCAGCTGCTCGATACTGATGGTTTAAAGCAAATATAAGTCTTGATTGTTTCTATTATGGTGTAAGTGCTTGTTTTTTTCTTCAGTTCGGTACCTAAGACGCAATGTTTTAATTTAGCGCCACGTTATTGTCTTTCTTCCCGGAAACTGTGACATAATTCTTGCAATTTTCGCATCTTCAAAAGGATTCTCTTCTAATGTCTCCAAAAGCGTACGATCTTCATCTTCATAAGCGGTAGATATTTTTGGTCTTCCAGAACCTTGCTTTCTTTCGAGAGCTTCTTGTTGTCTCCATCATTCATTAGTATTAAAAACTGTTGTTCTGCTTACATTAAAATGGTTCGCTATGCTAGATAGTGACCCACTATCTTCTAATTTCGTTACATTTCTTGCTTTTAGTTCTTTGCTAGCATGTGGAGCCATTATTTGAGGTTAAAAAGAATAAAGTTATCTGACAAATTTTAAGATTTGGCAGTGAAAGTGACAGTATGTAAATAATAAGTATGTATCCTTCAAAATACACTGCTGAATTTTCTACAAAATACGCTTTAAGAGTCGTATCAGTTTTTTAAGGAACCAGCTGTACCTAAAGTATTATCAGCTATATTTGAATATCATATGTAGCACCTTCAACTTAATAGTTCGTTAAGTCTTATTATGCAATTTGAAATTTATTTCAATTTTGCAAAGTCTTGTTCATTTTACTATCTTTGATTTTGTGATATTTACTATTTATGTAATTTCAGTAAATTGTAATTATTGTTATTATTTTTTTTTACATTTTGTAAGCTTTGTTCCTAAAATTGTACAATTTTTAGTGACAATAAAACATATTATTTCTATTACATTTTATTTTCCCCTTTTATCTGGGATTGGGATCGGCAACAGTACTGTTGAGTTACCCGATCCATCCAACAGTACTGAAGATGGAATTAATAAATAAAATAAAGTAAAAATATAATGACGTAATATGTAATATAACTTGTATATCGATTTCAAACAGGCGTTTGATGGAGTAGATCGACAAAAGATGTTAAAGCAACTATCCATGTTAGGGATACCCAATAAGTTGGTCAAACTTATACGAATGACTCTGGAGGGTTCCAAAGCTTTGGTGAGAATAGATGGAGATATGACGCAGGCCTTCGATATTGAAAATGGAGTTAGACAAGGTGATGCCTTATCAACAACACTTTTTAATCTAACTTTAGAAGCTGTTGTTAGAAAAGTTGACATAAACGGCTGTGTTAATACAAGATCAATGCAAATATGCGCATATGCGGATGATGTTGCCATAATAAGCCGCAACAAAAGTGTATTAAGCGAAAAAGTTATAGAACTGAAACGAGAAGCTGCTACGTTTGGTCTATATACTATACAGTGTGGAAACCACTTATGGAATAAAATTGTTTGAGTCCTTATGTTACAAAATAATAAAAAACGTTGACATACCTTAATTTTTAAATTTAAATGTGCACTTTTTAAACATAAATTTGAATGTACAGGGTGATTCACGCAAGTCTGGCATAGTCCATAATCTGTATTTTAATTGAAACACCCTGTATATTTTTATGTTTTTAATAGCTCCTTAATAACCTGATCTCGACAAACTATATCATGTAGGGTCTATTATAAAAAATAATACAAGGTGAAATTTTGAAATTAAGTATAATTTTCTTCAAGACAGTTCATAGAATACCTGAGGTAATTGATTGAATTACATTAAAACTACCCACAAATTACACTACCCACTACCGGACTTTTCAGGGCAGCAGTCAACAAAGTCAGAATAGCCATGTTAATGTTCAACATCCGTAACGGATAGGCACCATAAGAAGAACATTAAAATAAATGCTCAAAATGTTCTCCACCTTGTTGTTGGCAATAACACAGTCTCCTGTAAAACTCGTCCCGAACTTTGTTTAAAGTTTGAGGTGAAATATTCCGTAGTCCTGTAGTTATCCTTTCTTTGAGGCCTTCAATGCTAGTTGATTGTGTTGCACATACTTTGTTCTTGAGATAACCCCATAGAAAACATTCAAAAGCGTAAGATCTGGCGACCTAGCTGGCCACTCAGTAGTACCTATTTCTTCCAATTCATTTATTGAAGAAGGTTTCATTTAAGTAATTTCTCACCAAGAAAGAACATCGTCTCTTAGCATGCTTAAATATTTTTACGCTGTCAAATTATCATCTACAAATATAGGACCAATATATATTCTCCTATCTTCTTCTTCAAGTGCCATCTCCGCGGCGGAGGTCGGCAATCATCATAGCTATTCGAACTTTTGAGACGGCTGCTCTGAAAAGTTCATTTGATGTACATCCGTACCACTCTCTCAGGTTGCGCAGCCATGACATTCTACGCCTCCCTATGCTTCTCTTTCCTTGGATCTTTCCCTGCATGATCAGTTGGAGCAAGGTGTATTTCTCTCCACGTGTAATATGTCCGAGATATTCCAATTTTTTTGTTTTTATTGAATTTAAAATTTCCATTTCTTTGTTCATCCTTCTCAGAACCTCTTTGTTTGTGACGTGTTCTGTCCATGATATTTTCAGAATTCTTCTGTACACCCACAGCTCATATTCTCCCATAATACCTGCCCAAACATCAACTTTTAAGGATACTTAGTGTGTGTCTCACGCATCCAATGACGATTCTCCGCTGTCCAATATCTACAGTGTTGTCGGTTTACCTCTCCGTTACCTTTTGATTGATCAGAAAAAATAATTGTGCCAAGACCTATTTCATTTGTGTTAATTGTATCCATCATTCTGTCACAGAAATCCATTCTACGATCTGGATCGTCTTCTGTTAGCTCCTGCACAACATTTATATGGATGAAGTTTTTCATGGAGATACCTTAGGACAGTTGTGTGACTTACATTATTTTGACGTGCAATTTGACATGAACTTGACGTTGGATTCTCTACGACACTTAACAAAAAATTCACTTTCACCTCATCTTCAATGAAGTTCGGTTTTCTTTTTAATGGTTTGGCATGTCCACGTTCTCGGAATTGTGCATAAATTTTAGACACAGTGCCTTGTGCAATATTAGGCAACTGAGGAGACCTCTGATTAAATAAGTTTGCTACTTCAACTTGACTTCTACAATTCTTCCCGTAACCGATCATCATTAAAATCTCAATTCGGTGGGTCTTAGTTAAATATTTCATTTTTATTTTTGCAAGAAATTAGCTTTTAATTAGAAATTTATTATTTTAATGTAAAATTTCAACACACCAACAACTGATTGACAACAATCCGCCATATTTACCGATTTAGTTTAATTAGCAGACTATCTAGACAGTTTTTACCTATTCATGACAAAAAATGTTAACACGGTTACTGAACAGAAATTTTCCCCAATATACTGACACATAGAGTAGAAGTGTATTGTCTGTATTTAGCTAATTTAAAATAATACCATAAAACGTGATAAATTATTAATTTCAAAATTTCACCTTGTATTATTCATTATAGACCCTACATGATATAGTTCGTTGAAATCAGGTTGTTAAGAATCTTTTAAAAACATAAAAATATACAGGGTGTTTCATGAAAAATAAGGATTATGGACTATGCCAGACTTGCGTGGATCACCCTGTACATTTAAATTTATGTTTAAAAAGCGCACATTTAAATTTAAAAGGTAGCATGTCCCAGAGTTTTTTATTATTTTTTATAATATGGACACAAACAATTTTATTCCATAAGTGGTTTCCACACTTTAGAAATGAAAGCAAAACAAAATATATGGAGTGCACAAAATCGAATGAACATGAGAATCTGAAGGTAGACAACCATACCTACAAATATGCCTCCACTTTTTCCCACCTAGGCTCAATAATAAATAACAACAACATCAGTCAAGAAATACAAGCACGGATTCTTAGCGGTAATAAGTGCTTTTATGCATACAAAGACTTTAAAAAGTAAGTTACTGAATCGTGAGTCTAAGCTTAGAATCTACAAAACAGTAATTAGACCAGTGGTCACATATGGATGTGAAACGAGGACCTTCTTAACCACTGATGAAAATCAACTGAGAATATTTGAGCGCAAAATACTAAGGAATATATTTGGACCAACCCAATGCAGCGATGGTTCGTGGAGAAGTAAAATGAACCACGAGCTGGATGAACTAATGCAAAGCGCAGATATTGTCAGATTTGTAAAGTCACAAAGACTAAACTGGCTTGGTCACCTAGAAAGAATGCCAGATAATCGAGCTGTAAAAGTAGTCCAGAGATGGAAGCCCCAAGGAAACAGAACAAGAGGAATTCCCCGTAAAAGATGGATAGACGACGTAGAGAGGGATCTTAAAACCATGAACATCAGGCAGTGGGGAAGGAAAGTATCCGACAGGGCAGAATGGAAGAACATTGTTAAGCAGGCCAAGACTCACAAAGTGTTGTAGCGCCATTAGAAGAAGAAGAAGAATATATAATATATTTAAAATTTATTTTGATGTCGAAAGATTATTTGTTATTTATAATATTGTAAACACTAAACTTTGATGTGTCTCTACCGCTCTTTCCTTGTTATATATTGCCGGTATATTTCAAAATGGCCCTCGTATGACAATCAACAGTATTCGATAACAATATTTGATGGGCATCAAAAGAAGAAGAAGCAAATCAACGACTGGAATTAAAGAGGTTATTTTCAGTAATAAAATAAAAATTTCATTAGAATTTTAGGTCGTTTTCAAATCCGTTCGTCTATTGCATTATACAAAGTTGATTTTCAGTCGGTGTCATTGTTTTCAGGAAAACAAATTTGTACAATGTTTTTCCGTTCTCTGAAGGGGAAATAAGCCCCTATTCTCGAAATTTACTTGATTTCCTTTCACGGTTCAGGAAACATTCGACAACATTTGGCATTCTTTTCTTAAATTCGGTTTCAGTTTCAATATATAGTGAGTTTTAAAGTTTTATAAAACTCATTCACTTCGACAAATAGTAGCTCAATTTTCTGCTCTTATGATTAAAAGGAGCAACAAAATTACCCTTTGCTTTCGAGAGTTTTAGGTCGATTTGTACTACAAAAGGCACATAAAACTTTCAAGATTTAGTTAGATTGTTCAGTGAAACTTCATCGACGTTTTGTTTAAAACAAAATTTAACAAACATTGGGCAAATCTAGTTTAAAAACAAAGTAAGATTTATGTTAGTTTTTTGATTATTTAAAGATCTTAATTAATTAAAGAAAAGTCTTTCATAGTTAAAAAAAAATATAAAAAAATGCTCAGAGAGGTTGATTTTTTTTTTAACTGATATTTTGATTTTATACCAGGATAAAGAAGAATCTTTTTTATATTAATGTAGTGCTGTATTTAGTAATATAGTTTTATTGTAAACTTTTACTATCCATCGCATCGACGAGTTTACTCGAAAAAAAAAACATAATTTACCTACTCAAACAAGAAAAAACAGATTTTTTACGAGCAAGATCTGGAACCGTAAATTCCTTTACAATAGAGATTATGAACTGTTCAAGGAACCGAGAGAAACCCAAATGTTCATTTGCACCGTGACAGGTTGAATTTCTTTATTACGTGCCTGCATTTTTTGTTAATGTTATGTCTAGGGATTATTACATTTTAATGATTCGAATACGTAAAAGTATTTAAAATACCCTTAAACTTAAAAGACCCTTTTAGTAATTAATATGTGTGTGGTTGAAATATACGTTTTCTTTTAAACTACTTCATTTAAGTATTAATTGTGCATAATATCTCTCAACATTTTATTGGTTTTTAGTTGTAGTAAAGCTTTCTAAACCGGATAATTTTTTCATGAGAACAAAGTACAAACAAAGTACACACCCTCTTTCCAAAAATTAATTAGCTTAGGTCTCATTTGTAAAAAGCTACTATCCGATTTTAGTTCTCAGTTGCCAGTTATTACTTATATCAATATGCATTCAGACGTGTATATTTGTAAATTAGTTTCGATTGAGAAACTGTCCACGATTTGATCCTAGCTCACTAGTTGTTGTGACTGATATGTAAGAGATCCTTTTTGTTTGGTTATTTATAGCGGCGATTGCACTTTCGTCCAAAATAATGAGTGTCATAAAGGAAGGTATACATTTTCGTCCAAGCCCCTAAAATTGAGGTATACAAGTTCGTCCAAAGGGTCAGGTAAATTTTCGTAACGCTTTTCGAAGAAGCAATTAATAATAAATATATAAATATGTACGAATCTTCGAGTATATTCATTTCATTAAGATAACAGGAATATAGCGACAATGCGCTGTCCTGAGTTTTGCATTCGGTTAGGAAACCACGTTGGGGTTCTATTACCCAGGACCTCCACATGAAGAGCATTTGGCTGATAGTTGTGCCCCTCTCGCGCATTAGAGTGCTATACTGATAGAAGTGACTCCTGTTTTTACTCGAGTTAATACACGTCGCTCCAATGAATTGTTACACCCGAACGTAATTCTTAGGGGTGAACATTTCTCACATGCTGGGTTTAATTAAATTGCTTGCTTGTTTATTAATTTGTGAAAATATTTTAAAAGTTTTTATATTGCTATAGTCTTGAATTGTGTTATGAAAATCATTTATTCTTGAAACGTTATGGAGAATTTCGACCAAACGTATGGTGGTGAAAAAAAGTGAAACGAAAAGAGGTGCTCCTCTTTTATTCGTTAATAACTATAAACTCAATTTTGCCGAAAAGTTAAAAAGTGGAGAATCACGCTGGAGATGTCGTATACAATCGGGGATGATGTAGTAGTAATTTCTAGACAAAACTTAAATCATTCTCATGAAAGTCTGGAGGCCAACTGCATTCAACAACAGTTTGTAGGAGTAGCAGCTAAGCGTAAAGCTGCAGAAGATATAAGTATTCAACCCAGGAAAATTTTACATTGCGTTGTAAGCGAAGAAGAAAATACCAATTTAACTATTATGAATCTGAAATCAGTGAAACGAAGTATTTATAATGTAAGAAGGAAATTATTCCCCGTTTTACCAAAAACGTTAGAAGTACTGGAATCATTGGGAAAATTAGAGGACCCTATCATCACGTCTAGAAATGAAAACTTTTTATTGGTAAATGATAAGAGTGCAAAATTGACTATTATATTTTGTGAGACAAATCTCAGACATTTATGTTAGTGTTCTAGAATATATATGGATGGTACATTGAAATGTTGCCCAAAATTCTATTATCAAATGTTTACAATTCATGGATACTACAATGGCCACTACATTCCACTAGTATTTTGTTTATTGCCAGATAAATTATCATCTACATATGAAACATGTTTCAATTTGATAAGGACCAAATGTTCAGAGTTAACTTTAAATTTTCTTCCAAAAGATATTGTCATTGATTTTGAAAAATCAATTCATAAGACTGTTAAGTCAGTTTGGGGTCAATCTAAAATAATCGGATGTAGATTCCATCTTTCGCAGGCCTGGTGGCGTAAAATTCAAGAACTTGACTTAAGAAATGATTACAAAAACAGAACTAAAGTGGGAAAATGGATTGGTCATTGCTTTGGTCTTCTTTTTCTAGATCACCAAGAAGTCGGTGATTGTTTAGTTTTTGATCTCATCGAAATTATGCCCGAGAGTGTCGAACTAAATGCTTTGTTGATTATTTAGTTGAGACATATGTTGATGAAAACTCAACATTTCCACCTCTGCAAAATCACCAGAAACTACGAGAACAACCAATGCACGTGAATCTTTCCATTTACATAAATCCTTTAATACAAACCATCCGAATATATTCGTGTTTTTAGAGGCTATTATTCAATATCAAAATGAGATCTACATTAGAATTCAAAGTATTCATAAATGTAACAGACCTAATAACAAAACTGTAGTTCGTCAGAAATTTTTTAAAAGTAAAATAGAAAATTTTAATGAAACTATTAACTACTAGGCTGAAATATGTTAAATATGCATCCCATTATTTTAGTTTTTAAGTAAGTTTATTATTATTTGCTATTTATATTGTAAGTTGTAAATGAAATTCACTAATCTAAGATAATTATTTTATAACGCAGTAAGACAACTTTTTTTTTTAATTATGGGATTGATCCCCGCGGAGCTGGACGCCTGGACGAAAGTGTATAATATGCAAAAATATTTGACTTGGACGAAAGTGTTATTTCTTCAGGTAAAAATTTAAGGTAAAACTGAACTCATTACGATATTCCAGACGAAAGTGTATCTGCTCATTTATAGAGTTTGACTGGCAATACCCTTATTGCCACACACAACCTCCTTCTTTCATGTCGAGTCCAACCGCCCGTACCAATATTTTTGCTGAAGGGGCGAAGATATTGTATTTCTACATCTAGAGGGCCACTGTTCTTTGGATTCTAACATCTTTTTTTCTCCAGGCCTATGGTCCTATCTTCAAAGGTCAACAAACTATTGTGAGTGAAATATTTTATAATGATAATGATTTTTTTGCGGTTAGGGACAGTAACTTTTATCATTGTTTGTTGAGAGTTTATTTTTAGTTTTCTTTTTGACTATGTTACTAAACGTAACATTATAATTCTGTAATATTAATTTAAGTAAAACAGATAGAGAATTGCAATCAAATATTTATTTGATTTTTTATTTAGTATAGCTTCTTGAGTAGTGACAGGTTCAGAGAACACCTTATTTTTAACATATCCCTAAATATAGTAATCTAACGGTGACACCGGGATCTAGGTGATAAGAGAAACAAATCTTTACTATTGCTTGGTTGAGCTAGTGTATACGAATAAAGGGTCCAATGAAATATTTTATGCGGAAATGCGGAATGCGGAAATTATAGAGGCATTAGCGTAACTAGCTCGCTGGGAAGGTTATATGGTCGTATATTGAAAAGAAGAATAGAAGAGGAGTATAAAGAAATTGAAGAACAAAGCGGCTTCAGAGCAGGAAGATCGTGCGTGGACAACACATTTACCCTTCAACAAGTAATTGAAAAACGAACGGCTCGAAACCTCCCTACGCATCTGGTATTTATAGATCTGGAGAAGGCTTATGATACAGTTCCTTTAAAACTCTTATTTAGTGTCTTGACGAAAACGGACCTTAGTAAAACATATCTAAAAGCAATACTGAACATCTATAAATGTCCTCAAAGCACTTATAAAACAGGAAATACTTTCTCAAGGGTATTTACAGTAACGAAAGGCTTGAGACAAGGATGTTGTCTTTCCCCCACCCTATTCAAAATATATATCCAAGAAGCACTGCACCAGTGGAGACAAAAATGTGCGGGAATGGGGTTGAAGCTTAACAACCATTATCTGACAACGCTGTTCTTTGCAGATGATCAAGTACTAATTGCAAGCTGTGAAGAAGATGCAGATTATATGCTTAGAAAGCTCAAAGATGAATACGAAAAATGGGGGATGAGTATGAATATGTCTAAAACAGAATATATGCGAATAGGCAGTGAAGACGAAGACCCGGATTTGGAAATTAGACAAATGAAAAGGTGCTACGAATACAAATATTTGGGAAGTATTATCTGCAGTAAAGGAACAACGGAACGAGATATAGACTATAGAGTGCAACAAGGCAGGAAGAGTGTTTAAATTCTGAATTCGATACTTTGGTCCAACAAAGCTACTATGAGAACTAAAATGACTATCTACAAAGTAATTGTAGAGCCCATTCTTACATATGGAGCAGAATGTTGGCAAATGACAGTAAAAGGAATGAAAAAAGTTGACACGGTTGAAATGGACTACCTAAGAAGAGCTTGCCGTATATCAAAAGTAGAACGTATACCTAATTCTGAAATTAGAAGAAAAACAGATAGAGTACATACAACTTCTGAAAGAATAGAAACTAGACAGTTAATATGGTATGGACACGTACAGAGGATGGACGACAACAGATGGCCAAAAAGAGCTATGGAATACAATCCAAGTAATAGAAGGAAACGAGGAAGACCAGCCAAGTCTTGGATACAAGGTGTTATGGAAACCATGAAAGACAGAGCCATTGATGAAGACACCTGGAGAGATAGAAAAAGATGGCGATCGAAATGCGGGAAGTGGCAGAAGCTGTAGGATCCCCGGTTATATATATATATATTGTTATGATGTGTTTTTTGTTTGAATGATGAGCAATGAGTATTTTTAATAATATAATATATAGGGTTTTTATCGCGGTTCTCAAAGAATTAGCTTGTAAGTACTTTTTTAAATTATCTTTATTATAACTATTATGAAACACACATATATATCTAACCTAGTCAATGTAAATTTAAAATAAACTATCTTTAAACTGATATTCTTATAAAACTAATTAAATTCTATAGACAATCTAAAATTTAAACAAACTATCTTCAAAATTGAAATTGTTATGACACTAACTAAATTATATTAACAAAATTTTGTACCTTTCTTTCACTGAATGCCTAAATGAACTATTTTCCACTAAGTATATAGATTCTAATCACCACTGAATGTCTTCGTACTTCAGTTATCCTTGTTTTTCGTGAAATTACTTTTTTCAATTATCAGCTTCTACCAATTTAAGATATATTTTTCTTCACCAGCATCTATACACCACCAACCAAACCAGCAAACAGCATTTATATTTATTCTTCTTTTCAATATACCAATATCCAATTATTATAAGTTGATTTATACTAATCTCCAACCATAATATAATTTAATTTCTTCCAATATACTTTTATAATCTGATTCTCTGACTCCAAATAATCTTTCATATTTCTTACTAAACTTTTCTCACTGACTTCTTGAAAATTCTGAACAATTTACTTCACTAAATGTGTCTAATAACTTTCATAATAAACTGGCCTGACTTCTGACTAAAAACTTCCAAAAAAAACTCTTCTGACTGCACTATCTAAAACTTTTCTGACTAAAAACTTTCAAAAACTGCCGAACAATTGACTTCACTAAGTAAATGTATCTATCTTCTAACTAACTTTCATGATAAAACTGCTAAAAACTGCCCTCTTGAATCCAAATCACAGGTATTTATATCTTTTGGACATTCTAGAACCATCTCGTAAGATATCATGTTCTATTTTGTTCTATTAACTACTTGTCTGAATTTTCTGGAACAAACCATTTCGCAAACATGGCCATCTCCGGAGATCCAGAGAATTCCATTCTTTTCTATTAATAATTTTGTTTACATTTAGGCTTTTCAGATCAGAATATATAATTAAATTAGTAACTTAACATTCTAATTTAATAAAATACACATTTCAAACAATATATTATTATAACCCACTTTATATTAGTAAATATTCTTAAACGTCACTTCAGAGTATAAATATCTGTCAAATTTCGAGAGTATTTTTGGTTGCCTAGGCACATGGCTCACTTAAATCTATCTACCACATTATAATTACTAAAATACAACTTTTTACACTTAATTATATGCTAATTTATTAAAAATACCCTCACATAAATATATTTTTATTAAATTCTCTAGTATATAACTTATTTAAAACAATCAAATACTTTTTTATATCTAATATTATGTAGTATATAACTTATAAATTATTTTCTATAAACCCTAATTGTCACAATACCCCAAAAATAATATTTAAAATAAATGATTTACTTATTATTTTTTTAAATATTAATTTTCTTATACCTTATTAAATTTAATAAATCAAAATTTTTTTTATTTAAAATGTGTTAAATACATCCCTGTTCGCTGTCTATGTCAAATCACAACAGAGAACAACGGATCACAGTTCGGCTATTCTATGGTCAAACTGTCATGTCAAATGGAGAGAATAAAATATAACCTTAATTAAAATTATAATGGATATTGTGTTCTGTTTATTTATAGACAAAATCTAGGAATTATTTCCATTCAAAGGCTTTTATCCATATGAATTGGTACGTTTTACACTTTTTATAAAGACATTTACACAATCAATTCTGTATCTAACCCCAAATTATGATTTTTAGGGTACCAAACAATTTCCATATGTACAAAATTCAACAAGTATGATGTCAAATTGATTCAAAATAATGAAATCTACCATCTATTTAACAAATCAAGTCTATTGAATAAAATGGATATATCAGTGAATTATTAGTGTTATTATATTTGTGTTAAAGGTATAGAAATCATTATTCAATCTCTTCATGATATTGAAAAATGTCGTTGATATGAAATATGCCTCTTAGTCTGTTCTCTGCATCTATTAACACATAACTATTTAGTCCATTCTGATTTTCAATTGTATATGGACCTTCAAACATTGGTTGTAATTTCTTACAACGGTTTTCTTTAACATTACTTTTTCTAAGTGAACGAATTAACACTAGGTCTCCTTTTTGAAATGTGATTGGTTTTTTTATATTTCGATTTTGTCTTCTGATATATTTTTCAGCTTTCCTCCTAATTCGGTTATTCACTTTCTGCATTACTTGTTCTAACATATCCTGATTATATTCACTAATCCACTTTCTGTTTCCTATATGGCCAAACATTAAATATTCTGGTACTTCCTCTGTATTCAAATTATGTGTATTATTTAAAAAATACTCTACTTGTGGTATATGTTGCTGCCAAGTTTCGTGTTGATTTTGGCACAGTATCCTTAAATATTTTATAACTTCTTTAATATATCTTTCTGCAGGATTTGCCTGAGGATGTCTGATACTTGTAAAATGAATGTTGATTCCCTTTTTCTCACAAAATGTCCGAAATTTTTGGTTGTTAAAATATGTAGCATTATCTATTATGCAATTTCTAAATGGTCCTATTTCTTCGAAAAATTGATTAATATATAATTTTAATGTTTTAACATTTGTTCTGGAGCAGGGATATAGTTTAATAAATTTTGTATATAAATCAACTATCACTAGTATATGCTTTTTTCCTGTTGGACTGAGAACTAAATTTGAAATAAAATCCATGGAAACTGTATTTAGTTTTTCATATACAACATTAGATTTATATGTGTTCTGGTTTTTGAAATTCTTTTCTTTGTTTAGTTGACATATTGGGCATTGGGTAGTAATTTCCTTTGCTATACTTATGTCATTCTTTGCAAAATAATTGTCCCTAAATAGCATCCATAGCTTTCTTGAACCAATATGCATATAATTGTTATGTAAATTTTTCAATATTTTCTTTGCTAAAGTTCTAGTTATTACATATACTTCTATGCCATTTATTATTTTATAATATACCCCATCTTTCCTAAGGACTTTTTGTTTTTCACTCAAATTGATCTGATCTCTTATAATTTCTTCTTTAGAATATAATCCAGTACTTTCTACTAATTGATTTAATCCAATTTTTATTGTTCGCTGCCCTTTTTGTGATGTATTTTCTAACCTTGATAAAGCATCTGCCACTATATTGGATTTTCCAGAAATGTATTTGATTTCAAAGCAGTATTCACTAAGTATTAGACTCCACCGATGTATTCTACTGTTTCCATATTTGTTATTTAATATAGACGTTAAAGCTTGGTGATCTGTTTCTATTGTAAATTCATTACCCAACAAATAAAATCTTAATTTTGTGACACAGTGTATTATACTTGCTAGTTCTAATTCTGAAACTGAGTAACCCTTTTCATGTGGCTTTGTAATTCTTGAAATGAATTGTATTGGGTATTCGACCCCATCATGTATTTGTAATAATACCCCTGATAATCTCTCTATTGATGCATCTGTTCTTAATATGAATGGCTGTGTGTAGTCAGGATAGTATATTTTCAAATTTGACAGAAAAATGTTTTTAATTTCTTGGAATGCTAGTTCTCTTCTCTGATCCCATCTCCATTTTACACCTTTTCTCAGTAGTTCAAGTAATGGAATTTCTTTTATACTTAGATCTGGTATCATCCTTTTATAATAATTAATTATTCCAATGAATCCTCTTAAAGTTCTTAAATTGTGTGGTGTTTTATATTCCTGAATGACTTGTGTCCGTTCTGGATCCATTTCGATTCCCTTAGTGTTAAGTTTATAACCTAGATATATTACTTCTTTTTGAAAAAATGTACATTTTTCTTGATTTATTTTTAGTCCAACTTTGTCTAATCTATTTATTATAATTTTTAGGTGTTTCTCATGATCTTCAGCCGTTTTAGAAAAAATTAAGATATCATCAATGTAGTGAATTACAAAATGTTCATATTGATCCAAAATATCATGAAGACATCTACATAGAGCACTGCAAGATGATTGAAGTCCAAATGGTACTACTTTGAATTGATATACTACTCCATCTATCTGAAATCCTGTATACTGTCTACTTTTTCTTTCTAGAGGTATTAACCAAAAACTATGCTGTAAATCGATTTTAGTGAAAAATGACATTCCTGTAATTCTTCCTAGTATTCCATCTATACTCATTGGTGCTTCAAATTGCTTTTCAGTAATCTTGTTAATATTCCTTGCATCCAAACATAACCTGATTTCACCTGATCTTTTTCGTACTACTACTATGGGGTTAATAAAACGTGTGTCTGCCTTCTCAATGATCCCATCTTCTAACATATTATTAATTGTTTTGTTTACTTCTTCTCTGTATTTATATGGTATTGGGTATGATTTTGTTTTAAAATCTTTTTCTTCTTTAACTTTTATACTATGGATATAATTTTGTGCAATTCTATTTTCTTTATTGACAAGTCCCTTGTGTTGCTGCAATATGGAAATGACTATTGATTTATATTCTTCAGGGCAATTTAAAACTTTTATCATATCTTCTTCTTTACAAATAAAATTATTCTTCATTATGTACTCATTATTCCTTGCTTCCAATTTTACGCACTCCGCCTCGTAGGCATCCATCTGCTTAAAATTTCCATTCCTTAAATATTCACTACAATAATTATTCTTTACATTCTTTTGGGACATTTCCCTATCATCAAAATACATTTCTTCTTCATAAACATCATTATTTTCTTTTAATAATATCCTATCAACTCTTATTCCTTCTTCTACCTCATCTTTCTGCATAAATTTAATTATTTGCCCTTCCAAAGTTACCATTTTTTCTTCAAAATCTATCTTTACTTTCTTCTTTTCCAATTCATCATTTCCCATTAATATATCAACACATAAATCCTTGACAATAAATCCTTGCATATTAATTTCTTTATTAAGAATATTAATTTTAAAATTGGCTAGTTTATCAATTTCACCCAACTTCTTATTATTTGCACCAATAATTTTAATTTTTGGAATCTTTATTATATCTGATAGTTTTAATGTATTAAAAATAAAATTCTCCGAGACTAAAGTACTTTCTGAACCAGTATCTATCATAATCTTAATCATTTTATTTTTGGCCAAAGCATTTATATAAATTAAATTAATAGATTCAATAATTTTATCTTCATCTAAAGAAATAAATTCAGAAGGTTTTTCATAATAGCAATGGCCTAACTTGTAATTCAGAAAGTTTACTGCACAAAATTTTGATTATTAGAATTGTCAGATTGTATCTGACCACTTGGATCTGATGTACTATGTCTTTCCCTACTATGACTTCTACTCACATTTTCTTGCCTTGTACGATTTCGTTCCCTGTCTTCGCAGCTCCTATTCCTTCGAACACAATTTACCTGTCTGTTATAGTTAGGTCGCTCTGTATTTCTTCTATTGTTAAAATCTTGTCTATTATTATTAGTACTGTTATTAAAATGTTGTCTATTATAATTAGTATTATTAAAATTTTGTCTATTATAACTAGTATTATTATTAAAGTTCTGTCTATTTGGATTACTGTTATTATTATTAAAATTTTGTAAACTATCACCATATCTATTATATGATTGTCTATATTGTTGATTATCATTATTATATTGAAAGTTATTATTGTTTTTTCTGTTGTTATTATTACTTGTCATATTGCCTCTTTGTATTCTTTGAATAAAATTAATAAAACTATCTATTGTTTGAATATTTTGTACAGTTACGGTTTGCACAACATCAGCATCAAAATGTCTAGATACATTTAAGACTGTTTCATCCTCTCTAAGTGGTGGTTCTAAATATTTTGCAACTGTTATCAATTTCAATGCATAATCTACCATATTTGATTTTAAATTTTGATTATACTTTCCAAAATATAGAATTTCTCTAAACTTGGCTTGCTCTAGTTCACCCCAATAATAATTTAAAAATTTATTTTCAAATGTTTGAAAATTATCTAAATCATTCTCAATACTAGCAAACCAAGTTGCTGCATTGTCATTTAATGTCATTCTAATATAATCTTTAATATCATTAATATTATTCACAAATCTTAATTTATGTTTTAAACTATTTATGTATACTCTAGGATGCAAATTTTTTATATTACCAGAGAACTTAGTCCCAGTCTCATTTGTTAAATTTAAGTAAGGTCTCCCTATGTCTCTCATTTGTGAAATATCATCTATTCTCTGTTCCACATTTCTTATTTGATTACTATTTATTTGGATATTTTGTTGTATATCGTCTAATTTTTCTTCTGTGTTTCTCCTGTCTTCGTTAATTTTTACTTCTAAGTTACATTTCTGTAACTCTATTTTCTGTTCTATATCTATTTTATTATCTTGAATAATCCTCTTTACTTCTGTCCTCTCATTGTCTATCCTTTTCTTGTAGTCATTCCGTATACTTTTTATTTCATTTGCAACTTTTTTCTCTGCAGCTTCAAGTTTTTTATCCATTTGTTTTTCCATTTGTTTTACAATTTTATTATTATTATCTTCTATTTTCTTTTCTAATTTTCTATAATTCTCTTCCAATTTCTGTTCCATTTTTTTCATGTCTTCTTTGACTTCTTTTGAATTCTCTTCCAATTTTTTTATGTCTTCTTTGATTTCTTTTGAATTCTCTTCTATTGTCTTGTTCATCTGCATCATTAATGACATCAAAGCTGCCATATTGACATTTTCCTCTCTTTCTGGATTCATTTCTGCAGTATCTTGTGTAACTTGAACTAAACTCTCCTCTTGTATAGGTTGTGTTTCTACTTCCACATCTTCTTCATTCTTTTTGCTTCTTGTACCTTTCTTTCCTTGAGACATTTTGAGACTTTACTTGTTCAAATATAATTAAAATAAAATCTATAATTTTTTCTTTCTACTGATAATTAATTTAATTATATGAGAGCACTTATCTTCCCAAACTAATTCTTTTAAATAGAGAGCCACCGCGTTGGGTGCCAAATTGTTATGATGTGTTTTTTGTTTGAATGATGAGCAATGAGTATTTTTAATAATATAATATATAGGGTTTTTATCGCGGTTCTCAAAGAATTAGCTTGTAAGTACTTTTTTAAATTATCTTTATTATAACTATTATGAAACACACATATATATCTAACCTAGTCAATGTAAATTTAAAATAAACTATCTTTAAACTGATATTCTTATAAAACTAATTAAATTCTATAGACAATCTAAAATTTAAACAAACTATCTTCAAAATTGAAATTGTTATGACACTAACTAAATTATATTAACAAAATTTTGTACCTTTCTTTCACTGAATGCCTAAATGAACTATTTTCCACTAAGTATATAGATTCTAATCACCACTGAATGTCTTCGTACTTCAGTTATCCTTGTTTTTCGTGAAATTACTTTTTTCAATTATCAGCTTCTACCAATTTAAGATATATTTTTCTTCACCAGCATCTATACACCACCAACCAAACCAGCAAACAGCATTTATATTTATTCTTCTTTTCAATATACCAATATCCAATTATTATAAGTTGATTTATACTAATCTCCAACCATAATATAATTTAATTTCTTCCAATATACTTTTATAATCTGATTCTCTGACTCCAAATAATCTTTCATATTTCTTACTAAACTTTTCTCACTGACTTCTTGAAAATTCTGAACAATTTACTTCACTAAATGTGTCTAATAACTTTCATAATAAACTGGCCTGACTTCTGACTAAAAACTTCCAAAAAAAACTCTTCTGACTGCACTATCTAAAACTTTTCTGACTAAAAACTTTCAAAAACTGCCGAACAATTGACTTCACTAAGTAAATGTATCTATCTTCTAACTAACTTTCATGATAAAACTGCTAAAAACTGCCCTCTTGAATCCAAATCACAGGTATTTATATCTTTTGGACATTCTAGAACCATCTCGTAAGATATCATGTTCTATTTTGTTCTATTAACTACTTGTCTGAATTTTCTGGAACAAACCATTTCGCAAACATGGCCATCTCCGGAGATCCAGAGAATTCCATTCTTTTCTATTAATAATTTTGTTTACATTTAGGCTTTTCAGATCAGAATATATAATTAAATTAGTAACTTAACATTCTAATTTAATAAAATACACATTTCAAACAATATATTATTATAACCCACTTTATATTAGTAAATATTCTTAAACGTCACTTCAGAGTATAAATATCTGTCAAATTTCGAGAGTATTTTTGGTTGCCTAGGCACATGGCTCACTTAAATCTATCTACCACATTATAATTACTAAAATACAACTTTTTACACTTAATTATATGCTAATTTATTAAAAATACCCTCACATAAATATATTTTTATTAAATTCTCTAGTATATAACTTATTTAAAACAATCAAATACTTTTTTATATCTAATATTATGTAGTATATAACTTATAAATTATTTTCTATAAACCCTAATTGTCACAATATATATATATATATATATATATATATATATATATATATATATATATATATATATGAAATATTTTAAAATTCTGTGAATTGCTCGAGTCAATACCTGTAACAATTGCTCACATTACCCTAAGGATGAATTTGGATTAGCTGCAGAATATCCCAGGATATCTACTTGTAAGTCTTTATTATCAACGTAGGTCCTTTTACTTATAAACTGACCAAACTGGAAACAGTTGTGTAACAAACGTTTTAGTTTTATAATTTGGTCGATTCTTCTTAGGATATCTCTTGGCAAAAACACGGCAAGATCTGGATACTATTATGTTACATTCACCTTAAATTATAATTAAATTTAAAAAAAAAATCATCATTTGTATATCCTAAATCAGCCATTATTATGTCATGAAATTTAGGCAAATTATTATTCTGATTATCACTTAAAGGCATACAACAAGTTTACTATTAAATATTAGCAATAACTGATATTTTTGTCAAAATATTTCATAGTCTTCTTCTTCTTGATGTGCCTATCCGTTACGAATGTTGGCGATCATCATGGCAATCGTTATCTTATCTGCAGCAGCGCGGAAAAGATGCACAGATGTTGTATTAAACCAGATTCCGAGGTTCTTTAACCAAGATGTTCTTCTTCTTTCCGGACCTCGTTTTCCAAACATTTTTCCTTGCAGAATGGCTTGAAGGAGAGCATATCTGGATTCATTTCGCATAAGTCTACTTATGGAATAGTCCGTAGTCTACTTGATAAATAAATTTTTTCTGACAAAAATGTATAAAGTTATTTTTATTTGAAAACTGCAAGAGATAGGTATAGGTAATACTTATACAGACTGAGAGTGATAAACATAATTTTCTAAAATTATGAATCATATACAGGTGTCCCATTTAAAAAAAAAATAATTAGGCAAAAATTTAGGATGCAGGTTTTATGCCAAATTCGACAGCACCCTATACAATGAAAAAGGCAACTTTACACTGTGAACGATAATAATGTATGTATTTATTAAGTTGCTAAGGAATTTAAGCTTTTATTCAAATTAAATTAGAGAATATTGAACTTTATTCGCTCCGTGCGTGACCATGGTAGGGGTACCTTGAAACGATGCCAGCGTGCGTAGCGGCGAAATATGACAAAATTGGACACTATCTTTTTACGCATAAATTTTATCAAAAATGTGTGCAAATACACGTTGCGTATTTAGTTGTGCTAATAATAGCAAAAATAGTAGGTGTAGTTTTTATAGGTTCCCAAAGATTACATATAAATTAGAGAAAAGAAAAAGATGGATCCGTGCTATTAATATGAAAAAGGAAATATCACTTAACCTCTTTTTTATGCAATTGAAATATTAAAATAATTTACCTTAAATGATATGTTATAAGGCTTCAAGCTAACTGCAGAATGCCTGATGACTTTAGCTTTTATATCATAACTTTTACTATTACTGTTTTTAATTATATGCTCTTTCACGTGAAAAACTTGATTTGCCAGTACTAGATTTTTAACTTTTCTTTTCCGTTTGGGCTTAAAAAGATATATTATGATGAATTTTGAGAAACCCAGTTTTTAATACTACATTTATTTTGTACATAAACTGAAAAAATATAAATAAAAAGTTAATTATTAATAATTGTCAATTTCGCCTGTATTTAACAATGTCAAACATATGTAATTAATGTCATATGTTTAACCTGAAAATTGGTAGGTCCAAAACTGTCAGATGAAGGCAGTAGGTGTCACGTCAGTCACGCACGGAGCGAATATACATGGAAGAAAACTGTAATTTTCATATAAAAATCAATGTAACTCAAAAACGGTTCACAATAGGTAGGTATAGAATAGTATAAACAAAAAATGTTTAAAATAACGTGGGTACCTATTTCTAAAATTTAAAAATATACAGGGTGTCTTATTAATAAAAAACGAAGTTATAAGCAACTTTTGGTATCACCGGAAGTAGGAAGTAGATGAAGATATTTTCATTAAATAAGTCACTCTTCAAAACCACTTCATTCAAATTTTTATGATTAAGAGACCTTTTATTCTCGATATATTTCTAATTGGCCGTTTATCTGCGTCACCCTGTATAATTTTATCCATCCGACAGGAAATTAAAAGAAAGAATCGTCGAATTTTCGAGAAAACCATAATAAGTAACACAGGGTCAGTTTGATCCCTGCAGAATTCTATGGTAGGTTTGTTAGAAAAACCATTTAATAAATTTACTAACCAATATTCTTTTGCGTTAAGTAAGGCTTTTTATCATAATAATCAAAGTTATAAAATATGAAATTATTATTGCCTCAAATAAAAAAAAACTACAATAACTTCAAATCACAACATGGACCAAATGTGTCCCTTGTACCACTACATATGTCAACCACTTCATATTATATAAGTGTCTAAGTTATAACTGGCTAGCCATTCACAGGTGCAGATTTAATTCAACTTCCAACAGTCCAAGGTTCATAATAATGTGGAACTGAGAAATTAATGAGAATTCTATGAATCAAATTAATTTAAAAATTTTATTAAACTATTTCATCAACAAATATTTTATATATATAAACTTGATAAATGAATCAACAAAATATTAGTTGAATATCAGTCTTTATTAAGTGAACTAAATTAAGAAAATGTTATTTTCTTTTATTTGAATTTATTTAAATAGTGAAAATTTATGTAAACAAACACCCTAGGAGACAATTTTAAAGTAAAAAACTGTTAAGCCTAATTCTGTAATATTAATGCATGATAGATTTGGCTCAAGTTACTAATGTCAGTTCTCTTATTTACAGCGTTAGTCTGTTTAAGTATTGAACACATTTCCAAAAACTGCCTTTTTACGAGATTGCGTTCGTTGCCAAGAATCTTAACTTTATTAAAGTCAACTTTGTGATTAGTGTTAATGGGATGTTGAGCAAGAGCACAAGTATGCTTGGATAAGTTAATATTACTGCGGTGTGTCGTAAGACGGCCTCTCAGTGATCTCCCTGTCCGATCGATGTAGCACGAGTCACACTCAGCACAAGGTATGTGATAGATGACACTGACTTGTTCCAAAACGGGCAAGGGTGTTTTAGTTTTAGAAAATAAGTTTCTGACAGTCTTGGTATTCTTAATTGCAATTTTAATAGGTATATTATTATACTTATATATATTATAAGTTTTTCAGTAACTTGAGGGAAATAAGGTAAAGAGGAGTAATGGGTAGTTGGAGTCCCAAGTACAATAGTAGGAAAAAAAAAGTGTTATTCATGGTATTATTTGATATTATTTTAAGTTGGTCACCATTGGGTTTAATTTAACGACATACCGTAAACAAATTCTAATTATTAGCGGGAGGTTTAATCCATCTGAGAGCAATTTGTGAATCTGACCATGCGTTTAGAGAATTAGTATTTAGGTATACTGTTTTTAAAGGTAGTTATAATTTATAATTTTTTCATTCAATTTGACTAAAAGTTCCATGGGTATTAATTCTAGTTTAGGAATGTCAATGTTTGCTTTTCAAACGCGTGACTTGCGATTTCGCGACAACAAGATTTGATGAAAAGGAATTATTAGCATTTCAAGCCACTATGTAGAAACAAGCGCCGTATGCAACTTGACTTACCGCACTAAATCCATATAAATCGATGCTAAGAATGTCTATGTCAAAAAAGACGAAACGCGGAGTTTTTATATGCACGATTTGAGCTAATTTTTTCTTAAATTTCTCGCACTGATCTATTATGAGTAAATTAATTATTGGTTTATCCCATATAACCTTCATCTATCATAGTTCTTGCATTAAAAGTTTTCCCTTCACAATTAAAGGGTTTACCAAATTTAGCGGGTCAAAATAAGAACTAATACGTGAAAAAATTTGACGTTTTTTAATACGTTCTAATTTAGTAGCGCTATTTACATTTATTTTTAAATGGTCTGTTTTGAATCCCTTTTAAACACAAAATTTTGCAAGGTGTATGATCAAGATTCAAGTCTAGTTACACAGCGTTTTGATCAGAAACCTCTAACCGAATTAGAAGGTCAGTTATGTAAATCGAAAACACGTGGGTTTAATATTTTATTTAATTCTCTATAAAGTACTTCAATTGATCGGTTCCACTTAAGATATCGTCCATATATGCTTGGAATATCTTATGGGATAGATTATGGATCTACTGTGTATTCTACAGATAATAATACCGTGCTAAAATACTTGACATTCTTCACAATCTCTCTTTATGTATAATATCTGGAGCTTTTTGCACAATACCAATCTTAAGTATTTATTGTGAAGTTGGTGAGCCGTCCCTAGAGGACAGAAAATTTTATTTATGTGTAACATATGCCACAAAAATCAGGTCTTGCTCAAAAAACCCCAAAATTCAAAATTGTTTTCAGAAAAGTTCTCAAATCTCTTCATAAATAAGCCAAAAACGGCCAAACCCTTTTTCGCAAGGATTAGAAGCTATCCACAAGGAAACTAAGTTCCTGTAGCTGGCTATATACCAAGTACGACAAAAAAATATTTAAAAATCCTTTATAAAATATATAATATAATTAATTATATACCTTTTATAAAAGATTTAAAAAAAAAATTTAATTAAATGCTGCTCAAATCAATTAAACAACACGTTACTAGTAAACTTTAATTCCCAATCGTCCTTAATTCCTCCATGACAAATAAAAACCCTTAGTGACTAATTGGTCCCATTTCTTTCGACAAACATTTAACAAACCCAAAGTTAATCAAATCCGCCTTCCATGATATGCTTCACAACTACAAAAATTATGCACATATATACACAGATGCATCTAGTCTATTTGCTCTGCTGAACTAAATGCTCTATACCAGGCCACCCTTGCTCTCAAGTGTGGCCTGGTATAGAGCGTTCTAAGTTCCGTCTAACCAATATGTCTAACTAACTAGTCCTGTCGTCTCCGGTGTAATTAATAAACGTATGAAAAACTGATTGCAACTTGGTGCAAGTTTCCATGTTTATTAATTTGTCCAACTATTGCGCAATATGGTGTAATATTGCGTAGTTGGCCGGTACGCTCTTATTGTGGCATTATCTTGAAGAGACAATGCCATTATGGTTTTATTAGGTGGTGGAAATAAAACACATTCTTTCTAAGAAGAAAAAAACTCAGCTTCAGAGTCTTAGAAAGAAACAGAGCCCTTCGAGCAAAGTGCTCTAGGGAGCTACCCTACACGGGTAAAACCATGAGTTAGACACTACTCTCACAACTGACTTGAGATCCGAAAATGTCCCATATTTAAAGATGAATTAACTTTTATATGAAACTTTTTCATTTCTCAACCAATTAAATTTAATTATAAGTTCCAGAAGGAAGGGCGATGAACATCGAAGTGCGTGATTGGTGGCACTTGATGACATCCCCCCTACTTTGAAGACTCTGAGGCTGATAAAAAAAGATGATTTTATTAAAAAACTTAAGAAAACAATTTTTTTTACAAATCACATATAGGAAAGAAAAAAAAATGCATAAAATATATCAAATATAACATGAAATATATCAAAATGAATATGTCTATATTGTCAAATTACTTACAAGTCCTCTAACACACACTACACTAGCGTACACTCGCGTAGCGCGCACTTACACTGCACAAAAACACTCACAGGCGGTGGTCGGTGTTGTTGACAGCATCTGCAGGTCCATCCTCGACGACGTGCTCTCGTTCTACGGCGGCTTCGTCCTCTCTAGCTGTACGTTTCCCATCTGCATGTCGCCGGTGTGTCGTAGGCGAGTTTGCCGGGGCCTCCGTGGTGCTCTGGACCACATAATGGTAGGGCAGGCAGTGACTGGCTACTGCGGAGACATCCATTGCATCAGGTACTTAGCATCAAGTAGGCTGGCTCGTCGGAGATATGGCACATCGACGGTTTTAGGGCTGCAGAAGGTGGATATCGGCATGTTAGTTTGGTATACTAACATCCGATGCTTCTCCCCGCTGTTTTCTTGAGTGGTTTTGATGCAGGCATCGTTTAGGAACTTTTTGCGATTTTCGATCGCGGAGCATGAGAACTCTTACATCTAGGAGTCGTGGTAGAGTTCGTTGAAGGTTGGGCGCCATGTCGTCTCCGGTGTAATTAATAAACGTATGAAAAACTGATTGCAACTTGGTGCAAGTTTTTATGTTTATTAATTTGTCCAACTATTGCGCAATATGGTGTAATATTGCGTAGTTGGCCGGTACACTCTTATTGTGGCATTATCTTGAAGAGACAATGCCATTATGGTTTTATTAGGTGGTGGAAATAAAACACATTCGTTCTAAGAAGAAAAAAACTCAGCTTCAGAGTCTTAGAAAGAAACAGAGCCCTTCGAGCAAAGTGCTCTAGGGAGCTATCCTACACGGGTAAAACCACGAGTTAGACACTACTCTCACAACTAACTTGAGATCCGAAAATGTCCCATATTTAAAGATGAATTAACTTTTATATGAAACTTTTTCATTTCTCAACCAATTAAATTTAATTATAAGTTCCAGAAGGAAGGGCGATGAACATCGAAGTGCGTGATTGGTGGCACTTGATGACAGTCCTTGGACCATCAAGATAAAACAAGAAGTTTATACCGCTCAATTAAATGGAAAAAATATATTCTTCTGAATACCATCCCATATTGGAATTCAGGAATTCAAGAAAATGAAGAGGCAGACAACGCTGCAAAAGAAGCTGCAAGTAGTGATAGTGCGGAGTGTACTGAGACATTTACGAGTGCGGACGTGAAAGCAGCGGTCAAATGTAAAGTGCGATATATGTGGAAAGAATAATGGAAAGTATCATAGCTACGCGATAGTTATAAATATAAATGAAATCCTGGCCCACAGTTCCAACAAGTCGGAAAGACCAGGTAATATTAGCGCGACTCCGACTGGGTCATACGCGATTAACTAATAGCTACGTGTTTTTCAACAAACAAGAACAAAGATGTGACAACTGTGAAGAAAAGTTAACAATCAAACATATATTAGAAAAATGTCTAGCATTACCGCCAAAGCGCATGTTGTACAATATACCCAAGTTATTGTTTGCTACTATTGTTTCACTAATAGCCAATTTGCTAATGCGATTTTTGTTAATAAAAAAAGATGCAAGGTGTTTTGACAGTTATCAATTAATGATAAATACTTAAAATAGATAAAACACTCTCTATCTTGGTTACTAAAGGAATAAACTGTATAACTCATGTTAATTTTGGAATCACCTATTTGTGACCATTCTGTCGTGAATATACATACACTCGTTTCCAAAAGCAGTTTAGAGATGATGTTAAAAATAAGTTGACACGAATTAATTCTTTGCTCTGTTTGGTTTTATAGAATCCATAATAATCCACTAAAATTATTATTTATGAATATCTACTAACAGTAATTGGAAATTAAGCTAAAGTAATCTTTTTAATATGCCAACTAAAATAAAAATCAAAATCAAATTTTTGTGGTCAACTGCAAGCAGTGGCTGATCCAGAAAGTTTTGTCAGGGAGGGTCATGGGTCTTGAGGGTGATTTTGATACAGGATTTAGATTTTTGCACCTTTTCTCAATAATTATTTTAAGCAATATATTAAAACAATTAGAAGTTATTAAAACTCGAATACCCTACGGGTGCAAAGAAGGGTACAACATTAAGGGGTCTTAAACTTAAACAAACAATAATTTAAACCCACATACTCTATGACAGTAAAATCAAGTGTACAAGACTATTAAACCAAAGAAAAGTTATTAAAATATAAATACTGAAAAATCAAGGACTGTGGATTTAAACTAGGTATTTTAAAGACAATTAATTTAAACCCACCTATCCTATGGCTACAAAATCAAGAACAAACCAAGGATAAGTAAGTATACACCAAAGTTGAGTAATTTAAATGCAATAACTCAATGTAAGTGTAAACATTATTGAATGTATTTAACATTCCTAATAAACTCTATCTTATCGTTGGATATCCGATATCAATTTATAAAAACATTTATTTATTCCTTATTGCTATACGAAGTGGAAACATGGACGCTCGGAATTACAAGTATGAGGTGTATAGAAGCCTTTGAAATGTGTGTTTTTCGAAGAATGCTGAAGATTTCGTAGATAGAGCATGTGATCAATAAAGAGGTGCTGAGAAGAATGAGGACTGAGAGAGAACTCCTAAATATTGTAAACAACAGTAAAACGAGTTATCTAGGACATATTTACACAGAAGAAAAATATAACTTTCTACGACTCATAATGGAAGGGAAACTAGAAGGAAAATGAGATCCAGGAAGAAAAAGTTGCTCCTGGCTGAAGAATGTAAGGGACTGAACAGGCATGGACACAAATTCGACACTAAGAACAGCTCAAGATAGAGAGCAATTTTCTGTAGTTATAGCCACCCTTCTGTATTGAAGAAGAAACCTTTAGATTAATTTATTCAACAAAAAACATAATATAATTAAGGAATAGTTATTTCTATAATTAGGCATATTAGGCTAAGTGAATGAAATGTTTTTTTACTCGGTATTGAAATTTTTCTCACGAATTGTCAGCAACAGCCGGCAACGAGTGGTAAATAAAAGTTCAGTGATTAAAAACACTATAAGAATAAGATAAGTAAATATTATATAATTTTATAAAAATGTATTCTTTTCACCTATCCGATTTAGCAAATCGCTCTATGATTGCATTAACATCTAGAGAAATTTCAGGATACACATTGATGAGTGCTAAACCAGTTAACCTTTCCGCAGAAGTTGTATTTCTAAGCCAAGTCTTTAGACGCGTAAGCGTAGAACGCTCTGCAGTTGCTGCACTGACTGGCAGTGTAATTAATATTTGCAGAAATATTCTGATATTTGGATACATATAAATATCGCAGTTTTCTATATATATATATATATATATATATATATATATATATATATATATATAATATATTCAGTGATTCTACAGTATTCACTGCCTTCTCTCGCTCAACCGTTTCCATCTCTCTTTGTTGTGATATTTTCCATCGTTTAGGACTCTCTTACTCATGGCGTCGTCTACTTCGTTCCTCCAGGATTTTCGGGGTCTTCCTCTTTTCCTCTTTTCCACTTTTGAATTCACAGTGAAAACTCTTGTTCTACTGTGGAATATGCGGTAAGTAGTTGGTCCAATAATATCCTGGAAGGTGTCAACAATTTTTTTTAATGCAACTTTATCTTCTGGTGTGTTATCAATTTTAGGTAAAACAACTTTAGGAAGATTAAATAGATTCATAACTTTCGGTGAAAGTCGTTCTTCTAAATCAGTTAAGATATTGTCCAAAAGAAGTAAATAAATAGATATTCGGAAATATTCTTCGCAGGAGTTAGCAGATTGGTTTTGACGACAGGTTTGACAAGAAATTATACGAGGCATCTTCAATTCAATGTCTAGTTGTTCAGATATTTGTTTACTTCATAGTAAAGTTTGCTAAAAACAGATTCAGCATTTGATCTTTTATTTTGAAGAATGCATTTAGTGTCCTCTATGGCCTCAGTAGCCTACTTAAAATCTAATTTTGGTGACTGAAGAAGATGACTAAGGGATACAGTTGTACCTAAAACATTACTAAGACAAACCACTGCTTCACAGTTTCACAAATACCTTGGACAGGAGCCCCCAGTTCCTTTATTTTTATTTACTAACGTATCAGACAGAGCTAATGGAACAACAATATTTACTTTGATATTTATTATAGATAAATCATAAAATGTAGCACACAGTCTTATCAATTATAATACATATTCAAATTACAAACAACCAATTCGTAGACAAAATTGAAGATAAGAAATACCTAATACAAAATAAAAATATGCTGATTTCGTGCTAAAAATCAGGTCATGTATATTGAATAAGCAATAATGTGTGGACGGTAATTCTATCTCATCGATAATCGAACAATTCTCTGGCGCTCAAATGACGAATTGACAAAATTTGAAAATCGCCTAACTCTGAATTCGTGGAAGTCTTAGTCGAGGTATTACCACAGTATAGATAACAACTGTGGTATTACTGTATTTAGAATTGTTGATTTTTTTTAAAGAGCAATTTAAAAAGGCTTCCGTATAATTCTACGGTTATAATTCTATAACTCTTGGCTTCCTGTTTATAGGGTTGATGGGTTTTTTATTATTTTTTTATTAATATTTGATTGACATTTAATTTTGTTATGGGGGTGGTCATGACCCCCGTGACTCCCCCTCTTGGATCCGCCGCTGATTGCAAGCAGCAAAACTATTTTCTTCTAACTAATATCTTAATACTTATTATTTTACTCGCATGTCAGAGGTGTGCGTCGGCGGTAAGTTATAATATAAAATAACAAAATCCCTAGGATATTGGAGCAAATAACACAATACATATTTTGTTTTGTTTCTCTGTTTTTTATTTTATTATAAAATTATGTGGAAGTCTTTTCAAGACAGAGAGAGCGAGAGAGAAATACTTCTATTACCTGATTACTGGAGGTAAACGATCCCAATCGTAAAAGAAGGTATCGCTGTTAGCGAAATTCGATAAGTCTGAGAACGATAAATCGGTGGGAAAGAATGACATTCTAGTTTATGTCGAATGCTGTTACTGTTGGTTCCCTCGGGGGTAACGGAAAATATTTTGTGGATTTTGAAATTGTATACGATATAAAAAAAATGGGAAAAACTATTTAAAATGTAGATCATATAGAGTAAGTAGTACGTGTTAGAAAGATACGAAGAATTATGAAACTTTGGCGCTACATGCAATCGAAAAAAAAAAAATATGCGATAATTCTGTTATCAGGATAGTGATAAACTTTGAGAAGATTTTTGAACGAGAAAAATATCAATATAAAATTTCCATTAACTGCTTCTAAGATTAACCTTGACTGTTAATATGAGTGCGATATAAAAGCTGTGAACGAGTCTTTTATCAATAATTATTGGTTTCCACAGGAAACTTTGGGTGATACGATAATTTCAACTCAATGGTTATTTAAAAAATAGATAAAAAAATGTTTTCAGTTGATTAGACTGGTAGAAAAAATGTCAATAAATTTACAAAACTAACTTAAAGCTATTCAGTTAGCTTTAAACGACATAAAATAACATTATCATGTGATCGAGTGTGGTATAAATAGGGTGACCATATATATGTTTGTAAAAAATGTACAAAAATACAAAAATGTGGTAAAAACACAAAATGAATCTTTTTATTGGACAATCATAACTTTTTGGCATTAAAAATAAAGAATAAACTATGCTAAACATTAAAATAATATGTTGCTAAACAACAAAAAATTATATCAATTAAACTAAACATTATATTAACTTACAAAAAAAAATCCTGTAATTAAGAGATTTTAGATGAGAGACCTGGAATAGCCTTATCTTCTTCCGGTTTTTTGTACCATTCATATTTTTCAGAACTTAAAATTAATTTAAGAAGATCCGGCTTCGACTGAAGCAAATGAAACATTTTATTACAGGTCTCACCAAAATTACATACACCTGCATCGCTGCCTTAAGAGTGGAAATGGACATTTGTGACTTTTCCTACGTCCAATAATTATTTATTATAGAAAGTAAACGCTCGATAGCTGCACTAGTATCCGGAAGACAAAAAATAAATTCGCATATTATTTGTAAGTTTATAACTTTAAGCCATCGATCCTCACTATTTTTTTCTTCTCTGTTCCACTCAGCAATTTTTTCACTTGTAGCCACGTCTTTCAAAATTCCCAGTTCGTCAAAGAGTTGACCTTTATTAAAACTAGTTGCCTTGGTATACAATTTAAAAGCTTCGAGAGAATAACAAACATCTTTCCATGTTATTTCACTTCTCAGATATATCCATTTGAATAGTTTAAATTAATTTATGTAGAATGAAAAAGACAGCAAAGATTTGATTTCACGTACAAAGCGTCTATGTATCTGTTGATACATATTTCGACTTAATAAGTCTTATCAGAACAGTTATTCATAGCCGTTCTATTAACATCTTTATCAATGTCTGTTATACCTTGCATTTATAGAAGGTTCAGATTAAAGCAGAAATCTGAATTTGTTTCGGAACTATCTTACCGATTTTTTAATTCATGTAGATTTGTACTCCAATTTTCTAGGTAGGTTACAGATTTTATGTAAAAATGTTTTACTTGTGCAGTGAAGTTTTTAGTAGCAACTTGCCGTCTTCAAGTTTACCAAGAAATTCCCTCACTTTAAGTGGCAAACATAATGCGTCCAACAGATGTTCTAACTTGTTTTTAATATTTAAGTATTCTTGGGAAGCGTCTGTCGCATTTGTTTTATTAGCTTCTACTTTAAGAATAGATTCATGAAACTGCGACGCCACATTATGAACGAGCTACATCCACATCTCTGCAATGGGATCATTGAAACATTGTATCAAAATTGTGGGACAATTCTCAGATGATAGAAAATAGGCTTAAGGGGTTCAAACATTTGTAAAATCCGATCAATTGCAGGCATCATGTTTAAAAATGGTGTTTTTGAAAATGATAACATTTTTTGTATTTATAATTAACCGATTCACAAAATGACTTTAGTTTATCAACTCCAACAGTGCAAATATAGAAAAACTTTTACTACTTCGAGATCAATTAGTCCAACAATCTTGTTAACAGTATGATATTTTTGTAAAATATTTTAATACATAATCATGTAATTGATCGGATGTCTCACCTGGTAAATCCACTAACTGTAATAATTTTGCTTGAATGCCGGTTTTGCTGTCAAAGTATCTTATTAGTAAAGGTACTAGTATTGTATCCTTATAATTTGAAGAATCAATAATGATGCTTAAAAAATTTGCTTTCTTCATACCAACTTCCAGCTCTTAGAGGCAGTTCACACGGACGTCCAGTTCTGCAGGAGTGGTTTTTTACTGAATCCCGTAAAAACCACTGGTGTGTTCACACACAGTAGTTTGCATCCCGTTTTTTGCGGTAGAGCAATGGGCGGTATATTATATTTGCCAGATTAAAACAAAAATTCAAAGGTGATGGACGTGAACACGCTTGCGATATTGTATTATTATCGCCGCCGCCGAAATTGGGTATTTTTCGTAATATCATGGGCGATTTGAGAAAGGACGAATCAAAGTTTTTTAATTACTTTAGAATGTCTATGACCACGTCTGACAACCTTTTAAAAAAAGTGGAGAAACATTTAAAAAAAAACAGAATACAAATATGAGAAAAATCCTCACTCCTGAAGAAAAGCTTGCAATATGTTTAAGGTGAGAATAAAATACATCAATCATTATTAATATTTATTAAATAAAGTTATAGAGTGTGTTTGTGTGTGTATTTGTATGTGGGTATGTGTATTATGTGTATGTATGTGTTTATGATGGCGTGTGTGCGTGTAATTACAACATAGTAAAGTCTGGAAAATTAGAGCGAGTCGATTCAGCTGGTGAGCGTTGAAAGTGGTCAAATTGTGACGAACTTTGAGTTGACGGGCTTGGCGATGGTTGAACGTACTCTGATGTTAAATAACCTTGTTGTGATTGATACGAGTAGTTGGAAGTGGATGGTGGTTGACTTCTATTGTGGCTTTTTATGTTTGGCAGCAAACTTATAACACCTGCTTGAAATTCTTGTATTTGATCATCGTTAAGTAAGGCAACTGTTGGAAGTAAGCTTTTAAAAAAAGACAAGTTACGATCTTCATTTTGCGAATTGTTTTGTATTTTCATCTGGTGATCGATAAATGACATAAATTTTTGATCCACTACATTAAACTTTTGTCTTGGTACATCACTGTTCTTAAATCGTTTAGCACCACTTGTAGGATTTTCTTGTCAAGAGCTTTCATTTACAACAGAAGGTTCATCTTCAATTTTTTTATTTTGGTTAATAGAAATTTCCGGCTCAACTTTCTCAACATCTGTATTATCCTGATTTTTTTCTTCATTATTTACACTGTCGTATGTTTCTCCTGGTTCCATATTTTTTTTAAACAACAACTGGCTGCGATAACAGTATTTTTTTACATTTACTGAAGCAAATCCAGATTGCTTGGTCTTCTTAGTTGCAGTAACTTCTTGACCAGCTGTCTTTAATCTGATTCCATTTCTTAACGACACGTTTTGCTGAAAAAGAAAACAATGATACATTCAAAAATATTTGCAGGTACTAAGCATCTGGCTGTTCATTTATGGATTTACATAATACGTATCGAGTGGGAGTTTCAACAATCAGTAATATTATTATAGACGTAACAAATGTCATATGGAACAACTTGTGTGAAAAGTATATGAAACTGCCAAACACAAAATTTGAATGGGAAGAAATTGCTGACGGATTCTTTACTAAAGCAAATTTCCCTCACTGTATTGGTGCAGTAGACGGGAAACACATAAGATTAAAAAACCAAATAGCAGTGGTTCTATGTACTTTAATTACAAGGATTTTTTTTCCATTGTATTACTAGCAGTAGTGGATTCAAATTATGGATTCATCTATATTAGCGTAGGCTCATATGGCAAAGAATGTGATTCCTCTATATTCAAAGAATCGACTTTCTGGAAAAAGCTAACTGATGGCAGTTTAGATTTGCCGGATGCTCGTCCTTTTTCTGAAGGTTTGGAATCAAGAGTACCTTTTGTGATAATAGGGGATGAAGGATTTGATTTACATTATAATTTGGTGAGACCCTACAGAGGAACTCATCTAGATAAAAATAAAAGAATATTTAATTATCGATTAACTAAAGCCAGACGCTACGTAGAATGTGCGTTCGGAATATTGCCAAACAAATGGCGAATATTTCATCGCCCATTGGACGTAAGCATTAGTACCGCTATTTCGATAGTAAAAACTTGCACTGTACTCCATATCTATATAATAAATAATGAAAGTTCATATGCTAACATGGAAAGCAACGAATCAATATCTTGGTTAAATATACGGAGCGATCTAAGTACGCGAGGTGGACATTGTGCAAATACAATACGAAGAGAGTTCACTAATTATTTTATGTCTGAAGTGGGAGCTATACCGTGGCAAGATGAAGCAATACAGAGCTAAATTAATACTATTTCAATAAAGATTTAAATTTAAGACTCACCATAATTTTTTCTTTCTTTCTCATCCATCCCCTTAAATTCTTCTTTCAAAATAATACAAACTTCGCGCCATGCGGCAGTTCGCAAATTTTTATCCTTATAGTTCTCTAAAGTTTTATCCCATATTATAGGTCTATTTTCTTTAAAAGGAATAAGTACTTCTGTGTCTATTTTGGTTTGCGTCATCTCGCAGCACAATCACAAAACTGGCCTTGCGTATACTGGTAAGTACTGAGCACTAAGCGAAGGAGTGGGCACGGTCAACAGGTAGCTGTGTTCGAGGCGGGGGAATCTCTCTCCGTTCCTCGCACCGCGTCCAGTAAAAAACGGTATGCAGGAAGTGGTGAGAACACTTCTATTCCACTATACGTATAATTAAACTGGATCCTTTTTTTACTGGACCCATTCCAGTGGCAAAACCTAATGTCAAATCTAAACGGATCGTTTTTTTGCTGGATACCGTAAACAGGATGCTCGTGTCATTGCAAGTATCAAGTACGTATACTACTCAACAGGACCCTGCAAAATACGGTACCTGCAAAAAACGGGATGTTGCCGTGTGAAAGGGCTCTAACTGCGATTCTCTGGCCAAAATATTTTTCACGATGGCTTTACATTTGAGCTTTAGCAGAACAAAATTTAAACTTAAATAAATTGGAAATCAATTTGAAAGTACAATCTAATGATCGAAAACTGTGCATATGCCTAACGGTGTGGCATGCAAATGCCCCTTCATTGGCTTCAATTATTAAGTTCTTGGAGCTGACACTTGCGGATTTAAAATAAATATTATTTATTGCTTCTAGTCACTTCATTAGCTGCCAATGTGTGTTTCTTCTTTCGCAAATGAGCTTTAATATTACTTCTTCCACTGTTGGAAAATATCAACGTCACTTTTACATATTTCACAATTAATAATATGCGGCGATGAGACAGACTCGACTTTCATAAAAAGGTAATTCTTTTATAATTCTGCATTAAAATGGAATTTTTGTCGAGACAGAGACATAATTCTATGTAAATTCTAAAACTTTTGTAAAAAAACACAGTAACAGTAACAGTACAGTAATACAGTACGTAACAACACGATGACGATAAATGACAAAACCATGCTATTTGATATTCGACAACAGTAGAAGACAAAGGTCATTATCTGAATGCTGCTTCAGATAAAACGTTGCACAGTGGGCTAAAATTTAAGTAAAAGTTCCAAAGAGAATTAACTGAAAACAGAGTCAAGTTAATTCTTTAAAAATAGTAAAAGATAAAAATATTGATAATGACGGTATTAGATTTTTATTTCGATACAGGGCAGTGACAAGCCGCTTATACGTATTTTGACCTCTTTACGTCTCCTCAGAACGGTATAGCCACTGCTCTGAACCAAAACAAAAATCTTTCCCGTCGTAGACAATACTTATCAAAATAACTATATACGGACGTAACTACGCCATCTACAAACAAAAAGAGAAATCAGACGATTTCTACCTGGCGAAACCGAATTCAAATTTTTACCACTGTGCTTTCTAAAACTTGCAAAGCAAACAGCTTGATAAATTACTCGGCAAGGGAACCTAAAATTGCATTTCACATGCCGTTCATCATGGTCAAAATTCATAGCGAATTCAGTTTCTAGTACTCCAAACGGAGTAAAGTAATAAAACATAATGACGGTATTAGATTTTTATTTCGATACAGGGCAGTGACAAGCCGCTTATACGTATTTCGACCTCTTTACGTCTCCTCAGAACGGTATAGCCACTGCTCTGAACCAAAACAAAAATCTTTCCCGTCGTAGACAATACTTATCAAAATAACTATATACGGACGTAACTACGCCATCTACAAACAAAAAGAGAAATCAGACGATTTCTACCTGGCGAAACCGAATTCAAATTTTTACCACTGTGCTTTCTAAAACTTGCAAAGCAAACAGCTTGATAAATTACTCGGCAAGGGAACCTAAAATTGCATTTCACATGCCGTTCATCATGGTCAAAATTCATAGCGAATTCAGTTTCTAGTACTCCAAACGGAGTAAAGTAATAAAACATAATGACGGTATTAGATTTTTATTTCGATACAGGGCAGTGACAAGCCGCTTATACGTATTTCGACCTCTTTACGTCTCCTCAGAACGGTATAGCCACTGCTCTGAACCAAAACAAAAATCTTTCCCGTCGTAGACAATACTTATCAAAATAACTATATACGGACGTAACTACGCCATCTACAAACAAAAAGAGAAATCAGACGATTTCTACCTGGCGAAACCGAATTCAAATTTTTACCACTGTGCTTTCTAAAACTTGCAAAGCAAACAGCTTGATAAATTACTCGGCAAGGGAACCTAAAATTGCATTTCACATGCCGTTCATCATGGTCAAAATTCATAGCGAATTCAGTTTCTAGTACTCCAAACGGAGTAAAGTAATAAAACATAATGACGGTATTAGATTTTTGATTCGATACAGGGCAGCGACAAGCCGCTTATACGTATTTCGACCTCTTTAGGTCTCCTCAGAACGGTATAGCCACTGCTCTGAAGCAAAACAAAAATCTTTCCTGTCCTAGACAATAGTTATCAAAATAACTATATAAGGACGTAACTACGCCATCTACAAACAAAAAGAGAAATCAAACGATTTCTACCTGGCGAAACCGAATTCAAATTTTTACCACTGTGCTTTCTAAAAGTTGCAAAGCAAACAGCTTAAAAATATACTCGGCAAGGGAACCTAAAATTGCATTCCACCTGCCGTTCATCATGGTCAAAATTCGTAGTGAATTCAGTTTCTGGTACTCCAAACGGAGTAAAGTAATAAAACATAATGACGGTATTAGATTTTTGTTTCGATACAGGGCCGCGACAAGCCGCTTATACGTATTTCGACCTCTTTAGGTCTCCTCAGAACGGTATAGAATAAAAAACGGGCGTGGCAGTCCGGTGGGACTGCCGGTAGAAGTTACACTTCTATACACGCATTCGCTGTTACAAATTTATTTGGGACTCAATCTGCACAATCATTACATATGTAATGCTATAGGTAAGACATAGCAGAAAGCGAAACAGAATTAATAAAAACTTACTAACAATTAATAAACAACATTTGACCTGTAATCGGAGTATAGCAAATGAAGGATTAAATCAATATTTTGATGAAAATGTATATTTTTATTTTCATATATGTATGAAAGGAGTTGAATGCAAAAATTTTTTTACACATACTCTGCAGTAAAATTCATTGTTTATTTTGTTATTAATATAAAAATACAATACAATACACTGCAACATAATTCAATATAACAATACAATACAAATTAAAATGCAATATTCATAAGTATTTAAAAATGACAATAATATACATAACTTTTCTACTTACGCATATGTTTAATTTACCATGTAATAATATTAATAAAAAACTCCTCCCCGATTGGGAATCGAACCCCGGTCTCCCGTGTGACAGGCGACCGGGGGGATACTGACTACTATAGTACCGAGGACATGACACAAACGTATTTCAAAATTGACAGTTCTGGGTCATACAGTGATTTATTGAGATTATTATTTTGAAATACAAAAGACTAATATAATTATGAACATTTAATAAATAATACAAAACATATCACATAAATAATAATGTTAATAAATATTTTATTATATATATAATATTATAGGTATATATATATAATATATATAATATTAAATATATATACAAAAGGAACATTTTTATATTCGAGAGAGGAAGAGAGAGAAACTATATCTTCTGTCTCTCTCTTACTCATTATCTTTCATATGTAATGATTTCACAGATTCACTCCCATACAAATTTACAATACGGAGCGCGCGTATAGAAGTATGACTTCAAAAATATTCATTCTTTTAGAAAAAATTCGCGTGTCTTTAGAAAGGGTTTAACGTACATTAGGACAATATTTAAAAATAGGTTCTGTCCTACTTAAATAAGTACATCTGGTCACCGTAGGTATAAAACATACTTAAACAATTTCTGCCGCAAATTTGAATTACTCTCGTACTAGAAGTGGAAATAAAAAATATTTTATATATTAACATCTTTATCAACGTCTGGCTATGCCTTGCAATTTTTAGAAGGCTCAGATTAAGGCAGTTATCTGAATTGTGTTTCGAAACTATTTTACGGATTTAATATCAGATGTCGCTATTGCGTCCGTTTCGAAGCTATTTTATCGTTGCTTCCTAAAGACAGAAAAGATTTATTTTTCACGTTGAGAACGCCTATGAATAACTGTTCTGATGAGCTTTATTAAAGCGAAATACGTATAAACAGATACATAGACGATTTGTACGTGAAATGAAATCTTGACTGTCTTTTTCAAAAAATATTTTGTTCAAATACTAATAATATTAAAATATAATAAATAGAAATAAAATGATTATATTTTATAATATCTTGAAAATTTGACGGTATTTTAACAGTGGGTGTATTAATACGGGCTTTGAGTGTGTAATATAATTTAAATTTGTTAATCACTGAACGTATATTCAATTTAAATCATGATTAAACTAAGTTTGGGATCAATATACAGCAATGTCGTCTTTAAGTGTCAAAGATTAATTAGAGTTTTAGTTCCACGTATTAATTCCGATCTAAAACTGGCTAATGGCGGTAGGCGAATACAGAGTAACAGGTAAATTGCCTCTAATTACAATCCAGTCACTGTTGGTGTGTTCACTCATTGAAATTATAACGCATGTATTAACAGTAGCTGTTGGAATAGTGATGAGGTACGCTTTAATACAGGAAGATATTATAATAAAATTATATGCAACTATCTACTACCTGGTATCATTATGTACTGTTTGTTGACCTAACTTAAATAACTTATACAGGGTGTGTAAATATTTCACTTTTAACATCGGAAAAGACCTGATTATCTTTTTGAAAGTTTCCAAAGACTTTATCTATGGCAACTACTATTTAAATGAAAATAAGCCACAATTAAAGTGTAAAGTAGAGAAAGTGGGGGCCCATTGATACAGTTTTTTTCTACTACTAATTTTTCCGGAATTTAATGAGTATAAAATGTAATTTTTCTTAGAACGCAGTAACAACTAATCTATTTTTAATAGAACATCTCTAAAATAGAGAAATGTTAACAAAAATATATATATTTGTGTAATTCTTAAACGTAGTCAATGCATCAAAGTGTCCCACATACGGGGTACAATGATTCAACTCATGAGGCAGTTTTGTATAGCTAGGGATAGACTGATACACTGTTATAAACGAATAAAAAAATAATATTTCAATGCAATTTCAGGCATCGGTAATTTTAGACAAACGTCTGAAAAATTGACTGAAGCTTAATCTTTCACATCAGGAAAAATAAAAGTCTACGATCACGGTTTCTTCCTTAGATAAGATATATGATACTCCAAGCTATCATGTTTGGCCAAGACTTTGCCCACATAGTGCACAACTGATTTCTTTTTTTCAAATTTAATTACTAAAAAGTCACCTTCATTTATATTTTTTGGGAATGGTTGGAGCAAATGAGCAGGGCTATCATCATATGATAACTGTTTATTGTATTGTAACTAGGCAAAATTAAAACTACGGTGGACTGTAAAACACTGGCTTTAATGCTGTTTAAACAAAAACATTATCGTCTTTTGTAAAATGAAAACCTTTTCTTGCACGAATTTATTGTCTTTACCGAAACTGCCAACGGTTTTTGCTGGTTGATGTCTAGTCTCGATCTCTCTGTCGTCTCCTCGGTGCGCGCACTCCTGGTTGAAGACACGCACACTGTTGCCGGTTGTACAAAAAGTCTAAGACAATTGTTTGCGGCGCAAACATGCCCCCGGCCTTGAAAGCAAAGGGCCTTAGCTTTCAATTGGTAATGGACAAATTTTCGTAAAGCTTCGCTTAACGATTCCATCTTGGGTCTTGATTGATGCTACTCTTGCGACGTTATCAGAGCCTTTGAAAATATGAACGATGCGACCTAAACGCCATTGAGTAGGTAGAGTATTGTCCGACTTGAGTAAAACAAGAGAACCCTCAGATAGGCTGCCATGGTTGGTTTTCCATTTGGTTCTGTATTGAAGTTCGGCTATGTATTCGAGACTCCAACGTCGCCAAAAATGCTGACACAATAACTGGATGTGCTGATATCTGGTAAGACGGTTTACCCTTTCTTCAGTAATGTTGCGGTCTGGACATGCAACCAATGGTTGACCAATTAAAAAATGAGCAGGAGTTAATGGAGTATAGTCGGAGGGATCGGATGATAGCGGACAGAGCGGACGGGAATTTAATATAGCCTCAATTTGATTTAACATAGTATTGAATTCCTCAAATGTAAAATGAGTGTTTTGAAGAACTCTCTTTAAATGGTGCTTGCAACTCTTAACACCCGCTTCCCAGATTCCGCCCATATGTGGTGAATACGGTGGGTTGAAATGTCATGAAATAGCTTCTTGAGTATATGCTTTCTCCAAGGTTAGTTCGTTATTAGAAAGAAAATTACCTAACTCTTTAAATGCCCCAACAAAATTAGTTCCGTTGTCGGAAAATATCTTTATAGGCTTGCCCCTCTGTGCAACAAATCTACGAAGAGCAAGTAAAAATTCGTTTGCTGAAAGACTTGAAACAAGTTCCATATGCACCGCCTTTGTAGTGAAGCAGATAAACAAGCTGATTTGAATTGGCGGGAACAAGCGGTTTTGATATTGAAAGGTCCAGCATAATCTACTCCGGTATAGCTAAAAGGACTAGACAAATTGAGGCGCTCCTTAGGTAAGTTACCCATCATAGGTTGTATGGTCTTTGGATTAAATCGAAAACAAGTGAGGCACGATTTAACTGTTGACCTAGCGAGTCTTCTGCCCCCGATGGGCCAGAATTGTTCTCGGATAGTGGCTAACAAACCCTGAGGACCAAGATGCATTAATCTATAGTGCTCAAATTAAAAAAGAAGCTGACAAAACTTGTGCTTTGAGTCTAAAACAATAGGATGAATTTTATTAAATTCATAGGAAGAATTGATCAGACGACCGCCTACCCGCAGAAGCCCTTTATCGTCCAAAAATGGGTTTAGACTAGCTAGTTTGTCCTTAATTATTGATTTGTTATTGGTTAAGAGTTCAATTTCATTTGAAAAAGATTCCTTTTGTAACATTCGAATTAATGAATGAAAAGCTTGATCTAATTCGTCAATGGAAATAGGAAATTTATTAAGAGATCTTTTCTCCTTATCTGAGCGCAGAGAATTTGATTTGAAACGAAAACACACAGCAACCACTCTTTTTAAATGACTAAGACGTGAAAAGCGCTCAAATGGAAATAACTTTGAGGCAGTGGCCAAATGAGTGAAATTCTGTTGCTTTAATTCTGGTAGGTCTAAAATATAGTCGAACTTTGAGGTGGGCCAAGAGGATTCATTCAACTGAAGCCATGGAGGACCTGACCACCATATCTCGTGATTCAAAATATGCCTGGGAAATAGACGTCTGGACAAGATGTCACATGGATTGTCACGTGATGATACGTGTCGCCATTTGCAATTGGAAGTGAGAGATTGAATTTCGGATGTGTTCAGTAAATTTGGACTGGTGCGAATCCAGGATAGTACTATAGTAGAATCCGACCATAAAATAGTTTCGTTTATTGTTATTCTCAAAGATTGCTTCACTTTATTGAATAAACGTGCTAACAAAAGTGCTCCGCAAAGCTCTAACCTAGGGATACTAATTGTTTTTATTGGAGCTACCTTTGACTTGGAGCAAAGTAAATGAATGTGGACCTGATTGTCATGATCTAGACTACGCAAATAAATGCACGCCCCATATGCAATACTAGAGCTATCGGCAAATCCATGAATTTCAATGTATTTGTAATTCTTGCATATGGCATGCCTCGGAAGATTGACTTGACTAAGCTGGGCTAATTCAGATTGGAATTTAATCCAACGTTCTGCTAAATCGTTTGGAATGGGTGCATCCCAAGAAATCTTCTCGAGCCAAAGTTTTTGCATTATAGTTTTGGCTAACACTGTGCATGGACCTAAAAGTCCTAATGGATCAAAAATCTTGGATATTGAAGAAAGAACAGATCGCTTCGTAGGAATTTTATTGATGGGTAGTGTTTCCACCTCAAAATGTAGTAAATCCGCATTACATGACCATGTTAGTCCAAGCGTTTTTGCCTTTTCTTCTGGATCAAACTTCAAAATACATGCATCGTTTGAATGCTGCAAGCCATCTAATACTTTATTGTCATTAGAATACCATTTTCGTAGATTAAAACAACCTGCCTTTAAAATGTTTGAGACGGTTTGACAGATATGTTGGGCGTCTTCAATAGTGTCTGCTCCAGTAAGCATATTGTCAACGTAGAAATCGCGCAGAATAATTTCCGCTATCTCGGGAAAAGTTTTTTCATTGTCTGTGGCGAGTTGGATGAGACATCTTATTGCTAAGTAAGACGCACATGCTTGTCCATATGTAACGGTGTTTAGAACAAATGTTTTTATTGGTTCGGAAGGATCGTCCCTCCATAATATTCTTTGTAAGTTTTTGCACTCATCGTCAACAGTAATCATGCGATACATTTTCTCGATGTCCGCTGTTACGACATATCGGTGCTGACGAAATCTAATTAGTATTGAAAATAGATCATCCTGTAAGGTAGGCCCGACGCATTGAATATGGTTCAAAGACAACCCTGATGTGGTCGGTGCTGAACAGTCAAATACTACTCGTAGTTTGGTAGTCAAACTTTGTTCACGAAGCACTCCATGATGTGGCATATAGTATACAGGATGAGGATAATCGTTTTCTTCTATCGCAGTCATGTGATTAAGCTCTTGGTATTCTTGCATGAACTGAACGTACAATTCACGGAATGATAGATTTCTTTTTAGTTTTCTTTCAAGGCTGTAGAATCTCTGTTCTGCTTGAACCTTGGATTCACCTAGTGATTCTGGTGACTGCTTTAATGGAAGACGCACAATAAATCGACGGTTCTCGTTACGACGTGTATTTTCCTTGAAGTGCTCTTCACAAAATTGCTCTTCAGTGGAGAGAATCTTCGTAGATTGGCATTCCTCCAATTCCCAAAATTTTGCTAATTGCATTTGCAAATCTAAATTAATGCTAGTGCTGAGGTGGCATCTGATATTGTTTAAACTAGAGAGGCCGACCTGACCCGATGCAACCCATCCTAGATGAGTCTCTTGGAAAACGTACTGGTTGATTTTGATTTGGTTGGGACATAATAGTTGCCAAAATAGATCTGCCCCAATTAAAATGTCAATAGGTCTAGATTCGAGAAACTTAGAATCCGCTAGGATAATATTGCTTGGGATATTCAAGTTTTCATTATCGACAAATGTTGCAGATAGATTGCTAGTTATTTCCTTTAGAATAAAAAATGTAACATCAGCCTTAAAATAGTGATATTGTGATTCTATACATATATTGCACTTTCTGGAAGAACAAGAAGTCTGATTGCTGATGCCAGTGATAGAAAGATTGGTAGCTTGACCCTGAAAACCTAAGAGATTGAAGAAGCGCTCGGTTATGAATGATTTCTGAGAACCTGAATCTAGAAGCGCACGCGCAATGTGATATTTACCCCTCGAATCTGCTATTTTTACACAGGCAGTTGATAAAATTGTTTGCTGCACAGAGGGCAATGCAGTTATGGTAGTTAGAGAAGTGTTATTGTTTGCTATAGTTTCATTGTTTTCATGTTTATTACTAGAGATTTCCTCATGAATAAGAGTATTGTGCCATTGTTTACATTTTCGGCAAGGCCCTAGTTTGCATTTAGAACGAATATGGCCTCTTCTTAAGCAGTTTAGACATAATTTGGCTTTATTGACAAAATTGCGCCTCTCAAAAATAGAAAGCCTAAGAAATTGCTCACAGGAATAAATTGAATGATCGCCCTTGCAGAAAACACAACCTTTGCTAGTACCGTTAAACTCGCTTGTAGAAGTAAAACTTCGAGCATACCCTTTAGACCGTTGCTTGGCATCGAATTTACCCGATTTCTCTTGTATTGAAGGCTGCTTTTCAATCTTACCCTCTATTTTTTCTAAATAGTCTGCACGATCCCTTAGAAATCGCTTTAAATCGCTCCATGTTTCGTCTTGCATCTCTTTAGTATGTTTTTCCCAATCACGTAAAATATTGTTGTCAAATTTAGATGTAATCATATGAATCAAGAGTAGATCCCAATTGTCAGTACTTTTATTTAAATTCTCTAATGCCTGCAAATGATTAGAAACTTCATCAACCAATGCTCGTATTTTGTGTGAAGTTTCTTTGCTTATTGTTTCTATATTAAAAAGTGCTTTTACGTGCTTGTGAATTAACATTTTAGCCCTATCGTATCTTTCGCATAGTGAGTTCCAAGCACTGTTGTAATAAGAAGCCCCGAATTTAATTTCTTTAAGACAATTGTTTGCGGCGCAAACAATAACTCTGAAAAATCCGATAAAAAATCCATCACCTCGAATTCTTCGGAACAACTTGTAGAAGTAGCACTTTAAATTTTTTTTATCTTAGCAATTTTTTTTGGGATGTTACTAGAATCAGCAAGAGATACAATATTTCTAGCAGTTCTTAATTCTTTGGCACGGCGTCTTTGTTCTTTCTGTCTTTGTTTGGTATTGTGTAGTTCTGAAAGTTGTTCCTTCTCTGGAGTGTTAGTGTATATACGTGATTTACCACCTTCAAAATATGCTAGTTTAGCAAGACGTGGTATTGTAATGTAAACATAGCAAATAAATAAAAGAAACAAAATAAGGGGTAGTTAGCCTAGAAAAGAATAATTAAAATTAATTAATTAATATTAAAATCTCCAAATTAATAAAAAATAAATTCGACACAGTTTAACGTATACATTTTAAATTAAAAAACAAAGAATAACAATAATTGATCTAGTTAACACAAGCCTGAATGTTTAAAAAATTACGACACTTTAGACCTTGGAAAATAATACAAGGTACGAATTGTTAAACAAGTCGTAAGAATTGAGCTGACTAAGAAGTTTTACATGGCGTGATCCAGTTTAACCCATTAACCGCCAAGGTATGAAATATGTAAATTTTTTATAAAAATAATATAAGAGTTAGTTATTTATGATGATTTAAAGACAAAACTGGATATAATTTTTTTTTAGGTTACAGGGTGTTCTAAAAAAATAATGTTGCGTTTTCGCATCAATGGCGGAATCTGTTAAGAAATTAATGAAATACACTTTTATGGATTATGAGATTTATTTCAAAATTAAAGATACAAAAGTAGTAAAACTAAATAAAATATTTGTAAAAAAACTATAAAACCTAATATTACAATTTATGGAAGCTGTCAAAACATGTAGAGTGTAAATGTACATTGCACTTCTGACACATATATATAGTTTGGCTTTTACATTGTCTGCATCTTTTTCTTGACTTTTCAGGGTGGCGTATTACGATGTGGTTCACTTTGTCAGTTCTCATTTCTTTCGGTATTTCTGACTTTGTTGGCCTTCCTCGTCCTTTGTATTTAGGTGCTGATGTACCCTCATCGTCGCTGGCTGATAATGAATTACTTTCTTCTGATTTTATTAGCGCCATAACAATATAAGAGCGAAACTCTAATTGCGATATTGTAGAGTCATTTGCCAATTTATAAATTTTCCATGCATTGACGATTGTACTGTCTATAGTATTTATAAAAAGAGGCCACCACCATTTCTTTCCTCTTACTCTTATACGATAATTGGCTATGCCGTTATCGTGTAAATCAACGCCCCCCATATTTTTGTTGTATTCTTTTATTAGAAATGGCTGGTCTACACTTACTTCTTTTCGTTGTTTTCTATCATACCATTTTACTTGCTGAATTGAATTTATTGGTATATTATTTGACATCATAATAACGATTGAATTATCATTCCATTTAACTATACAAATTTTGGATTTTAAATCATATCTAAAATCGAAAGCACCTCTGCCCCCTTTTTTTAAATCATTTGAGCTATCTAAAGGACACTTTTGGATTCTGTTTTCCCGCACAGTTCCTGTGGCGTATATATTATTTTCAGTAAGATATTGAAATAGTTTAAAAGACGAAAAAAAATTGTCAAAAAATATTCTGTGTTGAGAAGGAAATTCAAGAACTTTTAATAGATCTATAACAACATCTGCTCCCAGTCCCATATCACTTTTATGTTCTCGTGCTCCAGCGTATGGACTAAACTGAAACAAATATCCATCTTGAGAACAAAGACACCAAATTTTAAAACCGAAGCGAACAGGCTTCCCTTTGATGAACATTTTAGCGGAGTGTCTACCAAAATAAGGAACCATTTCCTCATCGACTGATAAATTTTGTGAAAATACACCAAACTGCAGATTTCTTTTGTTTATTTTGTCAAATAATGGGCGCAATTTAGCAAACTTATCTTGCTTGTCAAGTTGAGCATTATCACATACATGTATATATTTTTTTATATTGCGAAACTTATTTCGACTCATGCAATTTTTAATTAATGGTACTCCCTTGTCCTCATCTCTGCTCCAATACATCTCCATTTGTGGCAACGTGTGATATCCTGACAAGATCAAAATAGCAATAAATTTGTTTAAATCAGATACTGTCATTGAAAAATCATGTCGATTGTTGTCCTTGGCATATTTTAAAGTGTATTTTAAAATCATGTCTAATAATTCCTCGTCAAAAAAATTATAAAATACTTCAACTGGTGATTTACCGTAAAGCATGTCCTTTATACGTTGTTTTTGAATGTGCTCCTGCGATTCCGGAAAATTACTGTATACGGGGTCCCTTTTGCTCCAGTTTGGATTATATTGAACAGATTTTGCCCTCTTTGAAGTAGCCTGGCTTGTAGAAGGTTCATTATAATTATCTTCAAATTTATTTGTGTTGTCCTCAGCCATCAATTCGAATGTCCCAGCAGTGTCTTGAGGCTTATCATGGCCTATAAGTAATAAAAAAATAAAAGTTACATAACAGTAATACCTTCCAATAAATCGTCATTTATTTCCTCTTGATCAGTAAGCTCATCGACATCTGGTGGTATTATAACAGCATCAATTTCGGTCTCATTTTGAATTTCTTCAATAGCAGCTTCCAATTCTTGAATAGTAAGAGGTCTATTCCGATCATAATTATCTTTCCACTTATTTTTGCCAGAACTATTATATATGTTTTATCCGCAACAATACAGAGAAACACAATTATTGCTGTATATGCTTATACTAAAACGCTCTAGACAAGACTGAACTAGTCAAATACGGTTACACTCGATTTGTCACGTAGCGTAGGCGGTATTACCTAAAGACAGCACATTCCGCCGTTGATGCGAAAACGCAACAATAAGTTTGAATGCATGTAACTTTTTCTTGATAAAATTATTTAATTTCTTTGTATGGTTATTGCTAAATCTGTAGTTTATGCTTTATAAAAATCATATAAACCATTATATTATAAGCAAAGTGAAAATTCTACAAGAAGATTATATAGTCATGACGAATCATGTAAAAAACTGCTAAAGAAATTAATTTATAATAGATAAACAATTAATTATATTTGTTCTATAAAATATATTTCAATATCATCAAGCCTTTAGGAATTAAAACATATAAAGAATTTTCTAAAAACAAAATATTTAGTTGTATAAAAAAAATTCCTTTTAAAATGTTGCGTTTTCGCATCAACGGCGCTTAATGGGTTAACACATGGAATATATGGCATAATCAGCGAAAACGTAGAAACAAATCTCCACTTCGGACGTGACAAAAGAATCTAAGGTACGAGTTGGCAATAGATAAAAACAAACAGAAGTTGGTCAAACGGATAGTAAGGTGCTGGCGACCGAGCCCGGCAGGAGTAGCGTTCTGGCAACCGGAGCCAGTTCTGGCTTAACTATCGTGATATTCGTGTCGACGGAAGGTAGAGATTCAAAAATACGAATTTTTTGTCTCGCTCAGTACCGCCATAACGTACAGTGAATTCCAGCGTTCATCCAGACTATTCCAGAGTTCCAGTTTGGAGTACAAGGCGTATTCATTAGCTAGGGCCTAAGTACGCTAAGGTAACAAACAATGTTTACTAACCATTTTGGGAACAATTAATAGTAGGTTGTCCGCCTTTTAAATTCCCTTAGTAAAATCTCTTCTCGTCTCCCTTCGCAAACAATAATAATCACTAATAGCTCATTGTACGTTTTGTGTAGTAGTTGTAACATTACGATTTGTTAATTATACAGTAAGTTGAAAGTGGCTTGTTTTATTTTACCGTTAGATAGAGACAAGAAGGGAACACATTTTTGCTTTGTACATCTTCCTGGCTTCTAACGCAAGCCCATAGCCTCCGACTCATTACAGGGCCTGCATCGAAGTACCCTTGAGTCCCTATCCTGTTTTTCTTCCTACCCTCTTCTAAATCCGCGAGGGCGAAATCATTACCTATTCGAACTAGTAAACCAGTATGCCTCAAATTCGCTCGGACAGCTAAATCTCCTTTAAACACAGGTGATATTTCAGTGGTGACAGTGCTAAGCATCCCTTAGCTCTCAATCAAACATATTTTACAGATTTGAAATCGTATTTTATTACAGTATCTCATAAATGGGTGGCCAGTATGCCAATCGTTAAAGGCAACTTTTAACTTGCTTTTAAAGAGACCAAATACCCCCACATCAAGTGGTTATAACTTGTGCGAGGTATGTGGAGAAAACGATAAATAAACTATGACAGCTTCAATTGATATATGCGATTCGTGGTTATCACAAAGCAGCAATATCGGATTTTCTTTTGAGCAGCAAGTCTGTTTTTGGATATGTCGTAGTGCTTCCAGGTATAACTCACAATTCATCCAACCAGTTTTCGTAGAGAGGCGTAAGCTTCCCTCAGGAGCACCATTTATGAAGTGAGGTTTATAATGAACTCGTGAAAAAATAAATATAGGGGTACAGTATTCCCAATAGCTGATACTATAACACAGAAATTATCCAGCTTAGAGGGATCTCAGCAAAAACGACGTATCCGACTTGTTTTTGTGTTCTTTCGGCGTTCTGTGGACGTCGTCATTACGATAGTAATACCTGTTTCGTCAATATTAACTATGCGGTCTAGTGTGAATGAGTATTTAGTAAGGACACACTCATAATTTTTAAAGAATTCTGCAACTAAGGTTTTGTTGAATCCTACTGACCGTGCGAGACTGGTGTTTTCAGGCTTTCTTAACGTTATGTTTACATTTCTTTTACAGAAACCTGAAATCCAGTCCTGCCCTGCTACTTTTGTTTCGTCCCGTTTAGAAGAATATTAGCATTTCCCTTGTTTGGCATACTCGTAAGCTAAACTTCTAAAACCTAGCCTGTAAATCAAAAAATGAAACTTCAACACTGGAATCAAGAACGTTAAGCTGTTTTTTTTTTCTCGACACATTTCTTTTTCCTTAATGTTCATCTTATACCTTATTTTCTTTTAATACTTTTTCTTGTAATGTTGAGACTTTGTACGATTCTCATTACGTGCACTGATCTTTTTTTGGAGTAAAGAACCTAATGTAAAAGAAACTTATCCTACCATTGAAAAAATTAAATTACGCTATCTCTGGTCATAGTTTTTTACCCAATGATAGTGATTTTGGAGATATTGAATATGCCCTAAAATTTTAACAATATTTATATAACGTTGATGATTACCTAAAAGTTATGAAGAAATCCCGTAAAAAGAACCAACTAGTAGTTCACAGAATGCAGAAAGAAGAATTCGTTGAAACAAAGAAGTGAGAAACTATGATTACAAACCGTAAATCAGACATAGAAAACAGTAAGATAAGCTCACTTAAAACACGAGAAATTTAAATAAGAAAGGATAAACCACTGAGTTTTTTTTATAAAAACTGATTTTAACACTAGTGAAGTTAAAGTAGATCTTCACAAGAAACTTCAAAAAGAACGGCCCGTTGCAATGTAATCCCTAAGTAACCACTTGATTCCTCTTTGGTCCCCAGGCAAGCCACTTTCTGTGCCTAAGCTTAATGACTTAAGATCTTTAATGCACCTCATACCAAATGATGCAAAACCGCTGTATCGCTCCCTTTTCAGTAACAATACAGTAGAAGATGACATTAACGGATTTGATAGAGACTTAGACTTTAACATACGAGATGAGTAATGTTTATTTACTATTTTCATAATATTCAGAAAATTGTACCTACTGTTAATACTAAGTTTAAGTTTTTTTATATTTTTGATTAATTTCTTAAATAATATAAAATATCCAAAACAACGACTTTTATGGTCATACTTAAAAAGAAAAAATAGTGAATGTGTTGCTTGTGTGACTCCATTTTAAAAAGTAAAAGAAATAATAAATTAGACTTATTAGACCGGTTTCGCTTTCTACAATATGCAAAGCATCTTCAGGTCACGATACAAAGTTAAGTAAATGCTGAAAATAACAAACCCATATTAGGGTGTTGTCTAATAAAGGTAAAACAAAGATATGTGATATACATTATATAAATTACAGTAATTATGCCAATATTACATGTCTGTGGTTTTTCAAAATGAATAAAATGTTTAAGCAGACAAGGTAAGACCCACAAATTGGTAAAATAGTCTATTAAACTGTAATGAATTAATAAATAAACAAATAAATAAAACATTACTTACATGCCGGTACTCTATTAATTGATGGTTGAAAGAACATGGTTCAAACTATCTTGTATTGTTGATTGGAGAACTCAAGTCAAGTATTGTAATTGTTTAACAGTAAACGGGGAAGTTCTTGAGGAGACAGATTTTATCCAATGAAGTAGAGATAGGTAAATGTAATTGTTTGTTTGATGAAAGTAATGTTCTATACCATTAAGTTCTTTAAAGTTATTTATATTTATTCTGGAGATATATTTATGAAATGTGTGTTATTTATTGCGATTTTTATTTTTGTTTTGGAAGGTGACAGTTGTGAGACAATGAATAAGAATAGATGTACAAATTGTGTGGGTGTGCAATTATATCAGCTTGTAATTATCAAATTTCTTTGATAAAGTTATGTTGCAATATGTGGCAAATTGTTGTAAAGTCCAATAAATAAAGTTAAAAATTAAAATTAAGACACTTTAAGACACACAGAAAACACACAGAAAACACTTAAAAAAACGGGGGGACGAAACAGACATTAAATTTAAAAAGGGGAGAATTATAAAAGAACTACATCTCTTACTTGGAGGCAATAAGTTTTTTATGTTATATATCAGATTTTAGAGGTAAACTTGACAAATGTAGGTTAAAGTGTGACAGTTCTTCTTCTATTTTAAATGCTGTAAGTTAAGCTGTAAGTTAAGTTATCTAGTTTTATGAAATAAGCTGATATTAATAAATGTCTAAAAATTTTTAATTTTAAATTTAGATATCAAAGTTATTTGATGTGTTAATATTGGCATACTTTAACCAACTTTAAATAATTAGATTTCAATGTAACAATATAAATAATTGTAATACTTACATCTTCTATGATAACTAACTCAGCTTAGTCAACTGTTTTGACTAAGCAACTTTGACAAGCTTTGACAACTTTGACAACTTTGACTAAGCTGAGTTAGTTATCATAGAAGATGTATTACAATTATTTATATTGTTACATTGAAATCTAATTATTTAAAGTTTGTTAAAGTATGCCAATATTAACACATCAAATAACTTTGATATCTAAATTTAAAATTAAAATTTTTTAGACATTTATTAATATCAGCTTATTTCATAAAACTAGATAACTTAACTTACAGCTTAACTTACAGCATTTATAATAGAAGAAGAACTGTCACACTTTAACCTACATTTGTCAAGTTTACCTCTAAAATCTGATATATAACATAAAAAATTCATTGTCTCCAAGTAAGAGATGTAGTTCTTTTAAAATCCTCCCCTTTTTAAATTTAATGTCTATTTCGTCCCCCTGTTTTTTTAAGTGTTTTCTGTGTGTTTTCTGTGTGTCTTAAAGTGTGTCTCAATTTTAATTTTTAACTTTATATATTGGACTTTACAACAATTTGCCACATATTGCAACATAACTTTATCAAAGAAATTTGATAATTACAAGCTGATATAATTGCACACCCACACAATTTGTACATCTATTCTTATTCATTGTCTCACAACTGTCACCTTCCAAAACAAAAATAAAAATCTCAATAAATAACACACATTTCATAAATATATCTCCAGAATAAATGTAAATAACTTTAAAGAACTTAATGGTATAGAACATTACTTTCATCAAACAAACAATTACATTTACCTATCTCTACTTCATTGGATAAAATCTGTCTCCTCAAGAACTTCCCCGTTTACTGTTAAACAATTACAATACTTGACTTGAGTTCTCCAATCAACAATACAAGATAGTTTGAACCATGTTCTTTCAACCATCAATTAATAGAGTACCGGCATGTAAGTAATGTTTTATTTATTTGTTTATTTATTAATTCATTACAGTTTAATAGACTATTTTACCAATTTGTGGGTCTTACCTTGTCTGCTTAAACGTTTTATTCATTTTGAAAAATCACAGACATGTAATATTGGCATAATTACGGTAATTTATATAATTTATATCACATATCTTTGTTTTACCTTTATTAGACAACACCCTAATATGGGTTTGTTATTTTCAGCATTTATTTAACTTTGTATCGTGACCTGAAGATGCTTTGCATATTGTAGAAAGCGAAACCGGTCGTCTGATAGTTAAATTAAATTGATTGTGAGTAAGTCTAATTTATTATTTATTTTACCTTAAGAAAAAATAGCTTGTGGCCTACTAATCAGTCACTAAAAGTAATATTTTAGTTACGCATCACTAGACCAAACGACCTCCATATCACTTGGTCTATTGATGTATAACACAATTACACAATGTGGCGAAAATCGTAAGTCGACCAAAAGCCTTTTTTTTCCATTTTTCTGTAACATTAACAAGTTACTATTTCGCACTTAGAGAAAATATAAAAAACTGTCTTCGAAAACAAAAAATTACGACTATTGTAACATATACTGAATTTTATTAGAGTAAAAACTCAATTTTTGGCGCTTGGTCTAGTGATGCATACCGCCGTCCATATATACCCAAAATTTTATGGATTTAGTATACGCTCCCGGTATTTATAATAATTCTTTTTCTTCAATGAAAGGAGTCTACAATAAAAGTTTATTTAAGCTGTTTATAGTGTAAGATAGCAATTTTATGTTGTAGTTTTCCAGCTATAAATCTGTCAAAATATACCAGAGCTGAGCGAATTTTCTTTACCCAGGCATATAAATATTTTCATAGTTTATCTCAATTAGTATTTTTTCCAATGGCATATACATATATTACCTATTTTATAAATGACTTACAATTTTTAATGCAAATTCTACAGTTCGTGCTGTCAAAGGAAATGCAGTGAAAATTAATGCGCTCAGACCATATACATACATAAGTTCCTCCATTTAAACAAAATTAACTCAGATCTTAAACCTAAATCGTGATACAGCACGTCTTTGTGTTGCTAAATTATAATGTGGTCCCAAGAAAGGGCCCAAAGGGCAACTATAATTGTCTATTAATTCATGAGAGGACCGTCAAGTGATGGCTGAGGAGGCACAGTTACGTCTTTAAGATGATAACTCTTGCGCATTAAGGGGAAAATTGAAATACGTGACAGATCTATGCCCGTTCAAGACCTTCTGGACTTGAATTGGTCGTTTAATCGACGTCCGAGAGGTATTTAACATTGAGAGAAAGGGTGCGTGTGAAGATCAAAAGGGTGCGATTTAGGTCAGTGATGGAAATGTGTTAATTTAAGTAATTAATCATTATTTTGACATATTTTCTAATTGGAATTTGAATTTAATGCTAATAAAAGTCTTCACAATCTGCGTCAGATATATAGTTCTCCGACTATTACTATAATACATTTATGATATATACTCAACACTTGAAAATGGTAATTAAATTTACAGTTGACATAAATTGGTTATATTTATAAATTATTGTAATATGTCGAATTCCACAGAAAATATTCACTTTTTTAATACAAAAAACATTGATTTTGAAATTAGAGAGCACACTCTTGGGACCTATTGTTAAAGCGAAGCTTCTAGGCTGGCGTTGTATTACTTTTTTTCTTTACAGTAAAATGCTGAGACGAGCGTCACGAAACTAGCGCCACAAGATGGCGAATGGCGTCGTCACCGGTAGCGTCATAGAATAAGGGGTTCTTAACATCGATTCAGTACTCTCGATCAATTCCTTTGTAGTCATCAAAAGGAACTAACAAAATATAGACATAACATTTGAAGTAAAAAATTAAAAGAATATCTGTCACTAAAAGATTCATTTCGTAACGATTTTCAAAATGCCTACTGTTTGACATTTTTTATTATAAATTATTATTTTTACACATTTTATTTAGTTTATACAATAAATAAATTTACTATCAAATGATATATATTTATATTTTCATAATTTCATATAAATATAATTTTATAAGAATACATTGTTGGATTTTTGCAATTATCAGTTCGACTGTAGTTATTAAAGTGTGATAAAAAGAGTTATTAGTAAAACATTTTCATATTTATACAGTCGCAGCGGAAGAGTCCATTTGTGCATGGTACAATGAACACAAGGTATGATACATAATGTTCCAAAGTCGTTTCTCATTGCGCATGACGTAGTCAAGACCGCTTCTTCACGCAAAATTTGAATGTAGTTGTATAGGAAAGACTTTTAATTTTAAGTGTTTTTATATAATTTGGCTAATTCAATTATAGTAATTATAAAGAGATGAAAAAAGTATGTTATTATAATATTTAATCAAAAATAAAATTTTGAAGTTAATTTAAATTTATTGATTTTTGGTAGAGTTATTTTGTTAACATAGGTATCCTTTATAAAACAAGTTTTAATTATCTTTTCATTTGACAGTATGTCATTCGAACGAGTATAGTCGGTTCGCTATATTTACGCGGGTTTCGGATTAAAAATTTTATTGTAAGTGCCCAGTTTTAATTACCTGCTCTTTGGGGAAATATCAACTGGTCAAATGAAATGAAAAATAATCCATAACTTTTTTTAATTAAATAATAATGGAAAATCTTTTATATATTTGACAGTATAATAAGGAGAATTACTTCATTAATGGAGTCTAATGTGGCTAATATAAACCTAATAATAATTTTATATTACACTTTACACAAAAAATATGGTCTATGTATATTTGTTCCATGGAGAGAATTTCTAATGCAAAATAAAAAAATTTAACTTGCCAACAAAAATGAAAATCAGTCATTATCATCAAAAATATCATAATCGTCATCATCATCACTGTCATCACCATTAATTGTTATTATGATTGGACTTATTTCGTTTATTTTATTTTCACGAGTCCACCAATCTTCTATTAGTTTCTCGCACTTGAATATACAGTTGCACCACACTTCTGGAGTTACAATTGATAGTGCCTTTCGCCAAGTTTCGCGAACTGCGTCGTCGCTATAACCGTTAGGCCCAATATGGTTGTCATAATATTGTTTTGCTATTTCCCATATATATTCAATGGGATTAAACTGGCAATGATACGGTGGCAGACGTAAGACTTGATGACCGTAACTTTCAATAATCTGATCCACAACAAAGGTTTTTGGTTTAGCGTGGATATTTGCCAAGCGTAATAATTCCGATTTTAAAATATGTTGTCTAAATGGTATATGTTCCTTTGTCAACCATTCTTTAATTTTATTAACAGTCCAAGAATTCGTTGGACTTTTGTTTAATACTTCAGAATGGTAAGGTGCATTGTCTAAAAGAATTACGCTGGGCTTACTTAAACCTGGGAGAAGTTTTTCATGTAACCATTTTACAAACATTTCTGTGTTCATATTATCGTGATAGTCACTTGATTTTGATTTAGATGAAAATATTAAATCAGCACCTTCTATAAAACCCGATTTTCCTCCTGCATGTAAAATTATGTGTCGCTTCCCTTCTCCATCAGTATGTTTGATAGACTTTACGTTATCATCCTGCCATATTCTCTTGGTTGCACCCCTAGAAAATATCCATGTTTCGTCTAAGTATATAAAATTTGCCCTTTCTTCTTTTAATTTAGAATATTTTCTTAGAAAGTTAATTCTTTTATG